>NW_020447819.1:218302-383939 GCF_003343035.1 Apteryx rowi
TTTTTTTTTTTAACTTCTTCATGGTAATTTACCCCAAAATATATTCATTCACATCATTTGATGAGTTCTTTCATTTTATTTCTGCTTTAAGATGGAGAAGAAGCTCTAAAAGTTATCATCCACCTATCACATCTATATTCAAGTAAACAAATGAATCTGATTTTCCACATCAGAGTTAACTGCTTTCAGACTTGGATCCTTCCTTGCCCCTACTACCAAAGACAGACACAGAATACTCTCTAGTCTAGTAAAGCAGCTGTATTAGTAAGAGCTATTTTCCATTATGTCCCTGTTCTGCAAATACAGATACTTCCTTAGGGGCAGATTACATCCTTTGTCAACCCCAACATATTCATCAGAATGCTGATGAGTATTTCCATAAACTTCAAGGAATTTTGCATGAAAGAAATTCCATAACTGTATAAAGATCTTTAGTATCTGTCCTCCTTGTAACTATTCCACACATTTAAAGCTCATTTTTAAAATCATAATTCTCAAGGTTTCACATAGTTTCAAATATACATTATAGAAGGAAGGTGGATACTTAGTTTTGACCCAACTGTGCTTAATTCATGGGATGATACACCCTGTATTAACAGGATAACATTTAGTTAGAGAGAAATCTCCCTGTTTGGTTTGTACAGCTGAGGGTACAGTTTGCCAAAGGAAGTTATTTATGATTTATAAAGGACTAACATGCAGGTTTCTTGATTCACAGAACAGGGATTGTAATGCTATCTGAAACATCATTTTCCCTTCTGCTTATTTTAAAACTAACAAGTGAAAAAACTTACTTGAAAAGCATGTTTGAGACTAAATACTTCAGACTTGATTTTAATCGAATGAAAGCTTGCCCAATTCACTGATTACAACAGAAGTGCTGCGTTCTGCAATTTCTCAACCCAGTAACCAGTGGGCACCCTGAAAAACTTTCAAACACCACACATGCACAATTCATCCAGTTCTTTTTTTACTCAGGAGGTCTTCATATTTAGCCCAAAATGAGCATGCAAATTTGTGAGGGAAAAGAAAATAGCTAAGAACTGTTTTGATTTTTCTCCAAGAAGGGACTGGAGGTTGGGCCCCCAATTCAAGAGGAAAGAAGAGAAGCTGGAGAGGGTCCAGTAGAGGGATGCAAAGATGATTAGGGTCCTAAACCACATCTTCTGAAGAGAGGCTGAAGGAGCTGGGCTTGTTTAGTTGTGCAACGATGAGACTAAAGAGTGATCTCATAGCTGCCTACAGCTACCTGGAAGGTAGTTACAAACTTCTCAGTCTTGCCAGATGACATAATAGGCAGCAGCCAAAAATTGCATCTTGGGAGGGTCACGCTGAACATCAGGAAAAGAATTTTCATGAAGGGAAAGTGTGTTCAGTACTGGAACAGGTCACCCAGGGTGGCTTTCAACTCTCCATCCTCAGTGGCTTTCAAGACTCAGCTGGACAAACCCACAGCTGACCTGATCTAGCAGTGGCTACAGTCCCACTCTGAAGAGGAAGCAGGAGTAGGTAGGTGACCTCCAGAGGTCCCCCCACCCAGCATTTCTATGACTCCATGACCAGATCTCTGCGACAGCATTCTGCAGGACAGAGGGTGCCTCTGGAATACCCAAGGAACCGGACACATTCCCTCCCATCAAAACTCAATTATACTTTGGTTTTAAGTCTTAGTCCTCCCTAGAAAAATTATGCACACATAATTATTGCCATGTAGACAGGTACTAATATTTTCATGCACAAATAGTGGGATGTAAACAAACAAACAAAAAAATAAAGGAGGCCTGGCCACCTTTTTTGTTTTTAAACATACAGACAGTCCTGTTAATAGGTACTTCTTGAGGGACAGGCTCAAAAATCGGACAAAAGAATCTTTCAGGAGTGAGGTGCTAGCATGTCAGTTAAATGCAAGAAAGAATAGAATAATTCCATTTAATATGCTGTATAAGACTATTCTACATGTGTTGACCAGTGTCCCAAAATAATTTAAGCAAAATCCTGACAGACAAAAACCTGATCTAACCACCTCATATTCTTATATATTTATATTTTAATGTTAGAAGAATAATGGTATTATGGAAATAGATGTTAACAGAAACTTATCTCCCTTCAGTAAAAGTGTGCTTCTGTAATACACCCAAAGTAGCCTACTTTATGCATCAAAACTGTGATAGCAGCCATAAACATCCACATAGTTGAAAGTAAGATTTGCACAAGTTTTCTTCTACTCTTTCTGGTGAACACATTCTGACATTTGAAAATGGGGACTCTTATGCTGTTTGTCAGCACCAGTACTATCTTTATAAGTATACAGGCTCAGATCTTTTTCAGTCTCTAGAACTAGCTGTTCTTCCTATCAGAGAAAAATCACATCAGACCATACAATTATAAATGCATGAAGAAAGTGCCCTCTTAAAAAGTTTGATTTTTTGCTAGGGAATGCAGTATAGGAAGGGTTAATGAGATGCTGTGTTTGTGCTCTCTTCCTCCCTCCCCCAGGCTAATTACTCTTCTTAGCTGTAACAGCCAATTAGAAACACTTGCTATAAAGATATTGCAGATAGACAGACTGGAGGTTGCTCCAGGGAGATTTCAGAGAAGCTGTGAAAGTGGAATTGACTGCTGAAAGACTGCCAAACATGAAAGAACAGCCAGCTTCTGCCCATGAATCTTATGGAGAAGGTAGTCTCCAGAAAGTGAAAAAATGATGAACTGGGCATCATGCAGGTGACCACAAAAAGACTTAGGTCTGGGCAGACTTTGGTCTTACCGGGCTGAGCTCAAACTTTTTATTGTACAGACAGAGGGGACTCGAGCTCTGTGAGCAAACCGGGTCATTCCTTGTGAAAGCACGGCTATGCCACACCTGACCACAAAGGGCTGCCGCAGAGGTCAGTGGAGTGGTATGCCCAAATAGTGCATCTTCATCTTACCTTACCCCACCGTCTCAGAGCAAGGAGGCTAGTGAGAATCTAGTCACGCAGACTAGCCATATCTGATCAGTAGAAACTTACCTGCACCTTACTAGGTTAAACAACACTGTATTACCTTACTGAGCCTTATGATAAGAACGGTTAAGAGATAGAACTAGAGAAGGAATGAAATTTCTAGGAGTGTACAGACAGAGAAAACTCCTTGTCAAAAGGCATGCTAGTTTATTCCACGATAACGCTGAGAAAAGAGGGCATGACTTTATGCTGCTTATTAGACAAACAGACAGTACTTTTCTGGCCAAGAAGCTCCCTTTCTTTAAGTACTGAAAAGACGAGCGCGATTTTTATATGTTATGGTTTGGGTCTAGGATCCAAAACTCCTTAACATCTGCCTGAAGAAACTGCATCTTTCTATATAAGTGTTTAAAGAAAAAAAAAAAAAAAAAACGTAAAATTCTAACAGAGGGTTCATATGAATAGCCTTGAACTCTCCTTTGTCTCAGTCTTAAAGCAAATCAGTAACTAAAAGCTAGTCAGACAATTCACTATGCAATGCTTGTAAGAAATACATGTAAGACAGCACACTATCTATAGGTAAATTAGGGTTACGACTTTCAGAAAAATGCAAATACCAAACATATTCCACACTGAAATGTTTATCTGTAGCACAGATACTTGTATCTGTGTATCTGTCAGATATACATATCTGTGCATATGTATTGGTGTGTATGTATAGTATCTGTGCAACCTGTTGATTTGATTCCATTCCTTCTGAAGACTTTAGGGTTTTTTTTGTTTTGTTTTTTAAGTACAACAGATACGATACAAGAAATGCATGCTTATCTTATCCACAAAGAAATAAAACATGTAAAATGTTTTTATCTAGTCATTTTAACTCTAAAATCTAGGTATTCTCCTGTAACAGAATGTATATGGTTAGTTTTAAATTTTTTGCCCCTACATCTCTATGAAAACATAAAGCAAAAGTTCCATATTAGCACAGCTCTTGTTACATGTAATTACTACAATGCAAGATCCCATAAAAAGATATACCTTTTTTGCACTTTCAGGACCTGCTTCATCAAAGCGAAATCTGACAATACGGAAGTCTTTGCAATAAATGATTAATTCTGTTGGATTAAATTTAAGTTTTTGATTGGGACCAAGGACCTTCTGCTTCCTCTTGGTGTCATTCACTGTAAAGAAAAGACAAAAATTATTGGACTGTGTCATAAGTATACAACACAACTAGCTCAAACAACAGATAGAGAAGTGCTACTACCTGCAGTTTTTCATTTAATAGTATATTTCATCTACTCGAATTAGGTAGAACATTAATCAATCTTTCTTCAAACAAGTGGCTGAATTACTGATTTCTGTATGCCCAGATTATTTTTACCCATCAACAACAACTTCACAAACCAGGAGTTAATATGTAGTATTGAAAAGAGTAATTTTTGCTCCCAGAGAGTTTGTTGCACATGCTTGCAGTGCCCTTCTGACGTACGGTTTTTGGCAATATGCTGGGTTTTTGGTTTGCTTGTTTGTTTTTTACTTGGATGTATAAAAAAGTGCTTGAGTTAAGACTAAAATTAACCACTTATTTCTTGCATTAAACTCAAGAATGTAAGGTGCAGTAAATTGCCAGGTTGTCTAGACCTGCATAGACAGGCTGTGTCTCCAGGCCTATGCATCTCCTTTTCAAATGGAAAAAGTTAGGTTTTAAAGAATAAGCCTCACAGAAGCCTCAAAGATTTTATTCATGGTAATTAGGAAAGCACATGATTGATTGAATGATTAATTGCTACAACTGACTGCAGATATCTTCTGAATTAAGTTTAAGCACTTCCAGGGAACTTAACACAAGTGTTCCAGGACAAGATGGGACTTAAAGATCTGTGCATTAAGGTCCTCCTTCTCCCTGCAAAAGGATGGAGAGCTAATGGATAGATAAGGAGACAATAACTACTATAAATACTAAGTAGGAGTTTCAATAGTTTATTCTCTTTCTATACTGCAGTTACTTTTCTTAAGGCTTATCAGAAACACTAGCAATTCTTTTTAAAAAGATCTTCTGTACTGTGCCTAGCACCTCTTGTACTCCTGTGCTTCCAGCTAAATCCTGTACGTCCTAACCCTTGAGTAGAAACCTTAACCATGAACTCAAAGACCAAGGGGCACAACTGAAAGGAACAGCTCCTACCTGGTCATTGCATATAAAATATCAATATACCTTCATCTATTCACCTTCAATTAACAACCATTGAACAACCTCTTTTGCAGCTTTGACAAAATTTTCACTGAATTCCTGTTAGCAAGAGCTTATGCGTCAATAAATTTAGGATAAGTCTACATAGAGAAGAACAAAAACTAAGCTGCCCAAGCATGTGGGCAGGAAATACTGCTCTCTCTCTCTCTCTAAAGAGTTTCAAATTTTTAACAAAAAAGCTAAGTAGAAAGGAGTCCTAGACAATTTTTACCATTCTTCTAATGAAACTGCAAATGTTCCTGCTATTTGACAGTTTACTCTGGGGAAACTTGCACAAAAGAATAACCTAGAATCTGTCAGCCCTCAAGTTTCAAAATAAAAGCTATCTGTAGTTTTCAATGTATTAAATGAGAGTTTGCACAAGATGTTAAATGAGAAGTTTGTAACATCACTTTTATAAGCATTTCTGTCTGTACAAAACTGTTGTTAACAGATTTGCAGTAGCATTACTGTTTTGTCACTTCTACCTGGTAATTTTGAAAAGGGGCAACAAATGTCGGCCAATGGCAAGACCATATCACAAAGTCAGTAGGGAGCACCTCTTAATTTAAGAAAAAGTGTCTCTACATAACGTTCTTCCTCAGACACACATTAATCTTTTCAGTCATTACAACCAGCTTCCAGAGTGGAGATGGATTATCAGAAGACTTTGGGCACTGAAAGCTTATCTATACGGAATGATTTAAATTATCTAGAGTCAGAAGGACAAATATTTAACAGCCTTTGGTGTAATCAAATTTGAAGATTTATCAGTTATAAGAAATTCCTAAGTTACAAGATAAAATGCATTCTTTTTAGCAAAAAGGGTGTCCTACAGTATCTTGATAGCAATATAGTGTCTATATGCAGTCCTCTGTTGAGCCACCAAATCAAAAACTAGTTCTTCAAAACAAGTATTTTATAAGTTATTTCTTCAGATTAAGGAGCGTATTGACCCTTGTAGATTTTGAGGACCACTGGATACTAAACTGCTATCAAGTTAGAGACACTGTTTGAAAACTCAAGCACTCATGTTGTGGGATATCCCAGCTATGTGTAAACTGTTTAAGTGATTAAGCTTTTTGCAATCCAGTGTATTTAAGTGGAAGACATTCAGATTATGTTCTGCTAAAAGAGATCTTTCTAGAACACCTGTTGATTCAGTACTGTTAAAGATTTAAAATCAACAAAGACCAACTAAATACACATCTCCTGCACAGCAACTCAAGTTTCAATGAGCTTTTAAGATTTTTAGCCTAACTTCATCAAATTCTTCAGTGTGTGTGGGGGGGAAAGATGAATGATGTTAAACCTTAAGAGTACACAACTCTGCACAACCTAACAAGCAGTTAAAAGCTTTGAATTGAATAATTTTAAAGCCTGTCATCATATTTAACTATTTTTGCCTTACCTGTGACAATCTGCTCAATGCACGTTAGCGGGACATCATGTTCACCAAGAAGAAGGTTTTTATAATGGAATTTCTGAAACACATGAATTCATAGCCAGTAATTGCAGTTCTGTAGTTCTCAGCCAGAAGATATACAGCACAACTTTGAAGAAATTATGATTAAAACCAGGCATGCCTAGACTCTTCTGACTTATGTACAATCCTTGCCTACTCACAGCCAGTTAGAGGTAGAAGCAACAGCTCCCTTGTGTTGGTGAATGCATGCCAAACAGTTTGGAAACCCCAGTGGAGTATGCAAAAAAGAAAAATCATTATTTACACTGAATTTGCTAGCCTTTAAATTGCTGTTAGAAATTCAATACAATCTGAAGTATAATATATATATACTTCCAACTATTAACGTAACTATAGAAAGAATGTGAACTTAGCTTTCACAAGGAAAAACCCAATGCTTTCTTTTAATGTTGTCAGACAGAGCTGAACAGATTAAATATGAAAGCTTGCTCCTCAGTGTTACTATAGACTCCCAATCCAGATGGCTCAGTGTTCTGAATCCATCTTATTCATAATATGCTGCAGGTGGTCACTTAGTGCTTTCATATAGAACGAAGAACTAACAATCTCAACTCCAAGCAGTAAAAACTAGAGCAGAAAAATAATACTGAAAAATAATGAGCTCAAAAAGTAGAAGCCCAGGGCAAACATGCACTTTAAGACAATAGACATTAATTTCACACATTGCTTTTAAAGTAACAAGCTTTCAAATCATTATATTTTTGCTTATTAAAACTAAGTCACTATCAGCAAATTTGATAAACTGTGCAAGTTTTGACAAACTCCTCTCATGGCAAGAATTAATTTTTTGAAGTAGCTTTTGTCAAACTTGCTAACCATTACTGATTAAGCATCTCCACTTTCAGAGTTTTATACACGCCTAATTAATGGAATATTTTTAAACAAAGCTAAAAATGAATGTTAAACAACTTTGAGAATAATATACAACTGACAAGTTGATTTCCAAACTTAGTGCTGTATGCTGTGCTGTTCAAAAACTGCTTAAGGTTATGAATTTTGCATGTCTTGCTTTGACAAAGGCTTGGCCTCTTTTTCCCCTTTTAGTTGTTGCCTCATCTACAATGAAAGCTCATTTCATGGTTACTTTGTCCTCCCCCACTGATGCCAATAAAACTTGGATGCATTAAAGGCTTTACTGATCTGATGCTTGTGTAGTCAAAGGAACATTTGCAATTCTCCTCTTCAAAGAGGAACATGTTTTTATACAATTCCTGCTCAGCCTTCTATTAAATCTTTTCCCAAAGAAGCCTCCATAAACAGTGGTAAATAGAGCTGGCTGTACTTCCATCACAGACTTGCTCTGTTCTGACACTCTCAAATAACGGATGGTAATATCAACACATTCAGAACAGGGCAGTTTAACCTCATCATTGAGCTTTCTTTGTTGTATAAGGCATCATACTTATATCAGTTATGTGAGAGATTTACTGTATTCTATTTAAATCCATTTTATCCATCACATTTGTTGTCATGAGGTACCAATACGAGGAATAACAAACCTGTAACGGCATAGGGTCATCTGTAATAAAGGAAATCTTGAAGTTAGTGCAAACCAATTTGCCCCACAGGTCATATTGACTTGTATCTGTTGCGATGCATTTTCTCACAAAATTGACTTCATTTACCACAATTTCACCTAAAATAGAAAAAGGAGATGTAAAAAGTAACCTATATAAATCATGCAGGTAAAACAATTCTAAGTCTGGTACCTAGAAACCCCTAACTCTTTACATGTTTCAAGTTTTATACAGCTTCTGCCTCAACCTGGAATTTAATGAATGCCATTCTGGGGAAAAAAGAAAACAAACTTTCCAAAATAGACAATATTGTCTAGCAATTAAAAAGAAAAAAAAAATCCTTATACTCAAAAATCAAAGGCCATGATTTTCCACTATTAAAAATTCACTGGCCTGAACAACACTGTTCTTTAAACAAAGGCATATATTCATGCCCTTTAGCTAGCATTTAACTTAACAATACATGGCTATTTCTAGCTTTTAATTATTTTACAGAACTTTATGAAGCTCATGGATTTGGAATGTCAGTCGACATCTAGCTTTCTATTTATTATCAGATATTCAGGCGATTCCGTAAAGGAAGAAAAACAATGAAACACAAACACATTAACCATTCCTAACCATTTCAAAGTTTTTGCCATGACCAGCTAACGAAGGAGGACCAATCACTTCATCATGCAAAACAGAAGTCCTTTAATATATATCTAAAATTTACTCAAACGAAAAAGAAAAATCGTAATTCACCTGGGACAAGCTATGAAATAAAAAAAGCATACAAGCAAATGAGACTTAGAATCATTAAAAACAATAAATTACTGTGTATAAAGCTGCTTTTTAGTTCCACAATGGAAGTTTCTGGAAGCTAAATAGCAACTTCATTCTTACATCAGCAAATAAATTTGGTCATTTACTTTATTCCTGTATAATGCTATTGCTTCTGTTGTCAGACCAACTAATTTCTTCTGCTACTGACTACCACTAATAATGGACATGTGTTCAAGAAAAACATAATTTTGTACCAGCTTTTTGTTTTGTTTTTAAAACAAAGACTAAACACTGCTAAAGACTAATTTGCTCATAACAGTTTTGACACAGTTAGTCCCAGTTTCCTGAAATATCACCTCAGTGTCCCCAGTGCTTTGCAAGGAAACACTCAGGTCTTCGGGCAACTTTACTAATGGCAGAAATCAGTTACTTGCCTACTCCAGCTCTGAACCACCCTGCCACCTCCCTCCTGCTCTAAGGGCAGTTTGCATCCCAGGATTTCCCTAGTGCGGCTCTTGCTGTACCCAAGTTACCATCGCATTCACAGAACCCTTTGCACCCCAATGCGTAACTACGCATCAGCCTGGAAGTCACTGAGAGCAGCAGAATTTCTGCTCTTCATTCATTTGGGCTAAACTACAAAAATTTCTTCAACTAACTATGGCCTTCGGCTGGCAGAACTACCCTGAGTATTTTGTGCAGGTTGTGAGGTCCCTGCACAATCAGAGGATGTAGGGGGACAAAACTAGTCGCACCGACTATCATGGTTATCATATACATGCATCATCCAGTCTACACCAGAAGTGGGAAGAGTTGTGAACATGCTCTACTGATAATAGACTGAGATTTGCTGAACCTCAAAAATCTTCTCTCATGTATTTCTAAACCATGGTTAAATAAGTCTTTGAATTGAAGAGAGAGAGAGAAAAAAAAAGACAACTTCAGTATAAATAGTTAAAGTTCAACCAAGTTAACAGAGATTGAAAACAGTGTCTTATAATGGGGTACATGAGAGTCACAAGGCCTACTTCTGTTAAACATTACAATTAAAACATTTCAATATTTTTAGCAGAGTCTGGCCTGAAATGTCCTATTGCCCAGCATTTTTTCTAATAAGCTATTTACTTAAATAACTTCAAAAGCACAAACTGCGTATTTAAATAATTCTGTCTCACAGTTGTTGTTAATCTTCAACTATTCAATGCCAAATTCGGTTGCATTCAGTCCACCAAGCTTCCCCTCTCCACAAGTCAGTTTTTCCAAACCTGACTAGCTTTTATTCTTCCCTCTCTCAATACCTCTGATTTACCACCGTATTTCAAATAAAAGTTACGGAGAGCCAAATACACCATAAAGTGCACACCTGTCATATATAGGTTTTTTTTTATTACAACATTCTCTTATCTGCTGTCAAATGAAATATTTTTATTATTATACAGGAGACACTCTTGCTAAAAGTACAAAATATTACAACCAAAATATTTCAGAACTTCATGTCTTTGATGTTATAAAACTGTAGCGAAATAAGAGATCCATTACCGCTCTCACGCAAACTTCTTTAAGTTGAATCGACTACAGATTAAAACATAGGCCTGCTAGGTCACCCTCTTCACCAAAACCAGTCCTTTTTACTTCTTTCCTCTGTTCCTCATAATTGTGTAGCTACACTATAACATGTTAACACTAATCCTATTTTAGTGCAATTCCATTTAGTCTCGCTTCATCTAACACAAACACATGCTGGATTTTTTGACCCGGCTTGCATCTTCTGCCTTGCGCTCAGGTTTATGCCCCTAACATAGAACCGTCAGTTTTGAACCTAAGTATTATAAGATGACTAGACAGGGAGTGTACGCATACTGATTTCAGCTGTTAAATATATTTACAACAAAGCAGGAGAAAGTTTGCAATGCAAATTTAACAGATGCAGTTTTTGAGAGACTCTATCCAAAATGGACTTTTTTTTTTAATAGCAGGTTTGGAATTTTTTATTGAGACATAACTTTCATTCCTCTTTTGCATATGTATAATAAGCAATATAAAAAGGAGCAAATCTTCCAAACTTAAGACAAATTTAGGAAAGTAGCAACATAACATACATAAATTTAGGAAAGTAGCAAATAACATACATAAGGAGTTCTGGTTGGCCTTGGAAAGTTTTGTGATGAAACCTGATTGTATTTGTAGTTCAGTAGGTGATTTTTCTGTACAAGTGTCAACAACTGAGCTATTCAGAGATATTACACTGCACTTTTTTACAATGTAGCTGCTGCTTTTTTCCAGTAAACAGTCACAAGCTGTTCCAGACACGGAACAGCAGTCAACACTTCCATGTGACTCGAACAGTCAAAGAGTGATCTCAGGAGACAAGAGCAGTTTGTTTAAACTCTGACAGGAAACCAGAAGAAAAATTACAGGTTGCCACCCTATATATAAATTCTAATCATGTTTAACAAAAATATTCCTACACTGAATACATGAATCACAGAAATAACATGAGACCAAAGCATCTATCCAGTTAATATTCCTTCTATTTTGAAAACACAGCTTCAGGAACTGACACACTTCAGAAAAGTCTGCTAAACCTTCCAAAAGCACATGTAATTTGACTCCTTTATACTTTGGATGTTAAGAAAGTTCATGGTATATTGTATAGCTAAGGCACTAATGATACACAATCCACTACAATCCAGAGAAAATTCAGGAAGCAGAGCCAAGCATGCAGCCGGCAACAGCACACGGGCTCAACTGAAAAAGCCGAAACCAGCGGTCAGTAGGTATCACTGCTGCTGCGTAGCAGCACCAAAACCAATTTTGTCTCTCCAGCTTTGAGTCAGACTAAGTGAGCTTGGCCTAGGGCTCAGGGTGATTTTATCTGCAAAATTTGAAAATACTATCCCTAATCAGTAACATCCTAAAATAAAAGATGTTCTGCATCTTTTTGCCTACTGAACAGTGTTTTTGTCATTTATGGTGCCATGCAACATAGAATCAAGTTTAATTTCTTTGTTTTATCATAGCAAGGTAGCCTAGAACAAACAAGAATGTCTTAAAGATAAATACGGCTCCCTCTCCATCTGGAAAACTCATTTGTAGCTTATTATCAGTAACTGCAGATCTAATAATCTGCATACAGGCAGAACTTTGTGTACATAGACACAGTCTCAAAGAGATTTTCTGAGCTGTTTTGTGTATTCCGTCTCAGTTTAACAAATATTTATTATCGGTAACAGGGCAATCAGACAATAAGTCAATTTGAGAGATTCTGAACAAACTAAGCAAAAGCTGCAAGGATTAGCAATGCAATAGGACTAATACTTGGAAATTCCTGCATCTATTGTAGAGATGAGAGGCTGGATACTTTACAGCAGTAAGAGATGCATAAGCTATCCTCTTTTGCCTACATATCCAGATCTCATGTTTGGCATTTTAGGATTCTGTACTATCATAGCTCAAAATTCAAGAGACTCAACAAAGAAGAGACTTCAAGTAATTTCCAGGCTTTCAGTTGCTCACTGAAGCAGCTGCCAAACCCTTCCATCTAAAACAGCTTCTAGTACAGTTTTTCTACCCATGAATACAGAAGGAATATAGCAGAACAGCACGTTTTAAGACTTAAATTTTCAGGGACTAAGGTTGCTTGAATGAAGTCTAGGACCACGACCTTATTAATGCATGAGATGAAACAGACTGAACAGTATTTAACAGATTTAACAATACTGATTGAATACAGAAACGTTGCATGATAAAATAAAGTATTTGGGCACCCCGGTTTAAAAGACAACATTAAAAAAAACACAGTATAAATGTGTGTGCTTGTATGCACATACGGTAGAGAAGGTGTATGATACATTGCTAGCATATGGTATTTCTAGCACATTAAGAACCTGATACATGCTGGATGCAAATAATGCCTGAAATCAGACTTCATAAATGAATAATACAAATCTTACAGGCTCAAGAAGCTTGCAGGAGCCCAAAATATTGGTTAGAGATCTTTTTAATGCTATACTAGAAGCATAAGAACCGATTTATTAGGATAAACTTTCCTTAACTAACATGGAAGTTATAAATCAAAAACTGAAGATGACATTTAATAGACTTAAGGACACCAGAGGTAGTAAGTACTTTAGGTATGCAGTCATATAATTCCCACCTAAATTAATAAAAACCTCACTCCTGAATACTCCTAGGAAACTAACCCCTGTTGCTCATTCACTAATGCTGGCAGTAATTATAGTCAATTAAGACAACAGAAAAAGTTTGTTTGTGTGAAAGATAAGGAGTCTAAAAAGTTCACAAAACACAAGCCAAAGTTAATTCAAGCTGCCATTTAACAATTAAAAATATGCTTTAATCAGTTCACTTATTTGGACAGATCTAAGATAGTCTAAAACTGTTCCAAAATGATTGGCAAATACTAAATTAAATTTTCTAAAGTTCTGTGTGTTTTCAAAAAAGCTTCATTACTAAGTAACTGAAATCTAGAGCATCTTCAATCATTTAGTTGTCCTTTTTCTAGCTGTTCTCTTCTAGCTAAAGAATACCAAAATAGTGTGGGTTTATTAGTATGCTCTAAGCATTTAGATGTAAATGTCTCTAACCCACTTCTAAATGAATCTTCTGTTCAGTGTGCTTAACCACTTTCATAATCAAAAGAAAAAAGTACTTGTAAGCTTAAAAAAAAAATTCATGAGCTCTTACAACGTATTTAAGATACTGTAAAGACAAAAAAAGTGCACACTATTATAGATACTACCCATATTTCCCCCTGCCACTATTCGCCAGTATCTCTGCAATTAGTTAGAAAATAATCTTTGTTTAACGTTTCTGTACATCTATACAAACTGACAAGGAAAGAACATTTTCCAGAAGGACACCTCAATACAGTGACTGGAGAATGAAAAACAATTCTGATATATTAAGTTTGCATCAATTTTTAATGGAAGAAGCTGGGGTTTCTCTCAAAAAAACCATTCCCACCATAGTTTGGAGGGTGGTGTGTTTTAAATACATAGTATCAAAAAAGTTTACTTTCCCAAACTGATTAGAAATATTGTAATCAATTCTCTCACATATTCATATTATACAATTTCTGCAGTGCTGAAGGTACAAAAAAAGAGCATAGCAAGAGCTTCGCAAAATGGTAGAAACACTGATTACAAAAAAAGAGAGCATAAAAAGTAAAGACTTGGTAGAAGTCTTAGAAGAACTATTCTTTTCCCATGTACTAGATCAAGATTAAAAAGGGCATTTGTCCAATAATGGCTAATATTTGTGAACCTTGCAAAATAAAATGACTGTAAGAGCAATCTAAGTCAGTGTTGCTTTTCTGAATGCGGTCAGACGCTCAGTAAGAACTTCCTGCACCCTCACCCCCCAAAAACGTGGCTAAGGATGCAAGGACAGAGCCAGGCCGCCACCTGGAGCTGGAGTAGTAAGAAGGGGGCATCTATCCATTATGAGGATGGCTCTCATTAGCAACCAGAGCCAAAGCAAAGCATCACAGCAGATAAATATACGAGCATGTTTACAGTTGCCTTAATCCAGCATAAGCGTGTATCACCACTAAAACGAGAACAGCTCCACATTCAACATTCATTCGCACCTCAACCCTTGTGCCGGCACCAGTATTCATGAAAACCACTATTAGTCTGATCACAGAACTGATCCAGTTGAAAATTAATCTAACAATATAGTCTTCCTTTTTTTTCCTTTTTTTTTTTTTTGGTCAGTCCTGGTTTCAGCAGGGACGGCTTTCTCAAAACCTGGCTTGTCCTATGGCTGCACAAACAAGTGCCAGCACAAAGCAGGCAATAGAAACATGCACCTGTGAGGAGGCAAAAGGGAGGAGTAGGACTGATACCCTCGGCATTAGTACAGATTTTTAGGCTGAATCAAAGTAACCCTATCATCAAAACCCCCCAAAAGAAAGTTTTTACCAATGATTTGGTCAGAGTTCAGTACATGAACAGCAGAGAAGCCAGTGAGGAAGGAGGATGTTTTGTGTTTTCCATATTTTTAGTCTGGCTACATAAACTAAAGATTCCCAAAGCCTGACTCTGCCTAAACAGTATAATGGTAACAATTCGAGATAATTGTGGTTTCCAGTCAGCTATTTTATAACTATGTCACAAATAAAAGTTATAAATGCTGTTCTGAACTTGTAACATACCTACTGGGTACAGTGCAAAACACTCGGGTTTGGCTTTAAAAAAAAAATCAATATGGAAACATGTGCTCCTTAGAAATTAGGTCTCTGAAGACTTATTTCATTGGAAGTAAACATAATTGCCTGAAGACCACAAAACCCCAGTAGTTTATTCAGCTGACAATTCAAAATTTACACTAACATTTTATTCCCTTTCTTGACTTTAATGACTTGTGGCATTAAATCCATGTGGGACATAGTAGACAGGAACCAATTATTTTAGAACTGTTTTGCAAAATGCACGTGGACAAACATTAAAATATTTAATTTTAAAGTATGTTCAACCTTCCACCTTTTAGGAATGATTTCTATATTGCCCTACAGCTAAACTAGCTCAAAGAGAAAAGAATTTCTGTAGATATTTACAAACACCTGAAATATTTTACTAATCAGAAACTTCATGAAATACATGGAAGGCAGAATAAACTGCCTCCATAAGTAAACTCCACTTTACGTATCTGGAACTTAGATTTTACATGCAGACTGCCTTAGTAGTACTTATGTCATGTCAATCCTTAATTAAAAAAAAAAGGGGGGGGGGGAACAAAACAAGTAATTAACTGAACCCAATGCATGCCTGAAAATCTACTTTGAGTCAAACAAACAAAAAAGCTATAATAGTAAAGGGCATTTACTCTATACTTACTGTAAGCAATGCCTCACTTATTCTAAATATAAGTCAAATGCTTGGTTTGCTTTTAAGCTTCTTGCAGTATGAAATACCAGTCTGTAGAAAGTTGCAAAAACAACCTGAAAGCTGCATCTAGAATTTGAAACTCTCCCAATTTATGAAATAAAAATTTTGGTAATTCTTGTTATGAAGTCTTTAAAAAAAACTACATTAAAAAACATTAGGGGATTTATTATTTTCCAAATAAGAATCCAGCCATTCCAAAAAGGTGAATATAACTTTATACTCATGCATGGCACTGATTCCTGAAGAAAACTTGTAATCATAAAAGTAAAAAAGTTAGCATGCAACGCTAGACAAGTGTAATAGCACTGTCATTTCAAGTTTTCTGCTTTGCTATTACACTTGTCTAGCGTTGCATGCTAACTTTTTTACTTTTATGATTATAATTTTTGAATAAAAAGCTTGATGTAGAAAAAAGCCCCAAACCCTGCAATATGATGTCTTAATCAGCTGCACAATGAACAAGAGAGCCTTGGCTAGCAAACCACAATGCTAGAAACGATAACCAGCAACAGAGTATATTTTGAAAACAATCAGAAACTGATTTTATACAAGTTTAATTTAGTTGTCAGTAGTGATATACCATCACTACTCACCACCACCAGATGAATACACTTCACAGATCAAGCAGTACATATTTGAATATCAACTCAAGAAAAACAGACCTGACAAGTCTCTGGGGTTACACATCAAGCTCACTAACCTGTTCGTACTTTTTACCCCCCATCAGTGCTGGAACCTCCTTCATTCACACCAAGACACCCTGACCTCCCCACCCCAGCTCCGGGATCCCACATAGCAAGTGGAACTGCCAGGAAAGAGGCCCAGGGGTGCAGAACAGTCAGGAGTGAACACACCTGGGGTACTGCACTCAAGGGTGCCTCACCAAAAGGTGTGCTTTCCTTCTCCTATCACAAGATGTGTTGCAGCTGCTCTGGAACACACAGTTTAAGGTACTAATGTTTGGCAAAACACGAAAAAAAACCATCTAGACAAAGGAGGACTGGGAGCTACTTCAGAGAATCAGACACTTCTAAGAGACTAAAGTTTTCCTTAACATATCCTTAACACCACCCTCCCTGCCCAGATTTCTAGATCCAGTTGTGTATCAAAGCACGCATGTACACAAAAAGAAAAACAAAAAACAGCAGGTGGTGGCACCAATTAGATTGGCATTATTAGATCCATAACAAATATATATATATGGTGGCAAATCTTGAAGACTACATGTGATTCCACCCAACAAGAACACAGCACAACTGGAAAATGTTCAGAGATGATCAAAAGGATGATCACAGGTAAGAAAGACTTCCTTTTTGGGATAAACTCAGATGGTTAATCCAAAGGGAAGCAAAACAGAGGGGGTTAGTGACATAGGTCTTAAAATCATGACTGGCACAGAATGGGAGAACAGGGCTTGACCTTCACTATGTCATACAAGAACTAGGATGTATCCAAAGAAACTAGATGGTGTAGGTCCAGAACAAACAAAGAAAGGTAGTTTGTAACAGCATGTAATTACATTGCTGAAGTCCTCACCAGATGAAGTTCTGGGTGCTAAAAATTCACATGGTACAGAAAGCAACCAGATAAATTAACATGAGAAAAACCAGCAAAAGGAATTACAAAGATAGCACTGTCTCCATGATGATCTGTAACTCCTCTACATTACTTCACTCTAAAAGTCCCCATGCCACAAGTTGAAGGAAGCTGGGAGAGCAGAACGAGCAGCTGAGGGCTGCTTGCCCTGCTCTTTCTTCCTCCCACGTGCCTGCTGCTGGCCCTGTCAGTGAGAAGAGACATCTGACCCTGCGCGGCCATTCTGTTTACAAAGCCACTGTGGCTATGATCCCGCACCACCGATGTCGCTGAAAGTTGACTTCTGCAGAACTAGCACCAGACCACAAGGTGTGGTGCAGACACAAGAGAAACAACAACTTTGCAACAGGAGATCAACAATATTCTGTTAACTTGCCCTAACGTGAGCAGGTCTTGACGATTAAAAAGAAGTCTGATCTTATTCAGTGTACTTTTATAATTTTACTGTACAAACTTTTAAAAATGACTCAACTGTATTTTCTAGTTGGTCTGTAAAAACTTACAGGTAAGAACTATTAATTTAATCATTCAGTAGATCAGTATACAGAGCAACATGTTATTACATAATTACTACAAACAGTACTAAGGTTCAGGAGGAACAATCCTTTTCTCACACTTACTCAGACTGTCCCAGGATTTACACAACCTCCTGCAGAACATTGTACGTGAGCACCTGCGAGGACCTTTTCCACTCATCTTGCCTGCACCATAGTGCTACACTGCCTTCAGTACGGACACTGGGTGGGTTCATTATCCACCTGTGTATTGCCATTCAAACAAAAAATATACATAGTACTATATTCCAGTTATGTTATACATTTTTTTGAATGCTTCAGTTGATGTCTCAAAAACGCTACAGATGATGTTGTGGAAAAAAAATAATGCAACTCTTTGGAAACTTACAATTACTTATTAGGAAAATATACTCCTTTAAGTTTTAGTTTAGTATCAACAGTGTTAAATTAAGCATAAAACTTCAGTTTCGTTCTCCCCTAACATAAACAAGCTAATTTCCTATTAACCAGGCATGTCACTCTGATGGACTGACTGCTAGACTGCTTCCTGTTTCCTCTATTTTTCCTTTTTGGTATGTTCATAAAACTAGCTAGGCAAACAAATAAAGCAAAATAAATAAATAAATAAATAAAGGTGAAACTGTTGTACAGGCCAACTCTTCAACTAAATCTGCAAAATCCTTTATCAAGGAGCTGGACTAGAAGAGCAACATTGCAGAATGAAAAACTCCATCTTAGAACTATACCATGAGTTTTGAAATGAAAATATACTGAATTCTATAAAATTATTTGCTTTTCACTATTACAATACCAGTGTTGGAACTACACCTATGTTTTTTACTTGCTTTATGTGATACTTGTTGCTTTTCTTAAAGCCACACCCTACTCAGGGCACACAGCTGCATGAGAATATAGGGTTTTGTTCAAAAAGCTTAGAAGATGTGTCTCTATTCCTCCGGGCTGCAGAGGAAGCTTTGAAAATAAATTCTACAGGTTAAAAGTTGATGACAATGTAAATTTTATAATTTAATTTTATTTTTAATAAATATCTCATTTGGGGACCTGACTCATTATTTCTATGCCTGGAAATCCCTTTTCTAACCTCCATTGCACAAAAATAAGAGTCAGACAGTAGGGTTATTTAGCTAGTGTCCTACTTTGGAATTTCAGTTTTTAGTAAACTACTCCTTCAAAACAATTATATTTTAGGTATCAGAAGCTTCATACAGATATCTGCAGTTTTTGCAAATTACCAGTCAGTAACTACTTGTGCTTAAATAATTTCTTTCCAAAAGAACCCCTTAAAAACTCCACCAACTAAACACTTTTCAGCCACTGAGGTTTAACTCTGTTTCTGAGAGCAAAAAGCAACTTCATGCAGCTACTAAGGACAGGATATTAGGAATACCATACTCAAACTGTACATGCAGGGGAGTGCAAGTCAGCCATAAAGTAATTAAATGAACTGGAATCTGGCCAGAAACTTCGGTTATGACAAATCCAAAAGCCAGTCTATCTAACAGAACAACGTGTACTTGTTTATATGCTTTTCCAATGCACCATTTGATGACAGAAGCAAAAAAAATGCATTTAAGCTGGTGTTTAAACAGGAAGAGTTTCATTTAAGTCATTTAAAATAAGCATTTTCTATATTTCCCCCCACCCTCATTCAGATGGGGACTTACAAAAATTGAAATATTTTGCCAGAGCTATTCTGTAACTGGATGGAGGGATGAATTTTATCAGGAAATAATTCAAAATAGCACCCGAGAGTGATATGAAGGCAGAAGTTTAATACTAGTCTGAGTCGCATTCTTTCAATCACTTTCTATATAACCTATGGCAATTTCCTTTACAAATGCCCCTAAAGCCACCAAACGCCAATTTTAAAGATAATACAGATAAGGAAAATGAGAAATGATACAAACCTAGAATAAATACAAGCCAGTTGAGAAAGAAAACTCAGTCAGCACTGTTTTAAGTTTACTTCGGGGTTTCACAAAGTAAGAATAATAACACAGCTAAATGTTACTGCACATAAGTTGTTTTGTGTAACTGCTCATGTGCATGTCCCACAGAAAAGGCGAGATGCGCTACACTTCAAAAAAAGCGATCTCATACTGCCTTCCATTTATTGTGGGATGTATCAGAGAAGAACATGCAGTCACTTCCTTGTGAGTCAAAGACCTTGGATGAATAATAACTGTGACATAACCAATAAGATGCCAAGTGGTAAGCAGAAGGTTTACAAGCATAAAAATGTAAGTATTTCTAATATTAAACAGCCATAGCAATGTATTTCAGGGTATTTATGCCTCAAACAGAAGCCATATTATTTTATTTCATTAGAAGGGTCAGTCAGTCAGTATCTACTCTTTCAGTACAACCTCTTCTTTTCCTCAAGATTTCAGCCTCTTCAGCTTAAGGTATCTCACTGGACCACACCACACCAATTAGTACTGCTTAATTAACAACAGTCCAATATGAAGCAGTATGGAAAATAATTAATTTTGAAGAATAACTTAATCTTAGACAACATCTTTAAACTTAGACAATATAGCAATAGCTTCTGACATTAGTGTATCTACATACATTTTTGATAATATACAAGCAAAATTACAAGAAAAAAATGCATTTTCCAGTTGTTTTAAACTCAAAGTAACACATAGAAATGCCAAGCTTTGGAGTTGGCCTAACTTACTACTGTGGCGTACAGTTTGTGACTAAAGTAATACTGAGAACAGTAGAATGTTCTTTTGGTACCTGAAAAAGGCTTTCACAAATCCTCATTTACCGAACCTCCTGGCTGAACCAAAGATTTTATTTCTTACTTAAAATGTGGAAGAGAAGTCAAGGACGTGTTAGACTTATATACGTATATAATTATGAACAGTGATTAAAAATACACATTGCTTTTCTAATCCATGCATTAAAAAGACTATTCTGCATAGGTTTCAAGACACTTACAGTTTCCAAAATTACAGAACAGCTGAGTATTGAATAAGAGAAAATGAATAAAGATAGCATTAAAAGTCTTCCAATACAGTAGTCAATTATGCCTACTTAGTGGAAGTTCTATAAATATTTTCCTTTAAAATAACAGAAGACTGCAACACAGGCTATGTGAGTGGGTTCTGCACAGATGTAAAGTTCTGCCTATCTGGCAAAGATGTAATTTTTAATAGATAGGCTTCCAGAAGGTGTCACAGAAGCTACAAAATGTACAGTGGTTCCCTGTTTCAAATATACAATAAAACTAAGACATTATTCTACACATACTAACCCATTACATGGGAGAAACTACCTACACATTTATTTAGTCTTTTAGATTTAGGTAAAAAGGTTAGAACAGAAAAATAGGGAGAGCAATTTGCAAACTAACAATTCTATTAGAATAAACAGAAGAATTAAATATATCTCAGTTTAGATATCTGTCAAGTCCCACATTTATATTTACCTGGCAAAAGTACTGGTTCCAGTTTTTTAATCCTGGGTTCTGAAACTATATGATCGTCAGCCTGGAGGAAAGATTAAAAAAAAAAATTTGCTTAAGAACTACAAGTTTACAATCGGACACAAGTCTGATCTATTTGGGCAAAGGAGAAAGTTCTTTTAACTTAAAAGAGATAATTTCAAAGAAATAGGATCCAACTGTACCAATAATTTGATGTAATCATACCAGTATTTTTGCGTGCATTTAGCTTTGCACCAAATGAATGGTACGGTATTTTAAGTGCTAAAGTTTAGCTAATTGCATAACCTAGGGTATAACAAGTCACAGACCAAATGAAAAGCAGTTCAGCTTGACATTCTGTAAAGGCTTGGGTCCTACAGCAAGATTTATATAGATATAAAACACAAAACTCTCTACTGATTTTTAACATGTATGACTTTCCCCACGAGAAAAATTTCTGAAGACCAAGGCCTAGGTACACTTGCAATGCCTACTTGCATTTTAATTCCAGACCTTTAAAAACACACATGCACACAAAAAAAACTTACTTCTATAAAAAGATCAGAACCTTCAGTGAAATAACCTTAATGCTTATGGTTCCCATAGTAACAGTGATATCATCACTTCCCAGAACTAAAAATACCCAGAAATACATTTCATTGACATTTCACTTCCACCCAGAGGGGGGGAAAAAAAAAGACAATGGGTCAACCTGTCAAATATGTTGCTATAGGGGCATCCACCTTCTACTAGGGCCTACTTGTAAGCCTAAAAAAGTAAAAAGAACCACATTCTGCCAAATGCAGAAGTGCACATCCAGATCACAACAAAAAACCCTAGCCAGACCCGATCTTCACGTTTATGCCACCAGGCGAGTACTGAAAACGAAACGACGGCCACGACGAGAGGTTAACCACCGGCACAGCGGGGGAGGCCGGGCCGCCTCTCCCCAGAGGGCCCCGGCGGGGCGGCCCGGGCCGCGCGAGGCCACAGCACCTGCAGCGCGGTTCCAGCTCCCCGAGGCGACCTCACAGGGCGGGTTTAACCCGTCCGCGGCGGCGCCCCGGGGAAGCCCCGCTCCCCGGGGGCTCAGGGCGGCCGCCACACGCGTCCCCGGGAGGGCGCCGAGCCGAGCCGCCGGCTCCGCGCAGGTGCCGCGGGCAGGCCGGGAAGCGTCGGGTCGGGTCGGGCCGGGCCGGGCCGGGGGGCGGCGGCGTTACCTGCGGCAGCGGCAGAAGGTAGGACCTGAAGGTGGGTTTGGGCTGCTTGAGGGAAAACATCGCGGCCGCCGGCGGGCGGGCCGCTCCCGCGGGGCAGGTGTCGGGGCCGCCGCGCCCGCGGCTCCGAGCGGCGCCCGCAGCCACCCGCCCGCGCTCCAGTCACACGGCGGCGGAGGCGGCGGCGGCCGCGGCCCCGGCGGGCGGCGGCGGAGGCGGCCCCAGCGCACCCCCCTTCCCCAAGGGAGGAGTCAGCGGCCTGGGCAGGCCCGGCCTGGGGCTGCCCCAGCCCCTCATGGAGGCCCCGCGGCTCCCCCCGCCTCCCCGCGGCTCCCCCCGCCTCCCGGCGCCGCGGCTGCCTACGGCCGGCGGCGGGCGGCGAGCGGCGGCGGGCCGAGGCGGGCCGAGGCGGACGCCACTGGGGCGGCCATGTTGGGGGGAGCATAGGGCGGGGGGGAGCCGGATTGGTACGGCGGCGCGCAGGGGCCAAGCGGCCGCGGGGGCGCCGCCGCGGCGCGGGGCCGTTAGGCAGCGCGTGGCGGGGGGGCGCCGGGCCCCGCCCAACGGCCGCCGGGGCGCGCGGCGGGGCGGCCTCACAGTGCGGCCGCGCGCGGCCGTTGCGGGAGGCGTCGCCGCGGCCCGGCGGCGTTTCGATCGCGCTGGGCGCTGGCAGCGGGGCGTTTCGGGGTCACTTCCTCGTGCGGCGTCTCCAAACGCCAGGATCAGTTCCAACACAACTGCCACACAGCTGAGGAACGAGGCAGGAAAAGAATAAAAATCTCTTCAAAGAAATTTTTATGCAGTGTTGCAAGCCAAATTAACTTGAATCACTTTCTCCCATCAGCTAAGTAATAATTACTCAGGAATATTTCTCAATGTTACAGGTTACAATACGTTAAAGAAGTTTACCAGTGTATTTGTTCTGTGCAATTACAAGCCTCACAACGTCACAAAATAAACAATATGACACGTCTGAGCATACAGTATCGGTAGTATTCACGTCTAGCATTTTCAAAGAACTGTGTGACCCTTTCACTCCCTACGCTGTTAAAATTCATGAACTGGATGTTTTGTCCATTTGTAACGTGACAAAAATTAATTACCGAGGAGGCTGAATAGCTTGCCCCAGGCTGCGCGGCACGGTGTGGGCTAGCCGTGAGTGGACTGCTGCTGCACAGTGCTCCGTCTGTTGTGTCTCTCTTTGGGCTTGGCTGTGGAGAAATGTGACTAACAGTATTTATTGTCTGATCCTGACTTAGCAAGCAGTCAGAACCGTGCTGCATCACTGGGAAACTGGCACCAGCCTCTGAAAGATTTAATTGCCAATTCTGGTTAAAAAAAAAAAAAAAAGAGGCAGACTGGTTTGCTCACTGGTTAATCTGTTAACTCTTACATCAGGTAAAATAGTTTAAATAGTTTCTGAATTGCTTTTTTATACCCCTCAATCAATAATCAGGAATTTGAAGCAGAACAAGTATTATGCTTTCTTACAGCTCTTGTATTCTGTAATATGAATTTGTACAATATTATAAATGAAATGGCAAAGATCACAGTCATGTGTTATAAAAGGATAAACATTTACATTTAAATATAACAAATCCAAACAGTGTAACATAGCAAATGTGAGGCACACAAAAATAGCAAAGATAATCTTACCCACTTCCTGCAGTAGCACTTACAGTCAACCCTGTTATTTTTGACCGGACTGACAGGGGTTTAGGTTACAAAACCTTAATGGTTCTGAGACACCTCCCTCACCACACTGTCTGGAGATGAGGGAGGTGGACTTTGCCCCAGACCCCCCACGACATGCCAGGACCACATGGATCCTATCACTCCCTCAGCATAGCCTCCGGACAGCTGGCTAGAAATCCTCTCTCGTACTGGCTTTAATGAGAGAAAAATAATCACAACAAATACACTGGTTATGGGGGGGGAAATATTAAAATGAAGACCAAAGCAGAGGATTTCCAAAGTTTGGCTGCTGAGCCCCTTGCAGACTGTGAAGCCTCTGCATGGGGCCTGCAAATGGAGGTTTTATTGTGACCCGAGGTTGTCTCAGGCAATCAGCAGTAAAAATCCTGCTCCAGCATGAACCAACAAGCTCATCTTACTGTCACCTTTTATGTAAGGTATGTCATGTTACAGCTATGGGATGTAATGATACATCCTCAACACCTCCAGGCTGCTGCCTCACTGTCATCCTCTTCATTGTCATCCTGTAAACACATAATAGCTGGAGAAAGTAGATGCAGATCTCACATATGCACATTTTATCCATGGAATACCTTCATAAAAGTCAGTATATTATTTAAAACAACAACAAAACATTAAAAATAGTTTTGCAAATAAAAAGAAACAATTAAGTGTTACTACTCAATGATCCTTTTGGGGGGAATATTCTTGTTCGGTAAGAGTACATGAATTCCTAAAAGTCCCACTGAAATACCTGGATGTGATATGTATGTCCTCATAGATGTGACTAAGTGCTTGCCCAGTTTTTGCTGGATTTAAACATCTGCTTACTTGCTTTCCTTGAACCAAACCCATTGAACAGGACTGTTTTTTTTCTACCAGAGAAGGCAACTTTTTAAGTGCACTTTCCAGAATTTTCTTTTGACTTTGATAAGTTGAATCTTCTAGTTTGCAACTATTTAGGCACATGAGAAATGTTACCTTTTGAGAAGTCTAATGGAAGTTAGCCTTCAATATATCATAGGATTACCTGTCACAAACCATTTCCTAGTTAATTGTAGTCAAAAGAGGATTGAGCTAACTAAATCTAAGAGCACTTTCTTATCTTGATATGAAATAATTGGATGGTACTTTCTGAGAACAGAAAAACGTAGCTGGCCTCTGCTGTTTTGATTTTTAATAAATATACTTTTAATATAGTAGTGGTTTGCAATTCCAGCGTACATTACTTTATAAATAAATCCTTGCAACATTACTTTAATAGTTAGTATAGTAAATGGTACTTTATGCAGCAGGAGCAGCATATGGCCATAGGAGCAGCTGGCTGCAGGACGCAGGCATTAGCTCTTACAGGAGTACATCAGATAGATACACTGTCAGTGTAAGAGAGGAAAGCATTTTTCAAAAGGACTAAGAATCAGGATTTCTAGAATTGATTTCTGAAGACTGGTATTGTCTGTGTGTGTGTGTGGGGGGGGGGGTGACACCGTGGCCATACCATGGCATCCCATGAGCTTTGGATCGCACCCTGTTACTGAGTACAGCAGACCTGTTACTGAGTACAGCAGACATCATGAAGACGATCACTCCAGCTTGGGCCACTGGGACACAACCAGCCTAGGTCCAGCCACAGAGCAGAGAGCTCAACTGATTGGTTAAGTCTGTTCCAGTTTCTGGCTGACACAATTTAATGGCAAAATAACAAGCAATGGGCAAAAAATGATGTGAAACGTGCTGTGTATTTCACCCTCTAAACTTTCAAGGCATTTATGGATTGCTCACTTTAGGTTACCATCTAGACTGCAGAAATAATGCAGTCACCCACCCAACCTGCCAAAATCTTACACCACTATCTCTGTTGATAAGCAGGAAACTGAGTAACTACTCACATTTCTTTAGTGGCACCTGGCAAACTTGTGGGTCCTTAGAAGTGTTCATGTGATCGCTGACTGCAGTGAGCTCAGCCTTGGCAGTGGAAAGACCTCCTACAGAAACTGCAATTTGGATAGAAATGTGGTATCTTCAGGAGCCACAGTCTGGGACCACAGCCGTCTGTCAGCTGCGAGACCTGGCAGAGGGAAGGAGCCTGGCTTCCCTTGCAGGCACCTGAGCCTGGGGAAGGGGGTATAACCTGTGCTGGGGAGGATCTGGCACTGGGGGAAGGAGACACCTCAGGCCATTGGGTTGTGCCTGCTGGTGCCCCCACGGCCATGCGCCCTGCGCGTGGGGCCTGGGGGAGCCGTGGGACAGCAGAAACTGAGTGTAGTGCAGTGCCAAACTAATGTTAGCATTTCATCACTGTAGCCTCATCTTATTAAAAAGCAGGGTTTTGGTCTGCATACTGTAATTTTTCTGTAACAGCTCACATGCAAGACACCAGCAGTAAAGGCCCAATACAGCAGAACAGTATTGTAACAGCACCATAACATAAAGACAGTGAAGAACTGTTGGGAAGACTCCAGATAAATGGACACGATGCATGCAGCACACAGCAGCACTATCAGGGGTCAAAGTCTTCCCTTGTCATACTTAATTGTGAGTACATTACATTACATTACAGCCAGACCTTGTGATTTTCTGGTGAAGTCAGAAGGTGGGTGTTCAATGAAAGAGACTTCAGGGCCCAATCTGCATACCCTGACTTAGATGAGATGTCCCCTTGATATCAGCAGGGCATTTTGTTTGAACAGGGACACGGGGACAACCCAGTGGCTTCTGCCACTGTGTTGAAAAAGGAAGTCTGTATGGATACGCCTAAAGCTATTACAAAGCACCAGCAAGCACCTCCATAATTACATGCTACTGTTGGACTTTCAGATGGAGGAGATAAACGCCATCCCATCCTATACTTTTAAAACAAAACACCTTGCACAAGGGCCCCATCTTGTTCAGTGCTGGCAAGCAGTTGCCTTCACTTTATCCCGTATTTTCTCATATTTCTATTTGCTGCTACAAAATCATTGTCTAAGTGGCAGTATTCAGCCTGGCACAGTCTCGGGCTCAGCCCCTTCCATTTCAGGGAGTGCGCCGTGTTGCAGAAGCTGCTGGCGGTGTCATGCTGAGTGCCTGACAGTGCTGTGAGCACCCTGCAAGCCACAGCTCCCCTCCTGCTGGTGACGGAGCTCCTTACACAAGCTAAATCCCTTGGAGATTTGATAAGTGAGAAATCCTGCAGGAACCTGCCCTCATCTTTATTCTTCTCTGAAGGGTTTTTAATTCTTATTCAGAACATTGTTCAAGGGAAATTAAAGTCAGAAAAGGAGAGGGGAAAAAAAGGGGGGGGGAACTGCCTAAATCAGCTAGGCTTGAAATTGCAAATATCAAATTTGCCAGTGTGATTAAAAAAATGACAACTAATTCAGACTACAGCAGAACTACAGGAGTGTTTTTGCATCAGCACAGAGCCTTCTGAGGAGGGGCTGCAAATGCAGCCTGAGTCTGGAGGGCATGAGC
The DNA here is from genome assembly GCF_003343035.1 of Apteryx rowi. Lineage (NCBI taxonomy): Eukaryota > Metazoa > Chordata > Aves > Apterygiformes > Apterygidae > Apteryx > Apteryx rowi. The sequence continues at coordinate 246,087 of NW_020447819.1, forward strand.
ATGTGATAGCACAAATGTCCACTAGGGACTGGACTGACAAGTTTAAATTGCAATGCTGTTCTGAAAATTAACAAATAAAATCGAAACTAAGCTCTCAGTAAACATAAGATCACAAGGTTTGTAGGGGTTATTGTCAGACCTGGGTGCAGGTTGCCACTGGAAGAGTTTTCTTCAGGAGGGGGAAGAAAGCTGCTTTGACAGAAGCGAACATTTTGGAGGCTAAAGTTAATTCCGCCGCAACTTGTGGTGGGATGCAGGCAGGCAGAGCAGGGCAGGGCGAACGGGGAAGGCAGAGCAGGGCGGGCAGGCAGAGCAGAGCAGATAGAGCAGAGCAGGGCAGGCGGAGCAGAGCAGGTAGAGAAGAGCAGGGCAGGCAGGGCAGACCAGGGCAGACAGTGTAGGGCAGGCAGGGCAGAGCAGAGCTGGGTAGGGCTGGCAAAGCAAGGCAGGCAGGCAAGGTGTGTAGGCAGGGCAGGGAGGGAAGTCCCCCGGATCTGGAGCTCCCTGCTCTTTGGCAATGCACTCAGCCGGCTGTCCATCTCCAGCCATCCCTGCCTGCCTCACTTGTTCACTTTTTTTCAAACAGTTCTACAAAACCAGAGGTTTCTGAGAATGTCTTTGTTTTGTGAAATCAAATACGAATATCTGTTTTTATTTTTGTGAATTAAAAAAAAGGCATTTTTTGCCTCACTGTAGTTATTTTCATTGCTTCAACATGAAATTATTCAGTGACTTCTGTGTGCTAGGTGACCCAGGACCCTTACACTTGTTCAATGTCATGGCCCTGCCAGAACCAGCATGGCTGGCTCTGCTGGTGGTATCACACCTCACATGCTGGTTGGGGGTTTCCTGGGCCCTCTTGTCACGTAAAGTGTAAATTGTTCTTAAAGGTGAAGATAATTATCTGTTTACCTATGGCTACGGGGCATAACCTGCTGTAATTACTGCATGTTTGATTAGATATCTTCCTAAAAGTTGTGCTACAACCCAACAAAACAGCTCTGTGGTTGGGAAAGTACTTTGGCTTGTGCAATGCGGCAGGGTTGGGTTAAAGCAGAACAGATTTTTCATAAAGGTCCCTTTTGATCTCTCAGCAGATTAGAGAATGTCTTTCATTAGACATGTTCAAGAACAGGTTAGACCACCATCTGCTGCTGATGCTATCGACACAGCTGAGCTTGCCTCAGTGTAGATGATGTCTTCCAGGCCTATATTTCTATGGCAACTTGTGTGTTTTCATAGCTTTCAGAAAAATGGTTCAGTTAGTGGTTTGAACTCCAAAACACAAAGACAGACATGTTGTCTGATTTCACAGTTGACCTATGTGCTCAGAGCTACAGCAAGTATGTGACAATTCAGCAAAGTCACGTATTCATCAATGAAAAGTTATTATATTTTTCACTGGAAGTATTACAGTTTATTACTTCACTTGGCCATCTCCCTGCTTGTGCACTGAACAGTTTGCGCACCCAAGTCACCGAAGTCTGCACTCGGAAGTGTGGGACACCCTGGCTGGGGACTAGCAAGGAAGTGAGCCCTACAGGTCTCTATTACCTGTTGTGGAAGAAAAATATTATGCATTAATTTAAATTTATTAAGCAGTTGAAAGAAAAATCTCTTAGCTGGGTGTCCTTGACAAAGATCCAGCAGAAGAAAATGTAAAATGTGGTCATTTATATAAAACAGCAATTTTGACACTCTTGGCCTAAGATGTACAAAATATATTAAAACTTTGCAAAGGTTTTAGCTTCTCTTTAGGTATCTTGAAAAAAAATCTCCTTTTCAAGGCACCTCTTTAGAGCAGGGGGAAATGCTCAGTGCAAGGATTTAATGATGCTGAAATTTGCTATGTTATGTAAGGGTATTTTCCTTAATAATCATTATGTAGAAGTCATTAGGTATGACTTGCCTAGAATTATTTGGAGCTATACACAGGCACAATGTTCCACCTTGCCTTGGGCTATTTTGCATAGATGCTGTGATAGCGACACTGAGATTACCAGTGCTCCTAAACTAGATGCATTCATCTTTCCATGGGCATGGTCTGCTGGGGCCAGCTCGCTGAGCCCAGCGGTCCGATAGTCAGTGCAGGCAGAGGAAACTGCCTGCATCTAGAGCCATACAGGGTGAGGCACTGCAGCTTCATTGCGTCTCTATGTTCTAGAGAAGAAAGAGGAACAGGCAGATGAAATTATGCAATTCCTTTTCCATTGACTTTGACACCAAGTGAAAGGTGAACAATAATTTATTTAAAGCCTATCTTGAGACATACCTTATATCCATTGTAAAAATAGAGGACATCAACCACAGAGCATCACTTTGCCCTCTTACGTTCTGCTGTTGCAGGTAAGGGTCAAAGCCACGCGAGATGCCTGTGGTTTGAAGGGCTCTGCGGTTCTTGCCCGTTTCCTCCTACGGCTTGCAGTTTGCCAGCCTGCAAGGCAAACTGCACACTGATCCTGGGCTGCCCCCAACCCTCCGGACCCTTGCACCAGAGGAACTGGCATTAAATGGCCATACCACCCAGGGCCTTACATGTTTTGTCTTTCTATGTGCTGTTGGATCCAACTGGGGTATCAAAATCCCCAATTATGCCAAAATAATCAGCTCAGCTGACCACTGCATGCAGTAAAGCATTTGTCTGCAATGGCTGTAGTGAGAAGATAACGATTCCTGGGCTAATGCAGCCTCATAGCCCAGTAAATACAGCTTTGTCATTGCTAGTAACAGGCCCCAGACTTTGTGCTGACTTTGCAAGGCCTCCAGGACTGAGGCTTGTCAGGCTTGCTTTGTCTGAACTTGTCTTGACCTGCCTCAGGCTCTGCCTTATCTTAGCTGTTACAGCAGTTTTTTTAATGACTAGGAATTTCAGATGTAATGCGGACTTGCAGACCAGTGAAGAAAGAACAAGGTGTAAAGTGCACTACAACCATAAGCGAGGAATAGACTAAGGAGGAAGAACCCATCACCATGGCAATCTTCAAGGTGAAGGACTTGGGATGCTGACAACCTGCTGTATTTCTCTCGCTATCACAGCCTGAAGTCATTGACGTTCGGACCTAGAGGGGCAGTGGAAAGGTGAGCATAACATCAGAGAAAAAGGGGTAGATAGTAGGAAGTGTGCATATCAATTTTACTCTTATTAGTAGCATTATTGAGATTTTTTCTGTAGTAGTAACAGTGTCCTGTTCTCTTTTTTTCATCTCTTCTGTAATAATTACATCTAGAGTAATTCTTATATTAGACTGTTAAGCTTTCAGTTATTCTAACAATAGATTACTGGCTTTACATATAAGGTGCGTCTCCTTTTTGCTTGTAATAAGCTTTTGAGTATAGCACTAGTTCAACTATAAGTGACCAGTGGAACAGGGCAGCAGTACAGAAGTGATGTGCTGGCAGTGGCGTTACCAGATGGGACCCCAGTAAGGTGTCCAAGTGCTGCCATCACTATCTAAGCTTGCCTCCTCAATGGCCAGCGCTCAGCAGCAAACGGGATCTGTGCCAGTAGGCCAACTGTCCAGAACATGGTGGGGGCACCCATTATAAGGCACAACTCTGTGGATCTTGCAGATCAGGTGAAACCATCCTGTTGATATCATGGGTCATGCCACCTCCTCACCTTCCTGTTTTCTGACAAGGCCTTGCAGATACTTGTGTTATTTTAATTGGATGGACATACATCTCACTAAAGATGACAGTCAAGCCCAGAACCAGAAAGGGGCCAGTGTGGAGATATCAGAAGGACAGAGAGACCAGAAGCTAGAAGGATTCAATGGCTATTTGAATTCATTACTAAGTAATACTTGTGTATTACTTAGTGAAGGGACTGACTTGGTTCTCAGGTATCTAAATCCAGTGTCTAAAATGCAGGATGACCCTGAAATAGCAGAGGGCTGGCAAAAGCAAAGTCAAGCTAGTCTCAAGCCACAGAGATGTAATGTCATGTAAAATGGGACGATAATTGGAGGAATCAGCTGGTATAGTTCAGAACCTGCCTGCATGAATATTACAATTAGTTACTGCATTTAAAATTTTTGCCTTGAGGGAGGGGGAAATGGCTGTCTATTCAAAGATACTGTAAGGTAAATTAACTTAAATTACTTCAGTGTAATGTCCCTGTGTAGACAAAGCCTTAGAGTACATACTTTTTAGGCTTGATCTGGTTCAGTATAGGTCAAGTACATAATAAAAAGCAGTAAGTGGTATCCACTATGGCACTGCTGTGGAGTCGCCACGTTACTTATTAGTAGGAGGGACACATCTTCTTAAGAGTCAATATTAAACATGCCTCTTCAGAAATGCAAATTCTATGCTTGCATCTTTTTACCCAGTACTCAAGAAAGCATAAAGGCAGACATGCAAAAACTTTGATCATTTTTCTGTTTAATGTGCACCAAATCTAGTATCAGTCTTGTATGCACATACAGAGCCATATTTAAATTCATTAAAATGGCCATATATCTGCAATAACTCTGCTAAAGTCAGTGTAGCTGCTTCATATTTAATGGCATAGGAGTTACCATTTCAGTTCATGCTATGTAAGAGCACAGTAAACATCCAGGCCTTATAAAGTCATCACTGTATAGAGAACTTCATGAAAAATTACTGGCAAATGTTAAAAAAGAAACTTCTCTTAGAAAATGTCCAGTCTATGCAATGCACAAGAAGATACAGATAAGTGAAGTGTTTTTGATAACCTTAGAGTGCCAGATTGGTTATACTGAATTCATTTCACATCTTTTTTCATGTGGTTCCTTTATAAATATTTTACACAAAGAAAGTAAATAAATACAATGGTAAAAATGTTTTTGTTTGAGAACACCATGCTATCCTACTGCATGTGATAACACAGGAAAGTAAATGCTAAACAATCACTGGACAAACAAAGCATGATTTAACGCACATTTTGAAAAGACAATGTAACAAGAGGCATGCAACGCACCGTACTGCGTCCCACAATGCATACTGCTTGTTTAGCAAAGTGCTGAAAAGCTTTGCATCCTTTTGTGTTTGCTGATGAATCAGTTTCTGGTGACTGTACAGGCAAACAATAAAAAGGCATTGGCAAATTGGAGCATATTTTAACCACGCATACAAAATGGCTATGTAGTTGCATAGAATGGTAACACAGAAGTAAACACAGAAGTGAAACAATCACAAATGTCATTCTGTTTTTACAAAATGTCAAGTTCCCTAAAGTTGAATTAAAAAAAAGCCCTCATGAAAAGCAAAATGTCAACACCGTTCTGACAACAGCAAAGCTGGCAAACCTGCTAATAAGACAGGCCAGCAAAGATCTATAGTAAATGAAGACTGAACTTTCAAAAATGTCCATGCAGTTACCATGATTATGCAGTATGGTAACAGTACTTTCGAGTATAGTTATGGATAGAGTATGAAAATATAATACAAATGATAAAAAAACCTGATGCCATAAATGTGTCTTCCATCAAACCGACTGTTTCAAAATGCTGTAAAAGCAGCATTATCAGTGGGCATACTGAGACCTCCACACTGTGGAGCTGATGGTGGGAAAAAAAGAAATTCTGCTATTTTCAGAATAGTACATGAATAAATCCTGACTGTTACAGTATTCTGTGAACAACTAACATGGCTTTAACTAATTTTCTTTCCTGTCTGTTCAATGGCATGCTTCCCCTGCAGAGAGAGATGCTGAATATTTGGGAAAGCAAAATTCCTGAAAGGTAATAGGGAAGAGTTAAGGAAACAAAATCATACTCTTATGAAGAAAACTATCAAAACCTAGCATTTAGAGTGCTACTGTTGAGACAAGTCTACTGGGAAACTGTAACTCTAAATGTGAATTTCCCATCCTGATTGAATTCCTTTCCTTGATGGACAGAAAATACTTACTCTGTAGAGATTTTTTTTTTCCTAGGAAATTTGTTTTTGAAAAGGACTCAAGAAAATATATGGAATTTCTATTTTCATCTGGAGAATTTATTTTTTTGTTTAGCGTGACTCCTAGAAACTCCTCTTCCTAATGTGTCATCACAATGAATTTGCAAAGAGAAGATGAATTTGTCACAATAGATTTGTTCAAAACACAGTTTGGCTACATCTTGATCTCACATGATCAGAAGCTCTTTTCCTGTTTTTTTCTCTTGCAGGTATTTGAACAAAGCCAGCCTCTTTTGCTATAGGGCTTCCGTTGTAATCTCTGCTTATACAATCACTAATGCAGATCTTGGATTCATATTATTACTTAAAATCTCCCTAATTATTTTGAAACTATGATCACTGTCTTTCAACAGTTTAAGGCTGTCAGCATGCTTTGGGGTGGGGATAGGTATGATTCTGAAAACAAGATTATATCATTAAAGTTCAAGGGCACGTCAAGAATATGTCTATCTATGGCTTTCCAGGTCAGGTTCCTCCAAACACAACTGTATTTTTCCACTTGGAACTATTTTATTTGAAGAAAAATGGTATGTTGTGCATTTCTGAAAGAAAAGAGACTAAGAAGCATGCATGAAATCAGAAATGAAAGAGGGGCCTGCATAATTTTTCTTTGCATCCAACAATTTTGTTTTGATCTGAAAAACACAATGGCCATGAAGAAACCAGCTGCATATGTATGGATAAAAACTGAGGCTGGTTAAAAAATTGTTCAGTTTTGGAAGTCACCTGATAAAAAAGAAGAAAAAACATCTTCTAAATTATTACATGATAATATCGTCCTCCTTTCATCAGCTTTTATAAAGAGCCTGCCAGTAAATGAGCTTATGAGGGAAGTGAAAATGGGACCAAGAAAGATCTGTACCCTTGATATCTGAGGACTGTGCCTGCTTTTATATCCAGCCCTGAGAGGACAACTCCCTTTCACCTGATCCAGCAAGCATTTATTTAAGAACAGAACACTTATACCTACAAGTCTAAAATGAGAAGAAACAAATGCATGCAAAATTCTTTTGTAGAAATTCATTAACAATCCATTCAATAATTTGGTCAATTAGCCACACTGCTTTCCCAACTGCTGATAAAACGAGGGCCAAAAGCCACTTTAACATTCAGTTTCGGTGGATGGATTTTCTTGCCTAGCTTTCTGTTCTTCTGTTGCACTGCCACATGCTACCACTAAGTTAGATACACTGCTGGCATGTCCCGGTCTATTTAATTTGTCCTTTACAGACTTGGCTTTCCAAGAATGGCTGTGCAAACTCTTTGACCGTACTGATGGGAAACCAGAAGTCCTGTCTGGCTTTACTGATAGTAAGTTCTCTGTCTCAGCCTTGGCACTAGCAGGTGTAGAGGTATTAGAGGCATTAACACCTGCTTCACCAACATCACTGTCATCATCTGTGTCCATCTGTAACTGCTTCCGCTCTGCTTGCCTTTCTGCTTCAGAGATAAAACCAGGGTATTCTGGAGGATGCTCCTGAGAAAGTTGCTGCTCAACTTTATATTTCCACTCCGTGGCCCACTGTTCAACTGTAGAAGGGCACACCTGATCCACGATGGTACTATACTCAGTGGTCCAGTTGTTAACTCCTCCAACCAGCTTCCCGCCCTGTGCAAATATAAAGCTCCTTGACTTCATCATAGTGGTTTGACAAGCACTGAAAGTTTCAGGAGGAAAATAGCGCATTGCTTTAGATTTGTCCAATGGATAAGAGATGGTTGCTTCTAACTTGGTCCGTTCTAATTTTAACTGAGTGTTCTGATACTCTGATCTTGGTACTGACTGTCTGTTCATAACAACATCCATCTCGTTTATCCTTCGAGAAGCCATTTCATCACTCTTGAACATCCCCAGCTTTTCATGCCCCAAACCACCTGCACCAGAACGGGGTCTGGAAACATTCTGTCCAATTTCTAACGTAGATTTATTGTAATCTGCTATGGTGACTGCATTAGCACTGGAGGTATAATAGAGACTGGTCTGATGTTCTGGAAACAGCATCTTTGGGTCTGCTCCATCTTCTTTTGTACCAACAGAATCGGCTTTTTTATGCAATCCCATGGCTGGTGACATAGGAGTGATACTATCATCATATGTTAACTCATCTCCACTGACATAGTATCTGTACGTGCTGTAGCCATCAGAGCTGTTGACACTGCTTTGTCTTAGGAGATATGCAGCATCACACTCAGAGGAAGCCCGTGAACGTGTATATGTCAGCTCAGATTTGTCAATACCTGCCAGCTTCTCAAGAGCATTAACCATCCGACCAGATAGCTCTTCCAATTGAGAGAGTCGAAGGTCAACTGTCTGAAGAGAAGCTTTCATAAAATGTTCTCTTTCATTCACTTCTTCGAGCCTCATAGACATATTTTCAACTCTGTTGGATATAAAACAGGAAGCATTGAACAGAAACTGTGGAATGGTGCAGTAACCTGTTATGTGCCCCCAGCTACTGATTTCTTCTTAAGGCAAAATTCTGTCCTATGTATCATTATGCATCATTAATTTTTCCTATGCATATCATTGAAAGCAGTGCATTTTTTTATCTATGCTTTCCTTACACCATATTAGAGGGCTATTTGAACTTTGCCTGTATTTACATGCCCAGGAGTGTACAAGAGTTGCAGCCCTTAGGGAAAACCTATTATTATATTTCTCTCCAAGTGTGCCAACCACTTCACATTCAGTTGTCATCTTTTACTGTGAAGCATCAATTAATATGAAGAATACTGTCTAATGACACATTCACAGGATGACTTAAAATAGCATCAAGGCAGCTTGTAAAACAGGTTTTGTTGCTGTATGAGAGAATATATGCTGGCTGTTTATGGAATTCCTTTAGCTCTTGAAATACCTTTCAATTACGTATCACAACTGAAGGCAGTGGAATTAATGTCTAGTTCAATTAAAAAAATATCTTTCCATTTTCTTTTATCATTTATATCATAATGGAAGCAATGGTACTAGAAGAATGCATGTAAAAGCCAGGCACCAGGATGTGACTAGAGATCATACAGTAGTAAATCAACTGTGGAAATTAAATTAACATTCTTTTGCTCTCACACACAAAAGATGATGAAGCATCTGGAGCAAGAAGCCATGAGAAATATGCAAATCTGCTTTGTGGCCATGGACCATAGTGAATCGGTGAGGCTTACCAGCCCTGCTTTATTCACTGCCACAATACCTAGGATTTTGACAAATTGCCATGGATAAATAGATCAATAGAAATGACTCACATACAGACAGAAGATTTCATTTACTTCTCTATTCTCAGACTTCACATATAACACTGCAAGATGTTCAGGGCCTCCCTTCAACAGAAAGATGTTTATGCACTGGAAGGAATTCTATGACTGATAGAGCTACTTCATGAGAAATGTTAAAAGGAAGAGAGCTATATTTGGAGTGGTTCACCATTAAAATATTGTGAGGTGAATTTAAGAAAGAGAGTACTTAAACTATGTATCATTTTCAGTATGGAGAGATTTTTTTCATCATTTAAAGGAAGTGATAAAAGACCCCATCCTTTGAGTTAGAGCTACCACCAGAATGGACAGAGCCTTTGGGAAAGGTCCTGCTAAGTGATCTAGTAAAAAAGTGCTGTTGCAATACGCAAACATTACTTACTCCTCAGAATAGCTTAATGATTTAATGTGAATATTCTCTGTCTTTTAGATGGGGAAGTTCATACAGAAAAGCTAAATGTCTTGTCCAAAGCTTCCAAGACGATCTGTAGCAGAGACTCAAATTCAGAAGTTCCTGGTGCTGGACTCCAGTGCAAATCATAGGTACAAGTTAGTAATGCTCAGGTCTTCTGTCATTTAGCTCCACCATGTTTATTATGGTCAGATGAGCTGTTGGAAGCTCAACAACTAGTAATTTGCTCAAATAGATAAAAAGCATATCTGTGAGCTTCAGATAACTGAGAGGGAAAAAATTTACTGTGAACAAAAATGTGCTTGTGGCAAAGCCACCCAAACCAGAAATCAGCAGCCTTAGTAACATACCAGCAGCAACAACAAAAAGCTTGCTCTTGTGAGAGATGCACCTGCGCAGATACCTAACCAGGATTCAGATCAGCTTCTGAACTGGTGATGGTGGTGGTGATGATCACAAATCTTTTGTACCTGAACTCAACTTTGGTTTTAATGAGGACACAAAAACCAATATATTGTTCCAGTCACAACATAGATAAGTGTTTTTTTTTCAATGGGTACCTTTCAGAGGTAACTCTGATGCGTTCATCATTAGATGATTGCTGCTCATCCTCTTTTTCCTGGAAGTATTCTTCTACACACTGCTCTTCAAACTCATACATTTTTTTTAGCTCTTCATCATTCAGAAATAATTCTGTGTAAAACAGAAAAAAAATATGAGTTTCCCTTTCCTGAACTTGTCAGTCAATTTAAAACCAATTTAGCAGATTATTTTGGACATGTGGACTGCAGATTCTATTCCTGCACTAAATGAACAAACTATTTTGTAAATAGCACTTAGCCAAAGATGACTGCAGTCCTGAGGGCAATGTCATGCCTCTGATTTTATGACCATCCGCTGAGGATTGTATTTGCTCTATGTTCTTTGCATATTTTGATAGTAGAGTGCTACACATAGAACAAGTTGATCAGAACCATATGTATAGGTAATAGATCTTAAAGGACAGAGCGTAGGCCAATCTCTGACTGTTTGTTCCTTAATTCAAATACTGTTCTTAAAAGGATGTTGGTTATAGGCAACAGATAATCTAATATAGCAGATTGTTTCCCAGACATTCTTCGGATAAGAGCTTCAAAAATTTATAATCATGTTGAAAAAAAATCTGAGGGAAATATAAGCTCTTGGAAATGCTTCACCTTTTGTTAGGATTTGTCTCATTGTATTTGTAGGGAGTGTTACATTTTCTTTTTAACCAGAAGCATATCGTGCAAAAATATAATTACTTACAAAATAAGTTTCCTATGAAATGTAGAAATAAAGGGGTAATTGTGAGCATCTGGTTATTTCAATGAGGCATATAATGAAAATAATAATCAGCAATTACGGAGTATGTTAGCAGAAGAATCCTTGCAGTTCCCCTGTGAAATGAGAGATAAGTCTATAACATGTAGAAGTAAAAGTGGTGATACTCCTAGTCATAGATTGCTCACAATCACAGAGTTGACACTACAGATGACATTTGAAACTGTGATCCCTTCTCAATTTCCTATCTGCCTTTCCCACTGTGTGGATTTCAGTACAATTTGGTAAATCTGGATTCAGTTGACGCCACTTCAGTAGGGAAATCTATTTAAGAAAGTCTGTTAAAGAAAGCATTCATTAGCAGTACAGCATCCCATATTCTCAAGAGCCCGAGGAGCTCAATAGCTGTTAGTTTGATATAAATATTGTCCCATACTGTCTTCTGCAAATATTGGACTGTCAAAGTGAACAAAAGCATTGCTCAACATTGGAAAAGCAGCTGCTTTGTGGTAATATGGCTCAAAGAGCTCAATTTAGAGAAGATTCCTCACATACTCAGTCCCCTGTCACGCTCATCCTGGTCTCCTTCATGCTTCTTGTAGCGATTACAGACCCGCTTGATGATTATGTAGAGGTGGCTGAAGATGATCATTGGCGGGGGAAGAACAGGTCTGTCGTGGAAGGTCATGATCAGCTGGTACCGCTGGAACTTCCAGACCTGGTTGGATATTGATTTTACCTCAAAGAAGGTATTGCTGAAAGGAAACGTAGGTACAGTTTCTATTAGGCCCGTAAGTTCAGCTGTCCCAGAGCGAGTACGCAATGAAAAAGGAAGCTAAATAACAACATGAGGTCACACGACTTTCTCAGGTCAGCCCTTTGTTGATGCTGCTGAACTTGTGGGCTCTAACGGGACTAACAATTAACCTGAACTCATGATCTTACTACTCCTTTCAAGGGTACCAAAGCAGAAGGTAGTGCTCTGCATCCCTTACGCACCACTTGCAACAGTTCTCCTCTTACACTATTTGCTTCTGTTGTATAAAGTCCATTAGCAGTCAGTAGTGGAAAGAAACTTACGCAATTTATGAATCACATAATTATTTTTTGGGGGCTTGGATATAAGTAAACATTTCTACTAAAACATGCCAGGATTTGACATTATACAAAGTATTAAATCCATAAGCATTTTGTATACTAAACCCAGAAGCTTCACATAGTTTTCCTTTAATATGCTAATGAGCTTGACCTACATAGAAGACTTCAAGCTTTCACAAAATGTCCTAAATTCAAATTTTATTCATTTAAACTTGTGAGTTGAGAACACAGTACACATTCTTATAAAGGAAGCTGTTCTTGGAAGCCATGAGTTTATCATTTCTACACCAAAATGAGGTGTGGTATGAAGAGATTTTATTTTGCAATTCAGTGGATATGAAGGAATAGAAAGTGGACAGTATTCAATCCAGAGATAACAGTAATCTGGATTATAGAATATCAACTAAGAGAAAGCAAATCTTGATGTTCTGTCTCAGATAAAGTTTTTCAAACTATTTTAAAGTGTCCTTGGTGATATTGGCACTTCCTCTTTTATACTTTCTACCCATCTCTTTTTTTCTAACTTGCTCTTATATTTACAAAACCAGTTAAAACATATCCTCAAAACCAGAGAATGCTGAGTACACATGCTTTTTGGTTTCTTTTGGCTATGAGTATTTACCACTGATAACAAGACAATCTGACTTCATTCTGTGTCTCTAGGAATAGCAGGAATTCCCCAACTAGATCCCAGCCTCTTGCAAACAAGCTGGGATGGCAGGTGTTAACAGCATGACCTACTTCCCAAACTGCTGATTCTTGGTCTCTTCAGCCAATAATAGCTACTATTGTAAGGTTCTTCTCCTTCCCCCTGGTTATGTGACTAGCATTTGAACACTTTGAAATTCATGACCTTTTAAGCTACATGCATCAAATCAAAGACAGGCTTTGTGAGCTGTAGATTTCTGGGCACAAGATGAACTAAGTATTTTTCTGGTTGTGATGCCAGTTATTTATGCCAGGAAGCCCTCCAGCACTGCGTGTTTATGGACAAAACGCAATCACCTGCTTCCTGGTGCTTTTCTTAGGTGGTGTGCTGGGGAAGTCTTACTGGCAAGTAGATATTTCTATTTTTTTACTGCTAAGTCATGATAGGAAAAGCATGCAGGATAACTGGGCAGAAAACACATTTAGTTTTACTCTGGGGAATTTACTCTGGGAATGTGCACAGTGCACATTGCTTGGGCCAGCCATACACCTAGCCATGGATCTTGGCAATGTGTGGCTGTCCTTTCTCTTGGCTCAAGGCAATATAAGCTCTTTTTCTGAGAGCTATAAGAACCCTGCAGGGCCCTAATTTCTTTTTCTAAATTAAAAGCAAAGCAAAAAATAGGTGAGGGGGCAGAGGATGTAGTGATAATGGAAAAGCCTCATGCTTTTGATGTTCAAATTTTCATTCTGCAGATCCATACTACTGTCCTTTGAATAATGTTTGTTAGTAATTACACAGGCTTCCATCATGTATGTAGCAGGCTTCATGTATTAAGTTTTCCTGTTTTCAGAACAACCTTGCAGCTTGTCATTATCAATTAAATGGCAATCAAAGCTAGCCAGATTCTCTTGTATGCATCACTACAATTGCTGTTAAATTTGTAGCAAGCTTTCTTCCATTCTTTCCCAGCGTACAAACTATTCCAAATATTTGACAGTCATGTTCACAGAATAATTAGATTCAGAATGTGAATGCAAACCCTTACAAAATCAGCTGATGGGCTCTCAGTAAGAAAGTAAAGATAGTGCATGATCATTTACGTACTTGAAGACAGCAATCAGCAGGTTTACCAGCAGGATGTTTGCTACCAAGAGGTAACAGGCCATAATAGCAGGAGTGAGCCAGGCCCCTGGTATGCATGGAGGCAGACGTTTACCATCCTCATCATAAAGATTGTCACCACAAGGAGCTGAGAAGAAAATAGGAAAGGTACTTTTCACAAATTGCCCCACATTAAGAACACCATTCACATTAATTTAATGATGACATACATAAATTTTGCCAAACTGGACAAATTTTGTCAGTTTATTTCCAGTAGCAACTACATATAATTTCTAGTCCAAATACTGCTTCTAACTAGACAATGCAAAAATAATTTCCTGTGATAGTGAACAAAGCAGCAGCTCCAAGTTTACTGTACAGTGTGACTTTCTCCTCAAATTCATATGGATTTTCTTTTCCTCATAGTAATAGTCTAGGAGAAGATCTTCACGTGCATATGATGATATTAATAATGGAATTAAAAAAAAAATCTCAAACGAAACTTGTGTGCATCCCTTGCCAAAGATATAAAGTATTTACACAGTGGTCCCAGATTGAGCATAAAATCAGTGCACTAATAGGCCATAATGGCCCACACCATGGTCACCTGGGGTCTCCCTCCACACCCTCTGCCTGTGCCTGTCCCTGCCTGAGCTATGTCACAGTGGGGCCAGGCTGAGCCCCGCTTCTGGCCCGGCCTCCTGGATGGACTTATGTTACAGGCAGCTCGTCTCCTGGCTGGATGCTTCTCCTGTCTCGGGCCCAGTCTCCTTTTGCTCCTGGACCCGGGACCACAGCTTTCCTTGCCTGGGGACGTCCGATGGACTCTGCTCTGCCTGCTGCGTTCAGGCCCTGCGGGACTGCGCCCACCAGGGAGGGTGCTGCCTGCGCGGGTTGCCCTCGGCTCCCCTTCCCTGTGGGAGCAGCCTTGCTCTTGCTGCTCCCTGCCAGCCTATGGGTTCAGTACTCGGCAAAGCTTGCTTGGATATGCAAGTATGGCTAGGTATACAGATGTGGTTGATGCTTATACTTTTCTTCTGAAAAAAAAAAAAAGTATTTCAATAAGCCTAGGTTTTTTCTTTCTTGCTAAAATTTCTCATCTTCTTTTTACACAGATTTCTGTTCCGCTTAGTTTTCACAATAATTCTAAATTCTAGATAAAATATTAAGCAAAAAGATGAAAAAAGATACAATTACACCAAAATAGACTGGTGAGAATGAGACAAAATTGAAAATATTGATTGAACTGATATCAAAACTATATTAGTTCCTAAACTAATCCTGAGAATACATAGGTTGTCTTGGGTCAGGGTTGTCTTGGAGCTGGGTAAATGCAACAAGTTTGTTTTGCGTTAAGTGCAGTGCCAACATAATTGATTTCAAATACAATGCTAAATTTTGGAACCATTTAGTATCAGGTAAAAATGTGTATCAACAACAGTTTCTTCACCTGAAATCCCTTAATAAATACTAAATCTGGCAATGAGTTTATTACAGGTTTAATCTATGTGGATTGATAAAAACCATTCTTTTTTACTAGTTTCTCAAAAATCCTCTCAACCTCACCTGAAAAAGAGTTTAAATTATTTGAAAGCGTGTTAATCTTATATAGTCTGGAGTGAAATGGATATTTAGACAATGATTAATAATAACATATTTTACTTGCTTTTTGAACCTCATGCCTAAGTTTTTCCTGTTTATCATAAGGAAAGCATAACAGAAAAGTCAAGTGAATCATATTATTATTCACACAGATCAATGAAAGTACTGCTAAAGAAACACTAATGCAATATCTAGGTAATCAAAGGGAATTATTCTTATCATGACACTCATGCAGGATAATTTAAAAAAAGGATCATTTTAGTGGCAAGGTACTAGAAACAAGTCAAAGCAACCACATAAGCCTGACTGAAACCTCTGATCTGCAATCTGTATTAAAACAAACTATTTTCCTCTGTTTCTCTTCAAATGGAACTATTTCATTAGAAAAACAAGAGTCACACCTGAATACTGGATGAGCCCTATAATTAAAATGTCAGTATCTAGTGAAGAAAAAGATTAATGAACATATTCAGCTAAATTAGATTATCAGCTCCCCACAGAGACTTACGATTAATTTCCATGGCATAGACTGAACAGCATTCCAAAGGAAAGAAAAAAAGGAGGCAGGGAGAGAAGGTAAGAAAACAATAGAATAATATGGAAAAAAGAAAACAGATGATTGAAAACAGAGTTTTGCCACCAAGAAAAGATAAGCAACTCAAATGTCAGAACAGCAGAGACATATGCTTAGAAACAATGTCTTTGTTTGAACTGCACTACATTCTGCAATTTCCTTTTCATGTTGTCTTCCCCAAATGCTACATATGGCAGCCAATTCATGACATTAAAAATAAATCACAAAATGCCGCTGGCAGATGATCATTTAAATATACAAGATATTTTAGGCAAGTAAACAAAACTGATGGTCACCACAAACATAAAACAACTCAAAGTTATCACACACAATCATCACAATTCTTCCAGCTATTAACGAAACACATATCTTCTTTTTTTTTTTTTCTTCCCAAAGAATCAGCCTGGAATTGAGTCTGCCAGCTGTCTCCGCTGAATAGCTATGTTTCCATTAACAATTGTGATATTGATGCTACTATAGTTTATAATATCATTAAAGGCCATTTGACTAGCAGTAGGAACACTTGCTTGCCAGTCTCTAAATGGTGGTTGTAAGAAAAATCACACTATTGAGAGAAACTCAGCCTCTCTAATTCTCTATTGTTTAATAATGTGTTGCTGTTGGACATTAGATGCTACTAATTTCTTGCTCACAGGCATCTAAATTAGAGTGAACTAGAGTGAAGAGCATGCTGGGCTGCATTAGAAAGAGTGTTGCCAGCAGGTCGATGGAGGTCACCCCTCCCATCTGTTCAGGCCTGGTGAGACCACATCTGGAGTACTGTGTCCAGGTCTGGGCTCCCCAGCACAAGAGATTTACTGAAGCAAGCCCAGCAAAGGGCCGTGAAGATGATGAAGGGACTGGAGCATGTGACACATGAGGAGGGGCTGAGAGAGCTGGGACTGTTGAGCCTGGAGACGAGAAGGCTCAGGGCAGGGGGATCTTATTCATGTGTATAAATATCTGAAGGGAGCATGTGAAGAAGACGGAGCCAGACTCTCTTCAGTGGTATCCAGTGAAAGGACAAGAGGGAATGGGCACAAATTGAAATACAGGAAATTCCATTTAAACAGAAGAATAAAACCTTCTGCTGTGAGGATGGTCAAACACTGGACAAGTCATCCAGAGAGGCTGTGGAGTCTCCATCCTTGGAGATATTCATACCCAGCTGGACAGGTCTCGAGCAACCTGCTCTAATTTACCCTGCTTTGAGCAAGGTGGAATTGGACTAGATGATCTCCAGAGGTGCTTTCCAGCCTCAGCGGTTCTGTGATCTGTAGTCTTTTATCTTTAGGTGAAATCCTGTCCTCAGTGAAACCAATGGCAAAAGTCCCACTAATTTCATTCAAATGGCTAATCTGATATAATACTTTTTCCATAAATTGTTTACACTCATGGGCCTTGGCAAAACTACCCACAAGCATTTGTCACAGAGCCTGCCCATGGTGATCACTTCCTGATGACTACAGAGATTACTTTTGTGGTGTGTTTATAGAGAACGATAGATCAGAATGAAAACTTGTTACTGAAAGCAAAAAGATTCTTAGAAATCAGTCTGTGGGCTTGTAAACACAAGACGTTTATGGAATAACTGTAATGCAGTCTAGGTATAACAGTAGAACTCCTTGTGCAGATGTTTTATGCTTATGATGTTAAGACATTAGCTTATGCTTAAGCTAGTGACAGAGCAAAGCTTCTGACATGGGACAGTTAGTGGAACAAGTAGCTGAGCTGGACTGGTGTAACTGGAAAGGCCCTCTCTAATTTTTTTGAAAGTCTAGGGGTTGGCAAAAATCTTTCACATTGCTGAGGAAAAATTTCTAATTCATAGAAGAAATGAGAAATGACTGAAATGACTGAAAACTTGAGAGAAGTCTGGAATACCACTTACAATAAAGAGATCAATATCGTTGGCAATGTGTGAGTTTCGTTTGATAGAGAAATCAGTGCATACGATGGCAAACATTCTTTGTTCAAGTGGGATTCACAGTGCACTGTGAGACATGCAGATGAGGAATATCCTGTTTCAGTCATTTCCTCCTCATTTCCTCCTGAGAATTAAACCACTTGAGAGACCCTAAGCTTAGCCTGGCTCACCTGTGCAATGAAGCTACAATATCAGATAAGTGACTTGCTTGCCCTCATATTTGTCAAGAGTATTTTAACATATTGTAAGTTACATTATGAGACAAGCATTCATAAGGAAAAAGAAGATGACAGGATCATTGCAACAGTGTAGCTTCAGGAACAGACTAATGACATTTCCTTCTTTCCTAATAGGAAGATCTATGTTTTAATGATATTTGATATAAAGGTTTCTCATGATAATGGCTCTTTGGTTTTTCACTGAACTTGGACCTTACAGTTCCTTCTGCCTTCACTTTACTGTTTTTCAATATATGCAGCTAGCTGAAATAACACATTCACAAAGCTGAAATAAGTTTATATTGTTTCAGATAAAATGCAAACTGTGTGATACACACAAAAGGAGACCAGCTGCATGTTCGACTGTATGTACGGATTTCAAATATTAACACAAAACTACCAGTAACACGACAGCGTCCACCTCCTCTACAACACTTTTTTTTTTTTTTTTTTAACTGTGCAGCTTTTGTATAAGAAATCCTATTTACAGTCCCAAAGCTAATCAAGCAGAGTTTTCCTTTTTTGTTTTGTATTTCCATAGATGCGGGAAATAAGAACCTAAATGATGCATGGAACTCCAACATTTCTGGAAAGTAGGCAGATGTATCAGTAGGAGTAAAAATATATTAGCTCACTGCTGCTGCTGGGAGTTGGTGATGAAAGAATATGCATATTTTCATCTCCTGTACAAGGGATTTGATTTTATCTTCTGTTGGGACTGGCTATTAGTAAAATATTCGTTCAAAAGAAAGTTTCAGAATGATCTCTGTTGGGTCCTGTGAATAAATGGAACATTTTATAAGCAATACTGTTATATTCTCAGATAGAATAGTATTCTAGACTATATCACTCTCAGTGTTAGCTGAATTTGAACGTCCACTGACAGAAGGACTTGCAAGTGGGGAACAGAAAGTTGTTTAGTGTCTAGAGTCTGTCAAAAGAAAACTCTCAAAATAACAATAAAAATAATCATAAAGACAAAACACTATTTCCAGATTAAAAACAAACATTAATTTAGATCTGATCATCTGCCTCAGAAACAGGAAACAAACTCTTACTATGAATTCTATTCTTACGGTCTATCTGGTCTGCGAACACCTCTCCATAGATCATCCAGTAGGGCATATAGAAGATGTTGCGAGCTAGTCTCCAAGAAGGCTTCTCATCTGGGTGCAGAATAGCTTGGCGGGCTACTCCAAAACTCATCAGAACCACAAGCATGATTACCACAAAGTAGAGCATGTCAATCATCTGCACAGAGGGACCATACAGAGAGAGGTTCTTGTTATCACCAGCTAGTACAGTAGCATCAGCATGTCTGTTTGCAAGCATACATTAAAGTGAACAAGAAAGTATCAAGAGAACAAACACACTCCCCCAAACAATTTTCCTGATATTATTCTTTGGCTTTAACTACTGGTCATGAATTCAATATATATAAAAATGGAGGAGAACCAATCTTTTTAAGAAATACTAGATTTTATATTTAAAAAGACTTAAAATGCTAAAACTTTGCTATCCAGATTCTCTTCTGCATTAAGTGCACTCTGCTGTGCTTTCAGCAGAGAGTTCTTCCCTGGTTGCAAAGAACTGACATGAGCATTGCTGTTATCACCTCCTCCCTACAACTGATGGTTTTGGGGATGATCCCTGTGTCCTGGCAGCCTGTTATTGCTACGACTTTGGGAGGCAGAAGGCAGACAAGGTGAACCAGCTATCGAGGTGTTTCAAAAAGAGCTTTGCTCTCGAATCAAGCAACTGTTAGCAAGAGTATTGCATCTGTGTGTGTGAAATTCACAAGGCAAAATTTTAATCCTATTTCACAGCCTTTATTCAGAGTTCTACTCAGATGGAAAAAAGTTTTAAGATTGTTTTTTAAAATTAGAACAGAGTTTAGTTTCCCATGTACCTCTGATATACATCATTTACAATAACTTGAACACTAACCATCTTTCCAATCATCATGACGTAAGGTCCCAGATACTTGTTCACACCAAAGATATCTAGTACTCTAATGTACCAGAAAATGATATCTACACAGTAAATCACTCTTCCATAACCCATGTAGGGCTGCTTCTGCAGGCGAAGAATTGCTCCTATCATAAATACTAAAATAGCCACCAGGTCAGTAATATTCCAGTATTCCTGTAGCCAAACTTTCACTTTTTGGCTCAGCTTGCCAGGCTCTGACATCAGAATCTGAAATAAAGAATGAACAAGGAAATCATTAGGAAAAACTCCAAGTTACATTTTTGAAATAATAGTCATGAGACAAGACCAATCTTATACTCAATAGGCATCTGGGACACCATCCCACAGGCAGCAAAACTGGACTTATGCAGCAATGTTTTTGGTTACCAACAGGCAACATTTTCTTTTCATTCCTGTTTCTGTTTTGGCTTAATTACACTATTTTTTTGTTGTAGGATTTAATCATTAACATTTAAATCAGGAGATCTGGCTTACTGATTTTGTATCTGCATTTACCTCCAAATAAAGTCAGTATGAATGTGTACTCAGAAGGGAATTGTGAATCAGAGAGGGAATAGGCCAAGGGCAAACCAAACTGTAGCATGCAGATATGGTGGAAGTTTTTATGCTATCTTCCCCATGTAAATGTACCAAGAGATAGGTTACATACTGCTCCTGGCTAATTCCTCGAAACTGCCTGCAGTTCTCATCAAGGATGCTGCATCAGAAGTGAACAATGGGACCAATGCAGCTGGTACCTACTAGGATTTACTCTACGAGCTATGGCCATGCCCTCCCTTGGAAATACACATAAGAGAATGACAGAAACTCATTCTGTCATTCTGAATACTGTCCTCAGGGCATTTTTGCCTGACCTTTTGCCCAATAAGAGAAGGTTTTAAGATACAGGAATGGGTTATACATGAAACTCTCTTCAGTGACGGGCAGTTTAGGACTTTATGGCTAAGAGAATCTTCTCTCTTGTATATGGCTTCTCAACACTCTGCATAAGTCCATATCATTATTACCTCTAAGGAAGAAGCGCTTTCCAAGGATTATGTTAGTATGATCAGACTTTACCTCTCTTACTTTCTCTAAAGCCAATGTCACAATGTAGGAGATGACAATCCATTCCTGGACTGATGGACACTGTTCCATTGGCACCAAGATCATATAATTAAACAGCATCAAGTAACCCAGGTATGATATCTACACCAAAAAAAAAAAAAAAGAAAAAGAAAAATAAAAATAAATCTGTTATGGACTTGAGATGACAGATTCTAGGATCTATCTGCAGTTAGGCAGTATTCAGTTACTTGAAATAACTACCACATAAAGAACCAGTCCCTGCTGGTTTCCAGTAGGAAGTTCTGGAACTTAATTGTAAGTCAGTAGAACAATAATTCAGTTTTCCACAACTACTGGTGACTGCTGGTGTGGATGTGCAGCTGCTGATGCTGCTGTCTCCATGCCTCACAGCAGTCATCAGTGATTGGCCAAGCTCAAAACTTCAGAAAGCTTAGAAGTCCTGAGTTCGGAATCCAAAATGGATTCAATGGCTATCATTTGCAGGAAAAAAAAAAAAGGTAAGCAAAACAGTAATAAAACAAAAGTTTTTCCAGGAGGAAGACAGGGTTTTTTAAAGAAAAAATAAGTCAGATATTCAATGTAAAGTGCTTATCTACCATCTCTAATAGATCTAAAGCAGAAAGAGAAGGCAGGGCTGTGAGTAGCAGCTACCTGGAGTAGAGGGGAAAGGAAAAGCCACACAAGCTGCACCATGAAATAACAGAGGTGAAACAGTTCTGGCAGAACGTACTCTTTATGCAAAGCCAGAAGCACACAAGCTTCTTATATTAGGCCTTAAAACACTTTTTCCTCTGTATTTGTTACTTAAATCCACCTGCATGAACAAACAATATGCTTGCAGATATTTTGGTTACTTTAAGTAAACTTTAGCCTCAGGAACAATTTTCTTGCTGAAGCCTAATTCAGTAAGAGCACAGAAGGCTGCATCAGCATGTCCAGTCAGAAAAGAAGAGACCAAACACAGAAGGCAGCAAAATCTTCTTTGCTGAGGGGCCTGCAAAATGCATGAAAGTGAAGCCTTCCCTTAACTGTGATATTTGTATGAACACATATTGAAGTTGTGCCTAATCATAACAGCATAATACACTGCAAAACGCCTTAAAATACTATTTTTTTCTATTTTTTATTTTGAAGGTATTCACATTCTCAATTTTCATTTTTAATATCCCCAGAAGGTGCTGAACATTCCAAATACATCAGAGAGACACTAAATACGTATTGTGGTTTTCAATGGAATATAGGTCATTTGTATGCTTTTATCGTGAGATGTGACTATCACAAGATGAGAAAGTTACTCTGTTACAGTAGTACTAGGAACTGTATAAAATTACAGAAGCAGCTAACTTGCTTCAAGTGTATTGAATTCAGATGTATTTTGTTTATACCTGTCCTTTAAATTTTATTTCAATTTTTAGAAAATAAACAGGCATCTTCAACAGATATGACAACTCTGAAGAACTGCAGTGTGACTGTGACTGCTCTAAGAAAACAGGACTCCTTCATCAAAGCTTTGGAAACAGTAGCAGGCCGTACTGGCAGTCCTACAAATTTAGATGATCTTTCCAGAAGTGCCAACATTTCAAGTCATCTTCTTATTCCTGACAGATTCAGGTGTTGAAGACTTTTACTTGGGTAAGGAGAAGTTTTCTTCTCTGAAAGAAGTGGGCCTGCTGCAATGCCCTCACTGCAGCTGCCAGGCACACCAGCAGAGGCCATGGGCCTCCAGCAGTGGGAGGAATGACAGATGCTGTGAAACGTACGATCCAGGCTGCTGGATTATCTGAAGTTCATAGAAATATGCAGGACAATTCCAGTGCACTCTGGATCAAGCCCTTTGCACCTGGGGCTTTTTTAATCTTCTAAAACATACTTTCTTTACACCCATGAAATCATGTTGAATACTTTGGTGTGAAATTAAATAGGAATTTTGTATTTAAATTATTTATATAGGCAGTAGAAAGGGATCAGTACAGTGTTTTGCAATTATGATGTGCTAAAACTAAAAACCTGTATAATTTTAGGACATATTAGATATGAGAAGTCCTAACTTTAAATAAAAAAGAAACCAGTATCCTTCACATACGGCACACATTAAATTTATGAGCAGTAGCATAGATACTTCTTTCTGCTTTATTAAAACAGTTTGACACCAGATAATTCTTGATGCACTTCATTAAATAAAGAAAGATTAGATGCTTTCCAAAAATCAAATCTTTTAGTTTAGATAGTTTTTAATTATTTAAATATGAGAAAAGCTCCTACTGGGTCTTAGAAAAGTCTGCATCTGTGCTTTCGTCTAGGCTGCAGTTGTCTGAGCATGACTGTCAACTAAGCAAATAGCAAGCACTGAATACTGTGGCATTACTTGGGTTATAAAGTATATTTCAAAGCAGAACAAGAGCCAAAGCCTTTAGAAAGCAAGAGAATCCAGCCCTGCTGGGATGACTGGATTGTGGAGCTTGCACTGAGTTTAGCATATGATTAGCCAGACAGGGTCTCCTTCAAAGTCTGTAGGAGCTTTAGAGGGTGACAGCATAAGCTAGTTATTCATTGTTTCACTGTCCGTGCTTCTCTGTCCGTGCTTCTTTCTCTGAATAAAGGGAGTGCATTATTCATTAAGGAGATTCCATTAAAGTCACTATTATTTATTTATTACTTGATTATTATTTCATGTAGGAATCTTTTAAAGTTTCACAGATGTAATAAAAATGATCACCATCAGTTTAATCAGCATGACTTACTGTGTAGAACCAGAATTTGACAATGGGTGCATTATAGAACTCATAGATCTTTGTTCCAATTGGAAGGCTTCTCTGTTTTTTATTTCCATTCTCTTCATCTCCTTTCCAGGAGCCTGCATCCACATTTGCATCCTGGAAGACCAAAATTGTCATTTTTCACCAACTGACATTATTACATATGGTAGCTTTTCTCAACTACAATCCCAGCCAACCGTCAACTGCAAGATGCTTCCTCTGAGCACTCAATCACCCCAGTTCTATTGTCTTTTTAAAAACTTCTAAAATACACATCCTCAACTGGAATAAATCAGTGTAACTACACAGATAATTTATACGCCCTGAGAATCCAGCCTATACACTCCCAAGCTTTTCAATGATTTTGATCCCACCTAGGCAGTTAAAATTTTAACCTGAATGGCCTAGAAGTCAGCAAATTGAGTTTGCTTGAGGTATTAGAACTTCCTGATAAACTCCAGTACTGACCACATTTTCCTCCTCCTTTTCTTTACCCTCTTCATTTTCTCTTGATGACTGATAAGAATAATCATCATAACTGCGAAACTCTAGGAAAAGGATGGCGGGAGGGAAGAGGATCCCCATTATAACCTGCACAACAAGAAAGAATTCAACTTAGACTGCAGTACTTGTTTACAGTAATAATTTTTATAACAAGACAACCCCCCTAAACAATGTTTTCTTTTGCATGACATTCAAGATACTCTGCTATCCCTAAACCTACAAAAATAATGAATATGTAGTGTTTATGGAGTACTGCCAATAAGCTGCTGTGTGGAAAGATGGCACTCTGGCAGGCTTCCCATCTCCATGAATACACTGCAATTAAGAAACTGTGCTCCAGAATGAGATTTGAGCAGGTAAATTACATGGAGTGACACAGTGGCACTGGGAGAAGGGGTTCAGGTACTTTCCGGAGTTTATAGTTACTTTAGTCAACTACTATAATTAGTTTTTCTAGTCAAAAAAAACCTTGCGAAAGAGTAAAAGAAGCTTTGCAGATAGCACTGGGAGAGTTCTCTTACTGAATGAGATTGCAGAGATACATAAACACAGGTATGAGTTGATGAAATACAGAAAAATGGTTAAGAAGAGAAGAATGTAGGTAATGAAACTAAGACATTAGTGGACAGATTAACACTCTGGAGAAAAGAAAGGAAATCAATAAACAGATTTAGAAAGCACCATGATGCAATCTGAGAGGCAGGAGACTTGCCTGAAGATTTTAAATGGGTTTAAGTGGGAGACGTGGGAAGGTAGAAAGAAACTGAGAACAACAGAGAGAGGGCAATGCGTATGTCAGCTTGGGAGCATGGCCTGGGAAGGCAGACGTGGCACTTTGTCAGTAATGGGGGATACAGGAAATAAGGAGGTAAGACTGAAGGTGGCACCATGATGACAGGCCTACATATGGATGACAATCACTGCATTATATAACAAAGAAAGGATTATATCACATCAAAACACGCACAAGCAAACACCACCCTACTTCCATAACACTGTTTCACTCAGTATGTCTCATTTGTGACAGTCTCCTTACACTACTCATAATCAGAAAACATGCAAATCAGTACACGGAATCAAATCACAGAAGACGGAAATAAAAGTCCCACACAATGCAATTGCACGGATTCACTCATCATCTCCGAGTACCATTTGGTAGAATATTAAGCAGTGTAAGAACCATCTGTCCCTAATGGGGATCTTTTGGATCATATACAACTAATTTTTAATCAGAGGTATATCTTTTCAATGAACAGATTTCATTATTCATCAAAAGCCACAACTTTGCTCTCAGATTTCAATCACACTAAGCTTTTTACGGTCTTACATTCTCCTTTGTTATGGGGTAATGTTCCTTAAATGTCCTGAATTTGGAAACAAAAAAAAATTAGCTTCAAAACAGATATGCTCTTAAAACACCTATAGCTAGTAAGCCAATTTGTTCTATGCATACACTATACATGATGCAGCGTTATGTGCAATAAGCTGCACCTTTGACAGTACAAAAGAAATACCTTAAGGCCTGGGTTTTTCCGCATGCGTAGTCGCCCCATCCACATGTCTGTTAAAAGCATCTGGCTGCACGTGTGAGCTATGAAGTCCCTATGTTTAGCTGCCACAGCCAGTTTCAGGCAGGTGGAATTACTCCAGTTTTTCAGTTCATAGGTCAGTAATTTCATAGCAATCTGCTCATCATGTTTATAGGACTGATCCAGAAGTTCAACAGCCAGCTGGCCAAAATCTCTGGAAAATACAAGATAAATCCAGTGAAGTGCGATTTAAAAATCACAGTGCTTGCTTGCATTTGGGGTTTCCATTCTGTTCAAAGGGGGTCATGTCTTCCTGCCTGCAGGTACAATGACCAGAACAAAAAGTCTCAAGCTTGATTTGGGACAGTATGCCAAAGTGCCAAATTTTTAGTAACCAGAGAGAATCAGCTTAGATCAATGACATCTTAAGGCTGGTTTAGATATATGATCAGATACATGTTCGTTTACATGAGCAAATCTTGGAAATAACTTTGTGAAGTAAAAGTAGCTAGCTGTACAGAGAAAGAAGCTGAAGAAAGAATGTGTGCTGTCATGAAAATACAAGTCTTCTCCTAGCTAGTGTTGCATTCAGACTCTGAAACCAATTTTGCCTTGTTTGCTGTTGATAAACAGGCTCCAAATAGGATTCCATGAATCCACAGTCCGAAAATTAATTGTACTTTACTAAAAATAAAGCTTTCCACAGGTCAGAAAACCCCTACATCAGATAGGCATGTACTCTGCTCCACATCTACTAACTTTGAGTTGTTGTCCAGGTCCTCAGAGATGTCATCCACCAGTTCACTCTCAGAAGATTCATGGGCCATAGACTTGTACAGTTTACAGGCAACAAGTGCTTTGGCCATAGCTTCCTCCCCTCGCTGCCAAAGAAAGAGTGCCATCTTTTGCCGTTTCATCAGCACGGCCCATACCATCAGTTCATGAAACGGATATCGAAAGCGGCTGACTTCTGGGTCATCCACATCAATATCGATCTTCTCCTCCTTTTTCTTCTTCTTCTTCTTCTTCTTCCCTTTGGTGGGAGGCTCATCATCCTGGGGAGAACAGAACCAAATTCTCCCCATCAGCTTTTAAGATCTAACCTGACAACTGCATCATGCAAAAAAAGCATTGAGAAGATATGATATTTATAGTTAAAATTTTAATTTGTTTTTGCTGTTTACTACAATAGATGCCAACAGTGACAAAACCATGAAGAACAACATGGGACAGAGCATGCACTGGGCTAGTACTGGGCTGGGTTAGTATTTTAAACAAGAGAACGATATATTGCATACTTAATTACAAGTCACCTGTCCTAGATGAGTACAGTAGAACCATATCATACCCCATCACTTTACACTGTACTGTAAGTATATCTCTACTGCATGTGTAATTGCACCAGTTAAATTGCAGTGAATTAATATTTAATGAATTCTATCGCAGTGTCAGTGGAGCTTTACCAAACCTGAATTCACTGTAAATAGGTTCCACTGTAATTTCTAATTTAATATGTCTGCATCTATTCTTGAAGAACAGTGCTGCATATCTCAGGTATCAAAGCAGTTTTCAGACTGACATGCAGGTGGAAAGAGTGATAAACATGCAAAGGGAAAAGGCAGGCAGGTAGTGTCCTTAAGAACAGTAAGATACTAAAGGGAGTGTTCACCTTTGAATAAGCAATCTCCTCTTATGTATGCAGTGAAAACGGAAGGTATAAGTATCCCATTTCTTAAAGGGATAGGGAGGATAGGCCATTACTACAGGAACCAACATGGAAGTAATTGAAGGGAAGTACTGACAATGAAGCAGGATCCTGAAGGGAGAAAAGCCATGATTGGGAAAATTAGGGTTTAAAAAACGTAGGAAGAACATTGCATATATAGGTGTAGACAGAGCTCATCATCATCACAAGGTGTGATTCCAGTCTCAGAGGCGTATTGCAAATAAAAGCAGTTACTATTCTAACAAATTAGTTCCTGTTCACATAAGCAAGCATGGCATAATGCACTATTTTATGACAGTATGCAGCAATATGAACTTAAACACAAACTCAGGGCTCAGCACTACACCCCCAGGTTCCAAAGAAGACTCTTCACTCACCAATGAAATATGTATTTCTCTTCCAGCAGTTCTGAGACCTGCAAGTGGCTACCTTTGTCTCTTATGGAAAATTTAGTGGTCATTAATAGCATGCACATGAAGAAATTGTTGGGCATCTTCAAAGCAAAGGGCATGGAATTTCAAAAGGAGGACCAAAAACTGCACACTAGAAAAATCAAATCAAATCAAAACCCTGAGTAAGAAAAACAAGTGCTAAGGAGCCTAAACTACCAGTGTTAAAGCTGTTAGTGCTTGGGGGGGAGGGGAGGGATTCACGCCAGATGACTGACCACTTTAGGGAAAAAAAGTTAATTTTTAATTTCCCCTTTCTTTTCTCTTGGAAGAATGGAAGTGGGCTACACCCACTGTCAAGTGGAGAGAACAGTCCAGTTTGTGTCATGTAAAAACATTTCCCACTGAAAGAAATAGGAAAAATCAAAATGTGCTACTGGAGAAACATGAAGTAACCTGTGTGTGATCAACACTGATCAAGTAGGGCTGCACCTCTGAGAGGCTGAGCATTTAGCCTTGATCCACTAGAAAATATGAAGTTGATCAGACAGGAGATTAATCATGATTTACACTTTCCCTGTAGACGAGAAAGCTGCTTATCTGCTTGGGGAAAGAGAGGCTTTTGTATGTGGGTGTGCTATACACCAAATTTAACACAAGCATCATGTACATATACTGTGTTCAAATACTCTCACAGCATTAATAAAAGCATAGTTCATAGAGAAATGTTCCTATCCTCTTTGTGTAAAGGCTCTCCTAGGGTATATTAATGCATTTTTCAGGAACAAAAGCAACTACTTCCAGAAGAGGGTGAGGTTTCCCCAAATTAAACATCATCCCAGACTGGATCCTGAGCACTGTGATTTCAATTTAAAATTTCTGCAGACACACAGGTAATTGAGGCAGGGTTTGGACCTGAAATTCTGGTTCAGCTCCATCTCATATTTATAAAGCATGGTGCCATAACTGTTAGCAAGGATGTTTTCTAGTGGAAGATAGAATCTAACATGTCACAAAATGTTTTTTTACTCCAGTTGAATGTTTCTCTATGATAAAAATCTTATTTGTGCATAGTTACTTTACAGTTGAGGGGGCTTTAAGCATAAGTAGCACTGCTGGATCACATTCTCTCTTCCATATCATCAGTGTTCAGATCTAAATGCTTAAAATCTGTAATATGTTCCAACAGGGAATGTGTTACTGCATAATAATGCTAAAAACTGCTTGAAGATTATAGAGCAAAGCTCTAAGCCACTCTCAAGACCTTACCCATAAAAAAATATCGTAAATATTTCAGAGGCTGTTCACAAAATGGAAGATCCTGTCTAGCTGCTATTTACTTTAAGCCAATAGTGAAAAAGCTAAGAACAAGTGCAGAATTTTACCAATAAATGTACTGTTAAAAACTGTATTTTACAATAAATCCAACTTACCTCCATCCCGAGCAGTTTAAGAGCTTTTGGCTGAATATTAAAAATAGAAAAAGAAATTAGTTAGATGGGAGGGAAAATTCAAAGACAAAGATACCAACGAAAACACATTTTAATTTGCTTACATAGGCTATTATTAAATTTACTATTCCAAATAATCATACCATTAATCTCCCTCTTAATTGTATTTGCAGTGAAGGCAATGGGGTAGAAAACATTTTCCATCCTGAACCCAAGTGAAATCTTTTGATTCAGATGGAAGAGTTAAATGACTAACTCAATCAGTTACCACTTTGAGAACAAAAATCATGACACGATCACAAAAAGTTAAAAAAAAAACAACAGTGCTTCTAAACAGTTATAGGGTAAAGATACTCATAGGAAACAGTAAAAAACAAAACAAACCTCTTGTACTTTCCCACTAAAAAATTCCCTCTTTTCTATTATGAAATCTCTGATTTACTTTTTCTGTAAAAGATTTATTTGTATGTTTGTAACCATCAGGTAGTACAACACTATATATGTACCATATGTTGGCTAGAGAATAGCTTGCTTGGGCTTTGGCATTCTGACCATCTGAAACAATTGCTTTTTTGTATTTAGGCTATGGAACTTTACTTGACATTCAAGGTTGAACTAAGCGAACAAACAAGCTAACAGAGAAAATTAGTCTACTTGCTTAGAATAGAGTTTTTAACAAAGCAAGCCCTGCGCTCAATAATCTCAGGACCGGGTCATGACTATGAAAAGCTTCACTGGTATTGCAGTGGATTCAGTGAGATACGATTTATGCTCATAGCAGGTCCTTACAGAACTCACTGTAATAGGTTCATAGTTCTGTATTCAGATTGAAACCTTTGCCGTACCCAGGTTAAAGCTATTGTTGATTATATTTAATTGATCAATAGGCCTGGTCTGACCAATAAAATTTACAGTTAGATGAGCGCTATAGTTTTAAGCCAAAGCTTAAAGTAGGAATAAGTGAATATGCTAACACCAGAGTTAGAAATGCTTGGATTGTAAGCTATTGAAATGGGAGGAATTTCACTTCCAGAACAATGTATTTACTACCTTTTGCGTCCTCCTATCATTTAAAAATGTATTAGGTTAAAAGGTATTAAAAGGTATTTTACAGGTTTCTTATACGACTTCACTACCAGAGTTTCAATTTCAGTTGCACAGCATTTTAGACCTGGACATACAGTGCTTCACAAAGAGGAAGGAACAGAGGGTTACTTATTTTTACCATCAGCTTGATGGTCACATCTAGAATTAACTCATTCTTACCCTCTTTGGTCCAAATAAATTATTATAAAGAGTCCGAAAACTTTTTCGAGTATAGTTGCAGCGATAAGCTCCACCCATGAGATATTCAAGTACAAGACCAATATCTATTAGGCTGATATGATAATCTGGTGGAAGATTCCCCTAACAAAGAAAACAAAATAAGGATTTAGGATAAGAAAACATAACATATATTAAATTGCCTGGCTAGATGTATCATTTCATGCTTATATTGGAATGTGGGTAATATTTATAGCTGATGGTCTCAATCTCTCAGTATTTGTATGAAATTAATAGCCTCTGATTCATATCATGTACATTTTTGGGCCATTTTTTTTTCATGTTGGCAGTGTTTACACATGAGGACAAATTTTCCATTTGCGATTTACTCATCCAGTATGCTGGTGTCCATTCAATACAGACATGTTTAAAAGAGTTATTTTTGTGAATTTAAATAACTTTGTACTGATTATCATTAATCCAGTACAAAAGTATGGCCTGCTTAATTTCACAGTGAATACCATACATATCCTGCATAGTATGGAAACTTATATTTCATCACCATATTATCTACAAAGTCAAGACTACAATGCAGAAGACTTGGGTTAATCTGCAGCCCAAAACCGAGAGAAAAAACAAACTGTATAACTTCCACTGTCATATTGTTAAAAACTAGAGAGTTGCATTAACCCTCTCAGAACCATGAGCTGAATACTACGCTTCATTGTTCAAACTACATCCTACAACAACTCTGATTCCACAGCACCACTGAGCAGTAACTATGATGAAGCAACTATATCCTAAACAAACACATCACCTCCATGTTAACCCAACCGAATCCCCAAGACTGCCGCTGAATGAGTGAGCCATGAAAATGCAATGAAAAGGAGAAAAGAAGTGGACAGAAAGAAAAGAATGCAGAAGAGCATTAGTAACACTGAAAAAGACAAACACTGAATGAGATAAGTAAATAGATCAATATGAGTTATACATTAATGCAGTACTGCAGAATTCCCACACTAAATCTCCCTGGAATAAAAGGGAGTTTTCCTTGCAAAAGAAATACAGACTATTCCATGTGTTTAAGTTGTACTGAATAAAAGCCCCAGACTTTAAACAGAGCAAATATAACAACAGATCTTACGATGAACTTGTTCACATATAATGAACTCTTTTGCATATAATGGAAACAAATGAATAACAGATTAAGGAGTTGTAGCACTGAGAAATAGAATGGATCTTCTCTCAAGTAAAAGAAGCATCGCTTCGGAGATAAAATGACTAAAAACATTGAAGGAAACAAACAAAAGGGAACAAACTCTGTACTGGCAAGTGTGGGGTCCTGATAACCTAGCAGGCCTTACCTTTCACTTCTCCTTTGTAATGCTGTATTGAAGACTTCTTGTAGAAAAGAACAGTTTCAGTCTAAATTTGGATTAATATATTACACTTCTAGCAGCTTAACTTTCCTCTCCTTAGTTTTTAAATTACTAGCAGTGTAATATAGTCACATCCCATTTAGACTGACACCACTGTTGCCACAAGAAGTAATTTGACTTTCCTTCACAGCTACCATCTAATTTCAATTGTTTGTTTTCCCCCACACTATGCTTGCTTTTACTGCTGACTCATACAATTAACATAATCATGCAAATGTAATGCAGCTGTTAGCTAAGCTTACCTTCTTCACATCTCTGACTAGCAAATGCAGTGTATTTGGTGGACCCAGTCTCTGAAACAAAAATTATTCACTGTCCATTAGAGCTTCAATTCTTCATATTTTTCACAAACAGAAATGCCATTAAATGATCTGCCTCCAGCTGTAAGCAGAACTGCAGGCAACCATATGCCACCACCACTCTTACAGGGCTGAAAAGAAGGAACCGGGCTACAGTGACAAACACAATTATGTCAAGATCTGTGTAATCCCCTTCTTATAATCCTTTATGTGGTGGTCCAGGGTCCCTGATTCAAGTCACAGTGGTTTGTGGTACTGCCAGAACTTGCCCTTGCAGCAGGACCCACAGGGGACTGGAGGACTAGGCTGTTTTTACTTTGTGTGAATGCTGCCCTAGACTACCTGCCAGTTAAATTGCAGGAAGAGAAACAGTTCAGCATTAGTTATGTTCCTGAAGAATTTTTTGAGGCTTGGGTAGGGGAGAACTTGAACCAAAAAGCACCGATGTTCTATGGTACTAGGAAAATCATTTTGCTCCACTGAGCCACAAAGAAAAATAATACTGCAATGTGCTAACAATAAAAGTTGCTGTATAAGCACTTTCTAAATTCAAAATCTTACTTCAATAATATTAAAGTATACATAAAGGAAAAGTAACTGAGATTAAAAGTAAACCACCAGTATTGGCTGGTATTAAAGTTTTACTATCTAAGTTCTTTAAGTGTTCTTACTGTGCATTTTAAGTACATCACTATGCTTACATGATAAACCATAAGAGCTTCTGAAGGTTGCTGTAGGCTCAGTCATTAGGAATGTGTATATGTATGAAAACATTAGGCCATTAGGAGTTACAGCAACGGCTCCTTCTACCACTATCCAACTTTTAAGTACTGTCAAGGCTCACAGATTTGCAGAAACCAAACAATTTTTGTAGCATACATTGGAAGAAGAAGAAGAAGAAAAAAAGATATCCCTGTTAAATACAATAGCAATAGATACTGCAGGATATTCTTTTATTGTTTCTGCTCACTCACGGTATTATAAAGTTCTTCCAGTCGAGGTATAGTAAGGAAGTGCTGCATGTTCACTCCGTTCTCAATGAGAAGTTTCACAAAGTCAACTCGATCCAGAACCAGCGCATCCAGCATAGCCTGCTCCAGAGAATTCACCTGAATTGCAGAATGGAGAACATGAGACTACACAAGCAGAGAAGACGTGGCTGGCCAACCATAAGCATTTCCACTACTTAGGAGATTCCCAAGTTCCCAAATATGTAGATTAATCTACAAGTGAAAACCAATTTAGAAAATGATGTTTCACCCATGTGCAAGTAAATACAGATTGTATAGTTTGGTATAGTCTACAAATGGCAGATGAAGTACTGGTAGAGAATGTGACTGTAGCTTTCAGTCATTTCATTTAGTATTTTACAACTAAACCAGGCATACCATTCTTCATATATTTTGTGAAGAA
This sequence comes from Apteryx rowi, assembly GCF_003343035.1. NCBI lineage: Eukaryota > Metazoa > Chordata > Aves > Apterygiformes > Apterygidae > Apteryx > Apteryx rowi. Next base: position 279,976 of record NW_020447819.1, read on the forward strand.
ATTTACTTGCTCAACATGATAGGAGCAAGTTAAAATGAAGAAAAACAGTGTATAAATTTGAAAATAAGTTAACATAATTTACCCTGATAACTCATGTATGTATCAACCACTCAAACTGCTGCCTAAAAGAGAAACGGCAACATGTAATGCTGAAAGACTCAAATCATCTTCAAAGAAACACTTCTTTTCCTTCACCAACTCCATTCTGCATTTGGAAAACGTTGGTCAGAAAGCCTTACGGATGTTCTCTTAACACGGCCTAAGGGGTTAGAACCCAGTGGGAAAGAGGAAAAGCCCTTGAGTAGCAGTCTCCTTGACACATGAACTTTAATCCAGACAACTAAATCCTCCAAACTACTGCAACTGGAAAATGAAACGCTTAGGAACGGAGATGTTCAAGTTGTGTGCACTTGATAAATAATGTGTACAGGGAAGGATGAAGATGCTCACAGGTGTCCTTATTTCCTTCTGACAAGTGCAGGGAAGAAGATGCAACTTTGACATGGGATTAGGTAGTGTTTCCTGTCTCAAAGATTGAACAGCACCAGAATTTCCCTGCAGAATACTACCGCTGAGGCTATGGAAATGTGCAAATAGGTACTTTGTAGAAAGGAAATGTGTATTTTCCCCTCTCTCTTTGTTCCCCAGGATGACCTAGCCGCTTTGGCTCTGTGATAAGAAAACAGTTCACTCCTGCTCAAAAAAAAATTTGTAAAGTGGAATAAAAGCACGAGACTGGAAAAATTAAGTGAACTCTAAGCAATTAAAAATGACCATTTAAAATGAAATTTTAAAACTGCAGACACTCTTTTCACATTCCTATCATGATGTCTTTAAAATACACAAAAAGTCTCTCACTAAGAAACACGATTTCAGTACCCAGGAATAACACATCTCATGTCTTAAGTTCATGTTGTAGAGGATATAATGCCTTTTGCACCATTTTGCAGGATATTTAAAAACTAGTATTGTTTGGATAATTCACTCTCTCACAGATCTTTAAGGTAGGCTAAATCCCACCCCTGTCAACTGGTAGAAAGCTATAGAGAGAGAAGAAAAAAAATGCTCAAGGAAGTCCTTAATGGTTTTAATACAAATATTTCCATCTCACCCAGTTCAGAAGTTCAAGCTTTCTTGGATCTGTTTCTTCTTCTGGTTCTTTTGCTTTTCCTCCCTTTTTCTTCCCTTTTCCTTTCCCTCTGGCTGCTTTAGTCTGAGCCACTGGAGACTTCTTTTCCTTCTCAGGGGCTGTACCATCAGTAGCTGTAAGGCTTCCTAAAGGCTGTATTTAATAATGCACGAGTATTAGAAATCTAATTGATTGTACAGTGAATCTTTCATTGAACATACTCCTATTGAGCTCACTCCCCAGTCACCGCTTCTTGCACGCAGTCAACCTAAGATGATCCTCTCCATAAGTGTAAATAACTTTTCCATAGTCCCAGATTTACAACTGCTTTAAAGTTATTATGTCTAATGTAGTTAATAACAGTGAAAGTGAAAGAAATGAAGTAGGTAGACTGTCATGGGACTTAACATAGAGAATGACTCTCTCAAAACAAAATCAGTGTGAGAGGACTGGGAAGATACAATACTGAATTATGTGACACTTCAGCTTCCTTGCTCTCAGTAAAAGAAACAGTTAAAAAAAAGAAAAAAGAAAGCTGGATAAGGAGCTGGCAAAAAAGAACTTAAGGAGAATGTTGCATGATGCCAAATAGCATCCATACCATGGAGGTGGAAAGGAAGAAGGAAGAGCCACTACCTGGTTCATTTACATTCTGGAGACAATGTTTATGTTTATGCTTCTTCAGACACAACCATCCTCTGCTACATTCTTCCCCATTCTAATCTGTCTACCCAAGACAGGGAGGTAGACATATAAATATCTTGCCACTACTTGCCTGTGGTTTGGAGGCTTAATTTGCTCCAGCCAACACACAGCTTATATAACCTCTGTGCACACATAAACCTGATCACAACTACCTGTGCTCTGCACAGAGAACTACAGGACCAGGCCTATTGGGTTTTCCCTTAACAAGGCTTGCTCTCCGTGTTTGTTATTGTTTGTCTCAAAAATAACCTTTTCTCCCTTGCTAGCATGAAAGCATTCGTAAGCCTGGACAAAACTGCATCTGCCAACTTGCAGCGCATGCAGGACTGAAAGCAATCTTCATGAATTTGGAATGACAATGAACTACAATTGATTCATATTGTTTCCACAGATTGTTATGGAGTATGAAATAGGACAAAGCAGTAACTGGCTTCAGTTGCCAATTGGTACTTCTGAATCTAATCATAATAATATGGAGACTGGGACATTCCTTCCAAACAAATGTTTTATTATAATAATACTTTATATTATTTAGGATCATTAAATACTCTCTGTATAAGCATTTTAATGGACTTAGAATATTGGAAACATCATATTACTGTAAGTGAAGAAATAAAACAGCATATGCAGCAACATTTGTTAGTAGACTTTAAATTATACAGGATTCTAGATGAAATGGGCTCTACATTATATATAGCGTGTACATGAATAGTATTCTACCGAGTACCATTTTATTTTATAGTTTCAGGAAAGACATCTGAATTAAAAAAAAAAAATCCTTGTACTTCATTCTTACAGCCTCTTGCAGCCTAGTTTCCTCATGACACTTTATAGTAATTCAATACCAGATGGCTCATGCAGCAAAGCAAAACCCATCAATTCAGTGAGCCAAGAAGTGGCTTAAACAGAGCATTTTAGCTAAACAAATGAACAAAGGCACTGCAGTGTTTCACTGCTGACTTCAACTAGTGCAGCATCAAACTAATAATTTGAGAGAGAAAATCCCATTTCAGTACCTAAAGCTCTACTGAAGATCCCCTTCTTAGTTCATTTGGCACAGCTCTCCCTGCTAGGGGCCTATTTTCAGCAACGGTTTCTTTTGGTCATCAGGATTTTGCTTCATTAATCCAAATCAAGATTTTCACAGCTGTTAATGACGTGAGGCACACAATTCCTCCTAAGCAGTGCTGTGAATCTCAGTCTGGCTGTGTACTTTAATAGGTAGCTGGGGACATTGCAACTGCAAGCACATGTCAGTGAGACCATCAGAAGTCAAGAAAATGTTAGCGGATCACACAGTTCACTGAGGGTGACCAGGACTGCTATTGTCCAGCTGTATGTGAGACCACAGATTGTTTCCAATAAATGCATTTCTTGCTTCCAAATCCCATGAGGATTATTAAACAGGGTTACTTTTCTGCTTGTCATGAAATTGCTTTTCTAAAGCACACAGTTTAAATCATTGCTAACTTTCCGCAAATAGCAATCTGAGGAAATTTCAAAACAAACGGGTCATCCTCAATGAGATACCCTATATGAGGTTGTGACAAAACAGAATTCAATACTCTTTCTGCTGAAAAGAAAATCCAAGGAGTGAATATTTGACTGCTTATTTTAAATTATTACCAAATAACATCACTAGGAAAACCAGTCTTACCGGCCAGTGAAGTCCGAAAACAAAGATTTGGCTGCGTGCAATGTCTACGCGATTCCAGGCCAAAGCCAAGCTTAGCTGGTCTGGAGCAGATGCATTGGTACCTAAAGAGAAAGAAACCACAAGTATTTGGTGTTTTATGCATGATGAAACAAGATTGGACAATCTTCTTTAATTTACTTCTCCAAGAATTAGAAAACAGCAAGCCTGGATCCACAGTCTATTACCATAATTCTATTACAAAGCAGGGGATTCATCAAATAAGTTTATCTTCCATTTGACTCTATACTCACAATTTCAAAAAGGATTAACCAGATTCTCTCCCTACTCACTCCTCTAAGAACTCCCCACATTGACTTTATATTCTGTTGCTAAAGGCAGACATTGAACCTTTTTTCCAAAAGAATCCTTCTCTCAGCTCCTCTGGCTGATCCTGCAGATATGAGTATGGTAATTCCTCTCTTTATCTCAGCATTAGGGACTCCAGTATTCTCATACTGAACCTGTATCAACTACTAGGTGCTCTGCAGACTGAAAACAGATGCTGTTTCAGCAAACAGGACAAAACTTCAAAAAATTGGGAACTGATCCTAAATTTTGCCCTAAGGCTTAAACAGCACCATTTGAGGTCTGGAAAAATCCAGTTAGTTTTTTAATCTCCACACCATTTCTTCTAATTTTATTAATATATGCCAGAACTGCAATAAAATGTGTTGAAATACCAGGACTATAGTTGTTGCAGTGTTCCCATCCCAGGGTTTCAGATGAGGAAAGTCACACAAAAATTTCAATCCAGACTTTACACTTTGAGCTAATCAGACCTTAACCTGAACTTTAAGCCAAGCATTTTCAGGTTAATTGTTTGAATGCAAGAGAACAAATCAAAGGCTTTAATATTAAGAGTCAACCTCAGATAGCATACAGGACTGTCTTATTGGGGTTAGTTTGTGCATCCTTCCTAATTGCTTGCAGGACCCACCTTTGAGGAGAGCAGTTAAGATAGACATCTCAACGTCCTGTTGCCCTTCAGACCCCATACGGAATACAGTGATCTAAAGGGTAGCGTAAAAACAAACACACAGAATTAGAACACATAAAAGAGAGAGACTAAACATGCAGACAGAAAAAAGAGCAGAGTGGTAAAGCTTTATAAGGCTTGAAATTTTTCAAATTTTACGGTTCTACTAAATTTATCTTTGAAATTTCACAAAAACATTGAACAAAGCTTTTAATAATAAGGTTATCCTGAAAAATTCCTGCATTAGTAAAGGTGACAAACTTGATGAAATTCTTCACCAAATTTTCACAAATGGAGATAAAATTGCCATGCCAAACTCTGATCATTTTCTGACAATTCTATTACTTTCCAGTAGTAATGGAAATGCCAACTTGGAAATGGAAATGACAGTTACTTGAGGTAACTATCATAGTATTCATTTGATTGACTATCAGCTCAAACATTTTTGAGTTATGGGGTATCTTACATGCTGACAAGCAAAATACCAGAAACTACTAATAACGAAAAGTGATTATTTCTAGTCACATTTGCTTAGTTCAGTCTCTTACAAATTACTATCTTTAAAAACAGAAATTCATGTAAATCTTAGCCACTGAGAGAACTACATATTAAAAGATGAATGATTCAAAAGCATAATTACCGAACATTTTATGTTAATTAAATTAATACTGAATACAGACAAAAAAAAAAAACAAACCAAAAAACAAATTCTTCATCCTTTGAAATCATTTCTTCACAGCAGAAGCTAGGATTAGGTACTGAGAATGGCAATTTTCCCAACAGTTTAAAATGGATTTTGCATGCAGGCAAAGATAATTGTTTTCCACAATTACATTAGCAGAGAAAAGAACTTAAGGAAAAACTTTATTCATTTACAAGAAAGCAGACAAAATGATCAACAAATGCATAAGCCTGGTTAGGTTGCACAGGTTACCTGAAATCTTGAGCCACTACTGGTTAGACTTCGGTGCCTGAATTTTACTGAGTAAATCAGGCCTCCTCTCATAAGCATTTTAAATTTGAAACCGTTTGACTAAGGCAGCTGTTGGCTGTCTTTACTCAATCAGTTCCTCTAGGAAGGCTGATTCTCTTACAGTCAGCTTACCATAGTCACGCTTATTACCAACTGACTTCTGATGAAGGTGTATACATCAGTATGGAACTGATTTTGGCACCATACAAATGTAAATATATCAGTAGTATGTTTACATTACCTAGACATTCTATAGACTTTAGAGTCATTCAGTACAATTTTATGTAATTATCTTGGCATGCTAATAATAATTCTGAATGTGTGAGAAAAACACACTGATACGTGTCTGTTTGATTGCACTATAGAGCTGCACTACTATAAAACAGCACTTGTACTGCCCCAAATGGCATTCGCAGCTGGACTAATCCTTAGAGAATTTAGTTCTGACATAGTTATTTAAGTATATATTGTAAAAAAATCACTGGAAATTGCATAATCTGGCTTTTATGAACCTGAGAACTAAGTAGTATCAAAATCTGATCAAAACCAAGGAACAGAGATAAAACTTGAATGGCACCTTCTCTTGCAGAAATCCCTCCAAAACAAAGGGAATTCAGTATCAGATATGATGACGCCCTGGAAAGGAAAGTGTTGGAGAAAGCAGGGGAAGAAAGGAGGCATGATTAGGAAAAGAGGAGACTGCTATCATACTAAACAGGAAACAGGAGATTATTCTTTAGCATTCAGGTATTTAATTCTCATCTTGAAATGTACAAATATGTAAGCAAGAACTTCCATGGCAGCTAAAATAAACATTAGAAAGGAAAGTCTAAGGCATGAGCCAATACTTGGCATACTCTCTGGCAAAAGGCCAGCTTTTTGGAGCATGCAGGGAATATGAAACTGCTAGGAAGTCCACAAACAACCTAGTGATAGCAGATTTCCACCCCAATCCTAGATCATTTCAATTGTCATAGGACTCTTCCTGAAAAGGGCTGACAGAGGCTTTGTTGATTAATGCTTAGAGTCATTGACCATGTTTTCTCATCTGTTCCTTGACTCAGCCAAAACCTCCTAACTTCACTGGCTATTTTGGATGAGCTCTTACCCATTAGAGTGTAGGTTCCTATTGGCATGACCACTGCAGAGAATATACAGTGCTACAGTTGCCATTATACTCTAAGGAATAATTTTATTTAACATTTGAAAAACTTCAAAACCAATATCCATTGTTCCAAAGAAACAGAATAAAAATAACAAACATCATTTAGCTTATTTATAACTTAAATTTTCTTTATATTCCAAATTCTTTGCTAGCCACTTCCATACTGATGAGAGAATTGAAGAGTACAGAAAAACAGAAATGGACATCTCAGAGAGTTGGAATTCATTCAGTGGAGAAGATTAGATAAGTTGCATTTCTGAATGTTTTGTTTTTCCTCGTTATCCTTCGACTGGGACATCAGGAATAACTCTAATCTGATAACACTGATTTCCTCATTTCTGGTGTTTACACTAATTGCTCAAAAGTAATGTGAAAAATGATGCCTTGATTGGTATTTTGATCACTGGGAGCAGCTTACATAAAAAAAGGACTAGCACAAAGCTTCACGTACAGATATGGTGAAGTTTCTTTCCATTCTGATCAATCCCATAGTGCTGACTTCAGCTCTATACCCTATTACTCTAACTGGGATCAAGTGACATCTCCATTGTGTTAGCCCTTTATTCCCTACTGATATCAAGTCAATATGAAACCACACAAGATGTAAACAGAAGTATGCATGTGCAGAATGTTGGGACTGTTAATTTTCTGCCAGCTCTATTTGTTAACTGGGCCAAATTTTACACATTTTGACTCAGGTCTTAGTTGCGCAAAAACTTACTGAAGAATCAGTCATTTACAAAAATAGCGTATAGGGGCTGCTTCCCTTTTTATATAACAATGCACCTGACCTCATGGTCGGACTGACTCACTGCACTGACTCTAGAGTAAAAAGGTAAGAGTAGTAAGAGTTAAATTGTATTCATTTTCTTTGCTCCAAGCCTGAAACTGGAAATGCAAATGCTGGCAAATAACATGTGTAGTATTCCCATGGCAAGTACAAAGCAAATACTCCAGGGAAAAGATTTCTTTGTTCTTCCCTCATATTTCTCTGGATACAATAGCAGGTTATGATGAATTATGGGTTTACCATGCGTCATTGAACAACTAAACAACTACTTCTAGCAATCAAAAGAACATTCCCCACTGAAGAGAGCATACATAATAAGGAATGTCACATTCAAATTACTGGTTTATTAAAATTTTAATGAAAAAGTTTCACATTATCTATTGGGAACAGTATAAAATTCGGAAAGACCAGAGTTTAGGGTTTGTACTTTCTAAGCTGACTGGAGACAAAAAGTGTGGTTTCTGTGTACAGAAAATATGCTTGGTTTTAAGGGAGCATGAAACATCAATTTCCTAAGAAGTTAGAAAAATCTCCCTCTTTTCTCAGTCTCATAAGAAAAGTTTCATCTGTAGTTCAAATAGTTTCCTTACTGCTGCTCATGTTATAGGCATCACCTCATTGGTGATAGAATTAGGCATCACAGAGAATGAAACTGCCCCATATTTCATGATTAAATTCAATAGCAGGTGGGTTATCTGATTCCCTACAGGCAGTCTGAGGAGAAAGGTATGGTAGTTGTCTCTTGTCACTATCTATGGAAATATGCAACTTTAGCAAAAAAAGATAAAAACACCAGCTGTACCAGATCAAGGTGTAATTAAAAAATCTCCCAAAACAAAATAAATCCATTAGACTGTTCATTTGCTTTTAAAACAGTTGCTTAAGATTTGTACTGAAAGAAGGAAATGGAATTTTACTAGGACTCAAGGGAGAGCTCATATTGACAAAAATTCACCAGCACTAGTCAAATGAAAACACTCAAAGATTCATTTTGCCTGTAAAGGCCCAGGTACAGCTCCAGTGAAAATACACTCTAAATACTGTTCATAGATGACAGATGTGGATCTTACAGATTTTCTTTTCCAGCGCACTTTGGGATATGGAAGACAGGCAGGAGCATGACTGAGTGGTACAGAACATAGAACAGGGCTGCAGCAAGCCAGGATCATGCATGGCCAGGCTTTTCAAGAACACTTAACATTTCAATTTCTTTTGAAGGACTTGAAGAGCTGATTTAATTGGAATGAAAACAATATGTTAAATGTTAAACAGTAACTACATCAGAAAACAAAAACTGTGCCAATGTAACCTTGATACCATTGTTCTTAAGAATCCTTTCTTCAATTACCTTTCCTCTACTTTCTGCACTTGATCCTGTTCTTAATGTGTTTATTTCAGTATTTTTGCCTTGCAGAAGTCCATGGAAAAAGCTCCTATCAGCTTACACAGGAGAAGAATCTGAAATTAGCTTTAGAGGCTTTCCATGAGAGAAAAACCCTTTCTAAGTCTAGGCTTATGAATGAATGATTCTGTGCATTTGCTGAGCTATATGAAAAAAGTTAAACGGTAACACTGAGAGAATGGCATTTGAAAGTACGATACAAAGTTTGGTCAGGGAAATTATCTTTACGAACCACTTCTAGGACACTTACAAGTTCCTTTTTTTTCATGCACTCCATAAGAATGATGAACAGCTGATGAGCTTGGTTCCTGCTGTAATTGAAGGTTTTCTGAATGGTAACCAGAAGCTGGTCCCTGAGGGATTCGCTTATTATCCTAAATGAAAAAGAAGACATAAAAGAAGACATAGCCAGGAGTAATATATTTTGGGAAGGCCTGCTGTTTGAGAAAAATAATTTTTCATGCACCAGTTCAGCGTCTTCATTTTGAAAATAAATGAAAAAAAACCAGAATCATTGCGTTCAGTAGGGGTAAGGCTAAGGAGTTCATTAAGAGTTAACAGTAATCAGGAGATTTGTATCCAGATTGGCTCTTATGTGTGGCAGCACCTCAACATTGATTTAAAGACTAGCAGGGAACCTTTAACCCTTTAACCAGCCTTTCATACTAGAATATAAAGCAGGTATCTCTTATTCCTGCTACATATAATATTACTTTTGTTACGATGTTCAGCCCTCAAGATTTCAGCAGCACACCTCATAAGACTCCTACCTTCGCCTATAAATTCAAAGGGTCTTTGCAAGGCCCTTTGCATGCAGCCAGAGAAACATAAAATATTTCATACTATTGGCATGTCACCTTTGGTTATCTTGTTATAGCTGCTGGATGATATTTGTACTGAAGAGACGATTTAGTTGCTAGTTTATCTGGAACCTCATGAATAGGCCTCAAAATGTCCCACTGAGAAACACACAAACCAAAAAATTATTAAAAAAATGAGATGGAAAATATTTCAGAAAAGTTCAGAAATGTTTCATCTGTCACAGCAACCTGAAACAAAGCTCTTCAATCTTCATCAGTTTCCCCATAAAATACATGTATTTTCAGATGACTGCAAATATTACCAGCAGGCATTCAAAGCAGTGAGACATCCGAGCCTGCCAAGTGCAGTAACATTCAAAGTTCATTGTCAGAAAATAATTCTTTCTAAGTTGAGAGCAGGGATGCCAAAAATTCCTCATTACTGAGCTGCCTTACCAGGTGAACACATTTATCTCATCATCACTACCGGATAGGAAAACTGGACACAGCATCACGTGCACTGGGAGAGATAGCCATGCAGCAAGCAGATCTCAGATAGACTGATCTTGACAAGCTCTTTCCATTACATGTGAGCAGATAGGAAGGATGGATGGATGAGGAAAAAAAAAAAAAAAGAAGGAAAGTTTGATCTCTGCTAAGAAGGTTCCTTGGTCAACTGAGAGAAAAAGAAAGTTGCTGAATCATAAACACTGTTGGTAGGATTAATTCTGTACTACGTGAAAACACCCCAAAAATTCAGCATCAGAGTTGTTATTCCAATTCAGCAAATAAAATCCATACTCCTTGACAACACTAGTTGTCTGCTTAATGCTTAGTCCAATCTAAGTTCCCACTTCAGTCAAGGACATAGGCTATTTCTTCAGTGCAAGAAGGATGTGTCATACCCTAATGAAGACAATACACTAGCTTTTTGCCTGAATCCAGCTACTAAAGATAAAATTTGGGTATTAACAGTGCGAATGCGGAATGCATGTCTGACTGGGAGAAGCAACATTTGAAATAAAAAAAGCAATACTCTGCTTCCAGGACAGATCTCTTCCTTTGCAGAGGAGATAAGCTTTACGCTGCAAGTGTAGGCTTCATATCTTCTTAAAACTAACTGTAGCCCCATCAACCAAGGAGCAGACAACAAACCACAAATATTACAGAAGACATTGCCTGTAATATTTGGGTTAGGAGTGATTGTCACAGGAGCAGAACGTTTCAGACAACATCCTCCACTCTGTTCATGATGTTAGGAAGCACTACCCTGAAGAACTACCACAGATGCAAGAAACAGCAAAGGAGTGGAAGGAAGCCCAACATTTGTTCAGCTGGTCTGGCATGCCTAGAGAAGGAAGTTTATTCATACAACACACTAGACTGAGGCAATAGAAATTTTGCAAATACATGCACCAATTAACCTCAGTCCTGACCTGACAATATAGTTCTTGGGAACCACTTACTCCTTACTTATGAAGCACCCAACCCAGTACCAAGTATAATGCAGCAAACTTTGACAGAACTTGTATGACAGTGTGCTGCACTGAGACAAAGCTTATTTCAGTAGACCATCAAAGACATCCCAAGTGGTAACAATTTCCACCCATTAACACTACGGCTAAGATCAAACAGGCAACAAAAGTTGACTGACATCTCTGTTAGTAGCATTTTGTCCCTTAGTTTGTTTTTATAAAGCTTTGATGAGAGCATGAAGGCCTGAAGTTGCACATTGTCCCACCATGCCCTGGGCAGGACACAGCTTTGGTGATGATCTCAAAATCTTACCCCCCTTCTTCTGAATACTTGTGTGCAAATGACAGAATATCAGATGCTCGTCCACTACCATCACATATCACAACAGGAAGAGGAGGTTCTTCTCGCAGACACTCCAAGACAATGGAGATCACATTGGGACCCCCTTCCACTATGAGCCCAACTACAGGGACACCTTGTTCCAGCCCTGTAAAAAAAAACAAAAGAATGGAAACAAAAAGAAGTGTCATTGAACCTTAGTTTAAGAGGTTGAGATGTTATGTATGGATGTAATTTCTGTGCTATAACACCACTTCGAACCAGAGCAGGCTGGAAACTTTAGGAAAAAGTGATGGCGATTTCAGGGCCAGCTCAGGAAAGGTGTCTGTATGATGTTTCATCATACAGCCCTTAAAGGAAAAGAAAGCAAGATGTCTCTTTGCCCTGATTTTCACGCCTGCTCCATACTGTTTATTCACTCAATGGTGAACTGTTTGCAGTTTCTTTCAGGACACCGTGTACAGATAAACCAGCGAATATAATTCTACTATAACTTCATTAGCTTCACTGTTACTCAAATAGCTCCCAGCTATTGTCTCTTTGATACTTCAATTCTTCATTGGTCACCTATGAGAAATCTTCAGTAAGATGACATACACCTATGCTTTCTCTTGAGATAAAATTATGAATTTGTTCTCTTTATCATGATGCTGAAATGGCTGGCCGATGGAAGAGACGACAGCTGAGCATCCCTTTGCTGTCCCTGCCTCACTGTGATCTCCAGGCATAGGATGACAAAGGGAAGCCCACAGGTCACATGGTCCCAGTAGCCTTGGTCACAAGATCACTTGGGGAAATGAAGGATAAAACATTACCCAAAGGCTGACTAATCCCACTAATATAAGCATTTGAATCAAATTCTTAAATGACCAGTGTTTCATAAAGAAGATGCACTTTTTTTGTATGGTTGATAACATGTGAAAGAATTCATAGATTCAACCTTCATTTCTCTCTGAAGAACAGGAACACAATGGACAGTAACAGCAGAAGCTACCTGACATCCTCCTGCCGATACACCCCAGCCCTGGTAAGGAGGAGCCACAGAGGATGGGCTGGCCTCTGGGTCCATTAAGCCCTTACTGCTTCCTGCTGAGACTTCCAGAAGAGATGACTGTACTTGAAGTGAAGAACTTAAAAAGAAACGAAACAACTCCCCATATGCCTTTGTTACTAGTAAGTGTTCTGCAACCCTTTGCAGAACCCTTAATTCCTGTGTATTCCCAGCTTCAGCCTTCACACGGCAAAACCACCAAACATTGCTTGAATCAGAATCAATATCCCCAGCCCCAAGTGGTATTAAAAGAAATGATACAAAACATTTTGCCTCTGGGCCCTGACTTCCTTATCTTCCAAGACAGTGTTCTCTTTTACAATGTTACAAATATCCAAGCTCATCTGCAGAAGACAAAGACGAAAAAAGCACAGCCACATTAGGTCTTTTAAAATGTCTGTCAGTGGGCAACAGTGCATGACACTGTCCCAGCACTCAGAGGCACGAGGCATCATTTTTGTCAGTTCAATTTCTTAAGCTTCCTGGTAGGCAAAATGCAATACTCGAAGGCTTTCCAGAACATTTAGATATCTTTAGGCTTTACTTGGCATTCTACTTCATTTTTCTGCTCTACCCTTAAGAGCATTTAAACTCTATTAGAAACTTCTGTACAACCCAGTGCTATTGGCATTCTGAATGTTTGTTTTTTCTTATTTTTACAGCCATACACAGCTTCTAATGGTATCTGTGATATGTCAGAAAGGCAGCTGGTAGAACTGATGTCTGTTTTCCTATAGCTCTTCACTCAAGTGTGGATTCCAAGCCTGGCGTATCTTTTGGACCATTTTTAAGTGGTAAGATTTTCTTAAGTTGTTGGATAGCCACAGCTACTAGAATTTCTCATTTATTTAAACTTTAAAAAATTCAGTTTTTCAAAAAAGCTTTAGTAAAAAAAAGTCTTTCACACACACAAAAAAAGGACTTTCTAAAGAATGACAAAAACAGTCCTAGAAAGTTGGTTTAGAAAGGTCATAATGACTGGCAGAAATTCTAAAACTGCATGAAACTCTAAATATGAAAGCCTTGATGTGAAAACATCCTGATAATTGCTCCATTAAAATCAAAATCCCATTTGAATTTATCTGGAAGATTGCAGAATTTTGAGTATGATATTTAAAATGAAACAAATGTATATAAAAGAGAAAAGACTATGTTAGTATAAACATTTGGAAACAGAAACCTGACAGAAATAGAAACAGTGCTACACAGGATTCTAGTAAAGAGGAACTGTACAAAATATCACCCCATTCTGTATATTTACTGATGCTTATGAATTCTAGCTAAAGTGGGCAAATTCTTTGCACATCCCTTTCCTTAATCTCTTACTGCTTTGAACCTTCTTCTCACTATTATTCCTCACTGCTATTTCACAACTTCTTTTCCTCCCTTCATGTGATCCTGACTTTTCTGGATTTTCCATGCTGTCAGATGTGGGGTTTGCATCACTAATCAGACAGCATATATTCTAATTTAGTCACATGGTCCTGATCAAATTCCTGCTAGAAATACCTGGAAGAAGCCTCTGATTTCAATGCCTCAAAGCTATTTCAAGCCCCTCTTCCCTCCCTTTCTTCAACATATTATGTTCACAATTTGCCCCACTGTACTTACGTGTATTAATTTTCTGGAGGGAAATGTGTTTTTCCAACTGACGTCGTAATTTTACTTCAGCTCCGTATTTACCTAGTGTACCATTGTCTGCCAGAATGAAGTGTGTATGGGAACTGTTGAGCACAGAGAGCTTACTTAGAGGGTTTGACATTGTTTGGTAAACCCGTGTTACCTGTCAAAAGGATAAATGCATCCAGATTAGACCTAAGAGCAATTCACATGAAAACCCTCCACAGCTCTCAATAGAAGAACATGCATTACGAATAGAAATCAACCAGGCCTTTACAACCAAAAATACAGGAGAATCAGAAATGGAGCTTGCCCTGAGGTTCAGAACTTGAGCTCTTCACAGCAGTGTGTTTTCATTAAAGGATGACAGCCATGTCCATGCACTCTCCTGCATGTTCCCCTACACTCATTAACGCATGCCTTGATGACAGTGTGTTACATATTCCTCTTACTGTATTAGAAAATATATTCTCATTTGCAGCTTCTAGTAATTAATATGCCACTGATGATTACCCATCTACAATAAATGCAGGTCTTGTACACATAAAGGCACCTACAACATTTATAAAACTCTCAGCACACCACAGTGAAGTTAGGACCTAAAACTTTCTTTTACCACAGAAAGGTCCCTACTATTCAAACTAATGGAAATCTCAATAGTTCTATATTTACTTTGTGGTGATATAGGACATCCTGTTAAATATATTTGAACAATAGTTTTTCCTCAATAAATTGTCCAATTTCAGCTCTTAGACATGCTTTGGACACAGTGAAAATACTAATACTACAAGTAGATGAACTGTATATTTTGTTACACAGCTGACATTCCTAATTACACAGGAGTTTCCTTAAAGACTTACATCTTTTCCTATCAGATCTTCCTTGTTCTCTACAATGCCCCATGGTGCAATTCCTATGGCACAAATTCGTCCTCTGGATTTAGAAGAATGGTCTTTCAAGGCATCTCCCACATGACGAATGACACCTATAGGTACAATTCGTTTAAATTAATTCTTGGCACTTTTGAAATTTGATTGAACAGCTAATTTTCTTCCTGCCTTTCACTGAGCTCTCCGTTTTTCTGGGTTGCTATCACTACCTAAACTGGTATCTGTACTTTACAATGTAACATGCAATGCATATGAATGTATGCTTACACTTTGTAATAATTACATATAAATCCTATTGCCTTTTTATATTCTTGTTCTGAATTCACTGAAGTCTTGGAAAGGCTTACCCAGTTACTTAACTTGCCACAATGTAATCTGTACCACTTACTGGTGTTATATTACTAATTGTACACAAAGCTAAACATATGTGGAATTCTATTACTTTAAAAAACTGGGATCAGAGCAAGCAAAAAAAACCACAGATACCTAAAAAATATTTCTTCTTTACAGTTATTCTGAATAGGAATTATCGCCTTCCCTCAAAAATACTAGACAATTGAGTTGATATATTGTTGTAAAACAAAAGTCAAAGGAGTTTGCTCTTGTGCAGTCTTCTGAGAAATAACTAATATAAAGATATATTTCAGCTAAATACAGATTTTGGTCTAAAATACTATGATGAAAAATTGCATCGGGTTGTTCTTTGAAGAACACTCAAAATCAACATTAACATAAATGAAATGGATTAAAAACTGACTGGTCTCAAAATGTTACAGTATCTAGGGAAACATCAGAGCAGCTATTTTACAACACATTTTCCAAATTTTGGACACCATATTGAACACCACTTTTTTGACAGAATCCAGGGACAGTGTCAAAAACCTCTTGGTGGGGTTATGGGGAGTTGTTCTACAAATGATGTTTTAGATATGGTCAAGAAGGAAACACAGAAACAGATAAAAAATTTTCAGGTGGCCCAGAGACTGGAGGAAAATGCAAATGAAATTAAAAACAGGAAGAAGCTAAAGATAGGCAAATTTGAAGTAGGAGACTTCTCAACTGTGAGGATAATCAACCACCGGGAAAATGTATTATGACTAGTAGTAGATCCCTTGCTAGTGCAACAAAGGATGGAATAATTTTTGGGGAGAAATACAGTGTAATGCAAATGGATATTGACTCGGGAAAACGTTATGGTCTGTCCTGGGTAGGAGATTAACACAGATGATTACAGTGCTCCTTTTCTAATGGCTAGTGGTTTATGACTCATTCATGTAGCTTTACATTGTCTGCCAGTGGGAAAGAACAGCGAATGAATGAAAACAACTGAATTCCTAGGTAAACTACAAGAGCTGGTTATTGCTTACCCGTACTGACACCTCCAGTGAAAATCCAGGCTCCAGTGGTCGTGGCAGCCTTGATCAGGCCTTTTCCAAATACTTGCTTTAATTTAGGCTGCATTTCAAAGTTCTGGAGGCCTCCATGGACAGAGATTAAGAGTTTGGGAAGTTCCAGTTGCCAGTCTTTCACCATGAGATGCAGCAGAGTATCTGGCTTGGTGTCATATGACACACGGATATACTACAAAAATAATGCATAATATTATCACTCCATCTTCTCTGAAAATTGTCCATTGACTGAACACTGAATGGTCATATTAAACAAAGCTTCCATCTTGAAAGAAGAGTTTTACAGTTTTAATGTGTTTTTGCTGCTTACAATTAGAAGAAATAGACAGGCTGAAACCTTTTACTTTGCTACTGAGAATTTACCATTCACTTTATGGATCAGAAGCTATGTTTTAAAAGCATCACTTTCCTCCCCCACCTTCAAAACAGACTGTGAGCAAGTTACCTGAAGCTCTTATTACATATCCGCACTGCTAGAAACTACCTATTTAAAAGGACAGCGAGGTGTTCTGCATGGTTCCTAAAACCTCGGTTTGACTGCCAAAGAGATGTAATAATCTAGTCACTGTTAACGTTTGTTCTTTCTGCCTCTGAAGCAATGATTTTCATTCTTCTTAGTTTAATTCTGCTATCAAGACTTCTTTTCAAACTACTGACTCTATAAAACAAAACCAGGGGATATGCTTGTATTTATTTCTGCGACCACTGCTTAACCCCCCCCCAAAACAAAACAACCCCCCCCCCACTACCACCAATAAAACCCACCACCGCTCCCACAAACTTTTGACAAGTGTTTGCAGAGTCATGGTCTCAAGCGGCAGTCTTAGCAGAGATATTAGGTCACGAATAGGAAAAGGAACAAAGCCAGGTCTGGATTCCTTCAGAAGAGAGGCAGAGGAGAAAGGGTGGTTTACTGACAATAACTTTAATGAAATGTGTAACCCCAGGGCATTATAAGGTACCTCCTAAGTAGGTATTATTCCTCTCTCTCTCTCTGAGCATCCTGTCCACACCTTTCTGGGGCGGTAAATAGACCCCCTTTGATTTCAATGGATTATGCACTGAGTGAGCTGGAATCTTGACACATATCTGCTAAGCTAACATATCAGATGAATATGTTAGTGTAGCCTATACTCCTTACCATGGCCTTATTTGAATGTCCTCCTCCTTCAAATTCAAGGTTTCCATAGGCATCGGTTGGGTAAGTTTGCGTGTGTTTACTGACAGACCATTTTTCTGGCTGAGCTTCTACTTGCTTTGTTTCTTCAGCACTTTTATTAGTTATACTTGGAGGAGGTGGAATATGTTGGTTAATAAGCTGGCCACAGCAGCACCTGAAAGTTAAAATGTGAAGTGACTGTGCACACAGTATCTTCACTATCTGATGGTAATAAAAAAAGCAAATAAATCAGAAATCTATATATTCAGATTTTCAACTGACTATGCATTGCCCCACATGAATCACAGAAACACCTCTTCTAGGTCCTATCTGTTGTGTTTGCCCACACATATGTGCCTGAATAACCAGGTTGTTTCTTAATAACCGAGGATCAAAAATTTCAATTTATTTCTATAATAATTTGGATAGCACTTCTAGGCTGAAGAACAGGGAAGGAGGAGGAATGTGGAAGAGGAGCAGTGATCATTGTTTCTTACTCAGAGGTGACAACTAGCATGCAACAAACTTTTATGTTACCCAAGCAAGTTAGACCACAATTTAGCTAGCCCATACAGTAGCAGTAACATCAATATATGGACACAGAATTCCAGTCCTCCTGCCTAGTGTTGTTATTGGTAGTGCCACACATCGAAAACCATGAGGAATGGTACCATTTGCTTCACGATGTAGATTAAGGCATCCTTGCTTTCAGAATTCTGTATGAATGTATGCTCCAATTTACAAAGCTGGGAACTAACAGCTCACTGCCTCTACCACTGCTCAGCCTTATCTCTGCATGACATGTCCCATGGCTCTGTACAGACTGGGGTCCAGGCATGTGTCTCATTTTTGTTCCCCTGTCATCTCCCCGTAATGACGATGAGTAAAGCTGGGTCTCAGTTTGACCTATCTAAACCCAAATCAAGTCCAATTACTTCAGTATTAACCTTTTCTGTTGGCTAATGCAAAAATTTCAAAGGTTACCTGCTAATGTCTTTGTTGTTAGCAATTACACAGATGCATTCTCTTTTTGAAAAGGTCTTCTCTATCCAAGCCTTCTGACCCTTAAAGGGAGAGGAAAAAAAAAAAAAGAAAGAAAGAAACATACTGAAATACTTTCCGTGTGGCAGATACAGCAACACTTGCCTCCTGTTTTCAGCTACTGTTTTTAAATGCAAGCATTCATTTCAGTAAACCACATTTAAGCACCAGATACATCTACTCCTGAAGCAAGTAGGTGATGTGAATTATCTTCAAACATGTGTAAAAACCTTTAGGCACAAAAATGCTGGTCTTGAAGTTACAATGTTTATCTGAAGCTCTACCAAAAGACATAGTTGCTTATTCCTATTTCAGTAAACAGTAAATGGACTCAAAGTACAGAAAACCAGCCTAATTTATGTGACAGAAGTACATTAATAGTAATTTAATCCAAATAATACTTTACTATTATACTTTGTATGTAGAAATTGCTTCCCAAAAACCTTCCCAATGTGATTAATGATCTCCTAAAACTCAGTATTTCCTGTTGTAAATCAAGTTTCAGTCATTCCTAAGGCATCTCTCTAAGATGAGACAGTGTAAAATAGATGTTTCAGGAAGAGTCACTTCATAAATAGTAAGAGCATTGATGGAAAAAGTACAAACGCTTCAGGCATGGTGTATCTGTGGAACAAGAGGATGAAAGTGACCTTGAAGACAAAACAGAATTGCGTTGGCCTACTTCACTGTATTTGCAAACCAGAATTAGTTAGACAAAGCTCTCAGCCTTTCTAGAAACATGAGCTGTAGACAAGCTAGGGCAACACCATAGATGTGCACAATGTGGTTAGAAAGTCTGTTTCAGTAGTGCGGGCCAGCTAGATTTGGTAACACTGAAGGGACTGAGGTCAGAAACGGCTGCAGGCCAAAGTTTCCCATGGTTTCTTACTTGCAGACCCCAGGCCGCCTTCTCTGTCCCTGTGACCTTCAACAAGGCAACATATGATCCTGATTGCAATACTAAACCAACACTTAGTAATGAATTTTAAAAGGTGAACTCAAAAGCAGCCTTTAAAGTTTAAAGTAATAAAAACTGTTAAAACACACTCATGATTTGATGACATGGACAACCTTGCCTTCCTGAGGAAAGCTGATTCTTCTGAGTTTGAATTAGGGAATTACAACACCTTAAATCAATTTTCAAGTAGCAAGCGATTGCCATATGTTTTGCTTTAGTTTCCTCTGCTGAATTGAAATTAAATTTTTGCAGACACAAAAACTAAAAATGTCATGAGAACTTTGAAGGCTCCTTCGACAAGTAACTAGGGCTTTCCTAGAGAAAGAACTAAAAACCTTGCTGAGTTCCCGACTAAAGAAAGTGAAGTGCAGATTCCTGTCAGAGGAAAAATCTGTCAGCCTGTCGGGTAATGGCTCAGAGAACGGCCGAGCCCTCTCTGGACAGCATGATGAATAGGGGGTGTGGTAGTTCATCATTTCTGAGGCAAGAGCTGTCTCTGAAGTTTCTTTGTTTGTTGACTTGTTAGTTCCTGCCTGGCTTCTTAGTTTCCTCCATTATGCCTGAAATAATAGGAAACCGCTTGAAGTTCCCTCATGGCAAATCAGTTGCACGCCCAATTGCAGTTTGTCTGATGAATGCTTCAACTTCATGAAGAATGGTCTATAATCTATCTTGGTAGGTAAAAGTTTACCTCTTTCAGGCACCACTGAGCCAGAATGCCTTGCTGGTCAGTGGTCCGGGAGAGCCTGCACTCCTGGTCTCTGCTCTGATAGAGTTACTGATTTACCAAGTCAGAACCACCTCATTTCAGTTTAAAAGTTGTTCAGAAGTGCAGTTCATATCGCTACAGAGAAGGGAAGAGTGAAAAACTCATTGGACAATATTTCAGGTAGTTTACAATGGTATTTGCTTCCTGAAAGACAAGGCATATATTTCAGGCACTTAGAATAAAGAGCTTGACTATGTAGCAAATGTTGAAGTGAGAGGGTATTAAATTTAATATCTAAAGGCTGTGTGACTTGGTCCAGCTTTCTTGTCTTGACTCCATACATTCCTTATTCAATGAAGACACTGAAGCACAATGAAGACACTTCAATGAAAAACTAAAAGCCTTTATAGTCCATAATATTTCAGATGTTCTTTTTATATACTTTTGGCAAGGCTTTTACAAGATGACAAGTTTTAGCAATAATACTATTAGAAATAAAGCTCAGAAAGCATTTTAGCTTTATAGCATCAGAGTCCTCAACTATTTATTGAAGTGCAGTGCTAGAAAAGTACAGAAGTACCCAAATCAGGGTGATCCATGAGGCGTCCGTGGTAACAGGAGGTGGGTGGTTACAGCAAACATGCAGTTTTCCTGGTCAGAATCAGATTTGGCTAATTCACAGGTATTCAGGCAGTTCAAAATATTTAGGCAGCTAAAAACAGTCTGCTTCATTGGAATTACTTTTTTTTTTTAATAAATCCAAAAATCACACACACTGTCCAAATTTATTGCTGCTTTAGAACTGTGTCCAATGCTACCTGTTACATGTGCTCATATACACCACACTAGTTTATGACTTCTAAGGTCATAAAATGAGCTTAAAGGGATCCTGTTACATAGGTGATGTCATTTATCCACTTTTTTGCCTTTTTAAATATATTCATGTTTTTGGCTGAATAAAGGTTCATACTTCTATGTGATCAGTGATAACTTCTTGACTGATGCTATACAGATGCACTTAACCATTCTGTAGAGAATACTGGAAAATGCAAACTAGAAGCATCAAAACAGCTTGGATTTTTACCCCATGTCATTGAGTACTGCTTTACCTTATTCCTCATAGCCTGTCAAAAAACAGTATTTTCTTTGCTACTTGATGTGCTTCATGTAGAAACAGTTAATTAACCACTGGATTAAGTCACACACTTAACATCTGTGTTTGGACAGAAGCTTTTGCATTTTGGTATTTCAAATGAGCTCTACACTACAGCTGAACTCTCAGCTGTGCATTCATTATTAAAAACCCTGTAATAGGAGGTCTATTATCTACTGCTACACAGAAAAAAAGCATTACACATCCACACCTAAAAACCCAGTTAGAACACGAGACACTACAGCCACTGCGGTTGGACAATGCATTATGCTCCACTGGCTTATTTTTCAGTGCTAATGAGAGGATGGCTAAAGGTAGGCATCACAGATCAGGGGAAATAAAAACTCACAAAACACGTTTGGTCAGCCTTTGAAGTTTCAGTGCTTTTGTCTGTTTAATCTCCTTAACCAAAGCTTGATTATAATCCAATGCAAATACTTAAGCAGACACATGAATTGTCAGAAAATAGTCACCTATTTGATATAGATTCTGTACACTTCTGCAAAGCTACTGTCTCAACTCTGGACTGAAATTTATTTGGTTTCTTGAGGAAAATGTAAGTGCTCATACTGTCTCTTGTGAGTTTGAAAAAACTAAGTACTTTCTAATAGTCTTGGATGGATGAATTTTGAAAGGATTATGACAGATCAACTACAGTTTTCAGACCAAGAGCCAGTGGGAGTAATATGCTGACAGACAGATAGGTGCTGCCAGCAAACAGGTGCTGCCAGCAAGATTATGCCACTAAAAACATTCTGCAGGTTTTCCACTGATCTCTAAGAAACATAAAAGGGTAAGATCCCAACTTGTTGAGAGAAGTGAAGTTCAAACCTGCTTATTATTGCAAATCCAGAATGTACTAATCAGAACCTATCCTGGAAAAAGCACTTCAAATATTCAGTGATATATTTGCTCTCCTTTATGAAAACTGACAACGTGTCTCTTAAATTATGGAAAAAAAAACACCGAAAACAAAACAAAATCCACCACTAATTCTTGGTCTCCAGCCTAGAAATCACTGCATTGCCAAGAAATAGCATTAATTAATACTGGCCTTTGTTATCCCACTTCAGGGATTTGTTAGTTTTCGTTAGCATTAAAAGAAGGTATTTGTCTCCTGCAGGAAAAAAATGGAAGCCACACTGGTGTGCTAGTGTGTAAATCATGAGGTAACAAAACCAAGACCCTAAACATACAGTCACCTATCAAATATAGCCATTAATAAACCCAAGGATTGATCAGTTTTAGGAAGGATAGCACAACCTACATTATTTGCTGGGAGGCATGCAAATCTAGGGCTGATAACATGCAATAACTGAATTGAGGAGAAAACCCCCTTTCATCACCATACCCAGACAGACAATTTCAGTTTGCTGCTAAAATAACAGTAAATTTTAAATATCTCATTTATTTTATCTCATTTCATACATAACTGTTTAATGAACAAATATTGGCTTGAGTTTCAGGCTGTATTGAAACAGAGCCTGCAGCTCTGTTTCACTGCAGCTTCAGGCAAAGGCAGCAGGGTGGGCTCTGGACCGATGTGCCTTTGGTGGAAAATCCAGGGTGGGAACCAGAGCGGGACAGCAAACCCACAGGTAATTTCATGCAGGAAACTCTTGCACTCCATTTTACTATCAGAAGCTGTACATCTCAGTTATCATACACCTCTGCAGGACAGCAGCAGTATTTAGTGTCTATGAATAATCACAACAATAAAATTATCATCATAGGAAGTGAAAGAATTTGGGGGGCAGGGTAAGAGTCTTAGTGTTGATGGAGCATATCCAAAGCCCAAATCCAACTAGACCTAAAGCTGGATGTGCATCAAATATTTCCCTGACCTGAGCCTATGTAGTCAGACCTCTCAACTGCTGCGCTCCCCAAAGAGAAAAGGACACATCCATTTGCTGGATGGGCAGGCACACTCGACATGCCGCTCACAGGTCACTGGGATAGTGCTTTGGCCCTATCTTGCAGTTAGAGAGCCATCGCTTGTTGGAGAGGTCTTTTGCACTTGGGGCCCTATCCAAGAACACATGCACTGCAGTTGCTGCATCCCAGTGAAGCTTTGCCTGCACCGGGCCCAGCTGCTCAGCAGACAGGCAGGGGTGCCAACAGCAGTGCCTGATGCGCAGAGCCACGGACAGGGATCAGACACAGCAGAGAGTGGCTGGTGTATAGGGGCAATGGGGGAGGAGGCAGGGGACCAAATGAATGAGTTTTGTGCATACTACAGGGCTTGACAAAGCTGTTCAGGCTAAATCAAGAACAGAAAGGAGTTACCTGAGCAGAGAGCTCACCTCTGTTGGAATAATAACAATTATTTTCACCAATATTTTATTAAGATGTGGACTGATGGTTGCCATTTATGGAAATATCCAACTGTAGCACTGTTCACATCATCTTACCATCATGTCTTGGTGATCCTCCTTTAATTGCAATATTTTGCAAAAGGTGGTGTTATTAGTGAAGTGAAATCTCAACTATGCTGCCCAACCATTCAAGTACAACGCTCTGTAGAATTCACCTTGAATATTTATGTCAGATTTGAGCAAAGGGATGTTTGCTCAGAAGAGATATGGAAAGAAAGAAGTAATCTGGGGGTGGGAACAAAATTCATACTGTGAGCATGTGCATGGTGTATGTACAAGTCCATCCTCTGTGTTAACAAGTCCACAGGCTTTTGTGAACACTACTTGCATAGTCATACTCTGTTACTGTTACTTGAGAGAAAACATATGAGAACTCTCCCAAATAAGCAATCAGGAGAAAAAAAGAAGAGAAATCATTATATCAGCAGAATCCCTGTTTTCTGGGACTTAATTAATTCTAGAGGTATTTGTACTTTGAGCTGCCTTGAACTGCAACATCCCAATTATACTATCCATCATTCATCTTCCTTTTAAAGGAATAGTTTTTCCAAGTGCCCAACTAATCAAACTTTAAGGTGATCTAATTTTCCAAGGCTGGCAGCTCCACTCTTTTGAGGAGGGAGGTCCTTTTCAGAGGATCATAAATGGGATATCTAAAGCTGCCAGTTATCATCAGCTTAGATGCATTACTACGTGTAAACAGCTTCACAGCTTCACTCATATCTGGCCAGCAGCACTTGCATTTGTTTTCATCTGTATGCTTTGATGTACACATCCTTAGGTTGATACTTCTCCAGCTTTCCCTTTTCCCAGAAATAAGCATCTTGATCTCTTTGTAGCTGAAGAAATCTGTAGGTGGTCCCCTGAGGGGTATTTGAAAAGCCTACCAGCTATCCTTCCACTTCAGATCTATCACGGAAATCTGTGGGGGCTCTCCCATATGTCCAGTTTGCACAAGATTCTGCCAAGCTCACACCAGTCTCTGACGCCCCACCCTGATGGGGTTCAATTCCCCTTCTTGCACCTCCTGCAGGAAGCTCACTAGGCTGTTGCTGGTGGGACAAAATAAACCATTTAAGAAGTGGGACAGAATAAAATTCTTGAACTGAACACTCACCAGAAGTCAGGGAAATCAAATTTTATGGGAAAAGTCCCTTTCCTGCTCTAGGAAAATCGTGAAGTAAATACAGTCCTTCTCAAAACAACTGTCCTCCCAATAACAGTGATCTTGCTTGGAGAAAAATACTCCAAATTATGTGATGAATGATAATAGCCAATTTTGTAGCCACTTACGAACTGAAAAGGTTTTACTGAAAAGTTATTGCTGAGAAAAGACAAGGCATAAATCCATTATATTACTATTAATTTAACTTATGCCACTAGGTAGCCAGAGCCATGAACAAAGTTCCCAGTTCTGGAACACTGTGACTGCCTGTGAATCTAAGATAAGTTTCTAAAACCCTGCTTTGCAATTATATCAAAAATAGTGATTTGTACAACTGGTAATTGTTTTCCTAATTATTAGAACATGAAATAACATCTACAAGAGAAAGGATCTCTTATATAGTTTGCTAATACATATAGCAACTAAAAAAGATTTATGACAGTTGTAGGATTCTTTAAAATAAAAGACTATTTACTAAAGACAATTCTTATTCTCACTCCACTGTATTTTTCATACAGTTCAATTTAAACCAAAGCTCTTGTAGCAACTTCATGAGGGAATCTGCTGCTCTGTGGTTGAGACAAACACATAACAGGCAGGATGGCAGTGTTGGTAAGCAATGTTATTATTTCACACTGAGTCTGGAAATCACTGCTGCTGATTATGCAGAAATCAATGAATAGTGCTGCCCTGCACAGAGTGCTGTAATGAGCTTTCATGCCTTCATTACGCTCTGTGTTTCAGGCCTGCTGCTGAGGCAGGCAGCAAACACCCGCTGAAACAAGAGGAATATTTTTCTTTTCACATGGTCTAGTTTAGGGACACAATCTACAAAAGGAAGTAACAAGCTCTTTTTCCAAAGTTATGCATTCTGCCACATCTCTTAGAGATACATAGGTCTTTCCCAGAGGCTTGGAGAAGTGAGAAACAACTATAGCCTCAACACCATTGGCAGCAAATAGCACTGGCCTGCTCTGACTGTATGCTGACATAGTTGGACATACCCACCTCTGGCACAAAGACCATGGAGGCACATTAGTACAGTCCACTGGTTGCGCTCAGATACCCAGCTGAGAGGCAGGCACAGCTGCTTGGGCAGAGCTCAGCATGAATGTAACTATACAGCTAACAACTAAAACTAAGCAACTAAACAACCATTTGGAGCATATGGCAGAAGAGCTTGGCTCTGTGCTTGCTGCCTGTGGAGGACATACTTCGCACAGTTTTGCAATGCTGTGCCTTGCAGAATGGAGAAAAAAAGTCTCACTGACCAGGTTAGTCACCAAACCTACCACATTTTAAGTTAGCAAAAGCCACTCCTTCTGCAACAGCTCAGCCCCACACCCTCTCTCTACCAAATTTCAAGGAAGAGATTTTCTAACAAATGGTAACAATAATGTATAGTCTTCATTTGTTATCTATCCCTCTTCCACTACTTGCTTGCCAAATCCTCCTCCCTTTAGTCCCCCTGTTCTGAATGCTAGGGAGATGAGGAACACAGATGTATATTTTTAGTTATCCTCCTTCCTGACAATTGCTTTGGATTTTTTTTTTTCCAAAAAAATCCCCTCAGTCTGAGGCAGAGAGTCCATATGGTCAGTTTTACCCCAAATACTTAAGGACTGGCTGATTATAACCAACACAAAACAAGATACTAGGATGGGAAGCGCTGAGCAACTTTTAACTATGGGTAGTGGAATCAGCCCTGCCCACAAGGAACCGTTCTCAAGAGGCCCTAGATAGCACAGTGGAGTGAGCGGAGAGACGGCAAGCAGCTTCTCACATAACAATAGCCAAAGTAGCCTGGTAATTACTAGTTTCTGCTATAATATAATTCATTAGGAATTCTCATTTGAAGATATAAGATGACCCTGGTATTTAGATCTGACAAGGCTCGGGAATGATCTTTGTACTGCACTAATTTCCCACCCTGTCTAACATAAAAACTGTTAGATATGTTTTTAAAGAAAGTCAGGACACTCCCTATACATACATACGTGTGTGTGTGTGTGTGTGTGTGTGTGTGTGTGAGAGAGAGAGAGAGAGAGAGAGAGAGAGAGAATGAGAATTCTCTCAAAATGCTCTTAACCTATGAGCCTTTATCATGGGCTCATTCTGACCTGAAATAGAGAAATAGTATTACCAGAAAGCTCAAGTGATTTAACGCCCTCAACAGTAGACCATACTTTTTGGAATTTATTGGTATTTATGAAATTATAACCAACACAAAAAAGTACATCCCTTGTTACAAAACTAAGCCTATGAATAGTTCTAACTAAAATTACCTATATACTTAAGCCTCCTGCTTATTTGGGGTTTAGAAAATTGAGTCAGTGGCTGTTAACTATATATGCAATCAAAGACCAACCTGCACTTAGCAATGCAGGTACAAAAACCATAGATTTGGACTGGAATTGTGCCTCTGTCTGAGATAGATCTGGGTCACACATGCAGTCATTATTAAGAATAATAACTATTATAGTAGTAACTTTCAAAAATGTGCTGTTTGGAAAAAAAAGGTTAAAAATATAGCCACTTATCTGCTATAAGAGGTTAGCTAAAGTTACTAATTCAGAGATAATGTCTATAAAACTTCTGATGAACCAGTTAAAAATGTTGTTTTTTCACACGTGATCTAATAGTATCCTTTGAGACGTTACTACCATTTTTTCCTAAAATATAACGCAAATACAATGACATGTAACATTATAATTGCAAGCCATGAATGACAACAATATTTTAAGAGAATGACTATATGTTATGTGAGATATTCCTCATCTACAAAGAGTTTGTTCTAAATGCATAGTTCTAATTAGTACTAGTTGAAGTGCAGAGTGCATTGAACAGGTAGACTTTAATTTCTTAAATTAAAATTTTCAAAATGTGGTAAAAGAAAGCAAGCTACTAAAGGAATATTGCTATGCATGCTAACAAACCCCACTTTAAAATCACTACGAAGTAAAATTTCTATAATCACAATATTTACAAGATTTAGTTACTATGCATATCTCAGAACTCCCTAAAGTCTGGAGATGCTGAACAAATACTTATTTTGAAAAAAGGTTACATAAATATCTACCTCTCTCTTTTGCTTTTTGTAAATATGCAAACCTTTCCACAAATATATATGTGATATATTGGTCAGTCAATTTGTCCCTTAGGAAATTAACATCAATTTGCAGTACATGCAGTTTTCCTGAAAGGAAGATTCTTTAGGTAGAATTCTGTTAAATAGTTTGAGCTGTTGAAAATTCCTACTTGCTGTGGCTAATTTTACACTCAGTAAAGCAATTAGTTTCCAGGCATTGGCTAATACTTGAGTTTTAACAGAATATGCCACAGTGCAACCAACCACATTTTGCATCCTGCTGCTTTTTGTCATTTTCAAAAAAAGAAAGAATTGCCAACTAATTTAACTTGTAGGCTGTGGGATTTGCACAAAATTATTCCTCACAAACTTCTAGCAATCATAATGGAAGCATTGGAACTCAGGGGTTAAATTGTTTCCTGGAAATGCTAAATATATATATTTAAAATATTTATTGTTTTATACCTGAAAGTTGTCAACATTCATTCAGGTGCTTCGGGAAAGGGCAAGAGCAATGGGAGAGTTCAAGCAAGTTTTTAGAGAGCTGTTTATAGATAACAATGATTTTCAGAAAATTGAGTCAATCTTCTGTTCAGTTCCTGCCCAGGTAAAATCCCCAAAGCTGCAAATGAAAGTAATTAATAGACCCAATGGAACCAGAGTACAGTATCTCCGGTAATGGTCTTGGATACTTTTGCATAGTGTGCAACAAGGTGATTTTCTCTAAAGATAGAAGAATATAGCTAGCTTCAACAAAGCATAATACAACCCAGAAAATAAAACAAAGGAGATACTCTGTCGTAACTGATACACAGTATCATCCATAGTTGTCAACTATGATGTATAACTCACCAATATATTTGGCTTTAACATGCCAGCTGCAGTCTACCATTTGAATTTTCAAACTTGATAATGAGTGAATTTATTAATCACCACTGTCTTGTGGAAAGACCACTTAAGAAGTTTTGCTGTCAATGCTTAAAAACTTACAAAAAGACTCCTAGCATTCACATTTTCTGTGGGAGGAATTGATAAAATTGTACGACCTATGTATCCTTACATCACTTGTAAATAGAATGGAGTCAAAAAATATGGAATGAGTCATTAAACCTCTAGATCAGGCCAAAGAGTGAGTTCCTAGCTTGGGTGATATCGGTAACAAATGCACAGAGTGAAGAATTCTGTATGCCCAAGGTAAAGTTTAACCTCCTCTCCTGAGGTAAAGAGGCAAAGCCAAGTCCCAACACCACGCAAATGGGGAAGAATAACTTTAAAGTCAGAGTTAGGGGAGTTAAAGGAGACTCAAACAGGCCAGGAGCTCTGCTCACGGCTGTGTCTGGCTCTACAGGGAGTCCTGGAGCTGCTATTACTCTGAGAAGTCCCTCCTCAAGATCCCAGCTGCACTACAACAGAAGGGCTGGAATTTCAGAAATAGTGGATGATTCCTGGGAGTTGTGATTTGAAGAGCTAGGGGATAACAAGGGCCAAAATGGAGCTTTCTTGGCTCCTCAAACATATGAAAGACTGTTGAGTGAATACCTAGGGGTGATGTGGAGGCTGGATCTTGGTGAGAGAGTTCTCACAGAGACTTCTCATCTCAGAGCCTACTATGCTTTATGGCAGAAAAGCATTACTTGAATGGCAATACATGGTGTCGCTGATACAAATGTGACAGGGCTACTGATGAATGTTTCTTCTATCTCTTTCACTGGGAAATTTCCTTTACTCAGGAGCCTTGCTGGAGCAAGGAGAAAAAAACCACCAGTCATGCCCTCTTCTGTTATCAGACTTCCATAATATCTAACTACCATCAGACCTTGATAAACCCAAATGGAAACACACACACACAGGAGGCTTGTTTATCAGAAGTCAAATGCTTGTATCCAACAGTGAACTCTGGAAAGTATTACTGGTATGTTTTGTTTAGGAATCTGAAAAACAAACCAAAATCAACGCAAAATCCCAACGTACCGAACAAGCAAACCAGAAGTCCATTCTTAATTGCTTTAGAGGTAGCTCTAAACTAGCAGTCAAAATATTGAAATGTGTAAGATACGTTTTCACCTAATCTCTCTTTGCCATCATTTCTACTCCTTATTACAGTCATACTCAAGCAATTTTCTATTTTTGAAATGTTTTGAGGCCCTTTTCTGGACTTGAAAACTCATTTTGTCTTTTTGCAATTACCGCTTAAGTTCCATGCCTTTCAAAATAAACAATGAAAAGTCTAGGAAGTAGACTAGTCAGAGTACTGTTACTTCAATTTAATTATCACTGTCCAATCAATCACAGGTTACTGCACATTTCTTCAGCGTAAATTTCAATTATGCACATTGATGCTAAAAAAGGAAGCACAGCAGAAGATGATCAAGAATGAAACGAAAAATCATTTTAAACCATGTCCTACCTGCTTGTCACTGGAAGTTTTTCAGAGTTTGGGAAGATGAATTACATCTAGTATAAATAAATTACATTTAACTCTAAGCTTCTTGTTGTTCAGATTCCTCACTCATCTTACAGTTCGGACTTCCAGTCTCTCTGAAGTTCATGAGAATTCCCAAGGAGATGGGTTTCCACCACTTTAAGAAGAGAATCTCATATGATAAGCATGTGAGCAGCTTCTTTGTTCAAACCAATCTCATGACTCCCTTTGAAGGTAATCCTTTAGAAGTCTCATGACCCATCTCCCTGCCCAGAGGGTATTTTCATCTCATGGTGGAACAAGGCACAACAAATCTACTTTGATAGTGACCAAATCTCCAATTTGTTAAACCTCCTTTCCTCTCTTCAAACAGTGACTATACTCACTGTAAAAATGCCAGCACTGCAGAAAGGCTAAAGCAGGAGCTGAAACTTTTAATTTGAAGTATCCCCTCCCTTCTGCTAAAATTTCAACATTATT
Organism: Apteryx rowi; assembly: GCF_003343035.1. Lineage (NCBI taxonomy): Eukaryota > Metazoa > Chordata > Aves > Apterygiformes > Apterygidae > Apteryx > Apteryx rowi. The sequence continues at coordinate 310,947 of NW_020447819.1, forward strand.
TGCATAATTGAAACAATTGGACGTAATAGTCCTTTCAGGGGGTCCTCATTAGATGCACAGCTCTACATTCTTTGAAAAGAGGAAAAAAGGAGGTCATACAGCATTAATTATATCTAATCCTTTTTAGAAAAATTTGAAGTTAGGCAAAATGTCTATACTAAAACAGCTGAAGTCGTAAATAAGCCATTCATTTTGTAACTTTACATATCACATGCAATTTCATATCCTGTTGCTTTTGTCAATTTAATTCCTTTGCTGTGAAGGCTTCTGCATCTTCTCTTACTTTAAAACTACCAATAGCAGATGACACAATTTGTTGCAGGTAGTTCTTTTTTCTGCTGTAACTTTCAGATATCTACCTTGCCTTGCTGTGCTGGGTGCCAGCATATCAACGCAATAAACAGGGACCGCATCTTGGAAAGAGCGAAAGGCAGTTTAACTCCTTGCTTCTGTCACACTGCATCATATGAACATGAAGCCTGCCAGACTCTGCTCTTATTTCAAAGCTCCTATACCTGATCTCAACTTACTGACAATATATCCATTTCTGATTGGCAAAGAAACATTTTATAAACATCATTTCAACTTCTGTCCTGCCCCAAATGCCAATGCACACAGCTGCAATAGCATTATTTTAGAACCAGGCCCTGCTCTTCCTATTAGGGAAAGTTCCTGCTGACTTCATGAGGGACAGAAACGAGGGTGGAAAAATCAGACAACCCTCTGGAAAACTACAAAGCCAAAATAATTTGGACTTCATTTCTGTTAGAGGGAATGGTAAGTTTTGAAGAAAACAATAGACACTAGTAAGAGAGCACAAAATCAAAGTAAGCATCCACATGGGGCACAGTGCTCCATGAATAATGGAAATACAGAGAACAGTACTCCTTTACTTAAGGAATTTTTTACTTAGGCGTTGATCCAAATTTCACTAAATTTAATGGGATACTTTCTATGGATGGTGGTTCAAGAGACACTGAAAGAGAGCATATCACAGCTATACTCCACAGTTGCGTAAGCTTCTTTTTTTGTTGCTTTAAAATCGAGTTCAAGTTGCTAGTTCTGACCTGTGAAGTCACATCAAGCTCAAGCTGTGGTTGTTAAAGAAGCTGCCTAATACCTTGTTCAGGCAAACGGATTGGTTCTGAGCTGCTGCCCACCAGTCTTGAAGGCTGAGCACAGAAATGGAAGGCAAAGGGGGAAGTCAACAGATGTTTCTTTTTCCAGTGAAAAATGGATTTACAGTTGTCTACCTGGAACTTGGTTTCCCCTGTGAGCTAGAAAAAGTTGACCTACTGGATACTGCAAGAGGGATTATCAAAGATACCTAAGCTAGTCAGAAGATCCTAGTTCTCTTAAAAAAAAAAAAAAAAAAAAAGTGATTTGGGCACTTGATCTCCCTTCTGAAAATGGAATTTAGATATGTACCACAGTATGTTTTTTCAGCTAGGTTCTCTAGAGCAAGAGAGGGTAAAAGGGAATAAATTCCTTTTTGCTGGTGAATGAATTGTCTTTGGCGACCCATTATGTGAGAATGTGGGTTTTCTCTATGTGCATCTGTATTTGGAAGACAGGACACATTTTAAGAATCAATATTCAAAACATCAGGCCTGCGCCTTTTGCTCTTCCATTGTTAGTTCAAACTGAATTGATAGAAGTGTACACCTGAGAAAGTACAATATTTTTTAAATCAAAATGTCATTTTTTACTGACCCTTTTTAATGTAAATTTGATAGATATGCAACCATATCCCTTCTACAACACCAACTGCTCTGTCACTTCAGTTTAAGTAATGAGACTGAGGAAAGGTAACCAAACCATGTCCATCTAACCAAAAGAAAAAACTGCCTGCTACTGCATTTACTTTAAGGCAACCAATATCAAAGGAACCTTCTACAGGCAGTAAGAATATTTTCCTCACTTGCTATTGCAAATAAAGAACAAGTTTTGGAATTTTTGAAAAACACAAATTTTAGATTGGATGTTTTAAACAAAGCCAAGGCTTGATAAGGATGTCTACACTCTCCCGAGAATGTTCTGAATTGTATTTCCGATAGCACAAGATACACTTTTATCCCTCTACTAATAGGCAGAAGGAAACAGATTAGGTTCAGGGGATTCATCCAGGTGGGCTGAACTACTGCTCCATGTAGTCTGGAGTCTTGCCTCAGGCACTGACAAATACCTGGTAGCAGAAATGCCAACACTGTGGTATTTGATTCTCTACTTAAACTCTGAGACAAGAATTAGGATGATTTTGGTGGAGAAAACAAAGAAATTAATTAGTGTGTTCCAGGGGGGCAAAAACCAGCCACATAAAGGCAAAGGAACTCATACACAGTGTGTATAATAAACCTGAACCAGGCTGGCAAAAAAACTAATAAATGTACACTTCCATTGTCAAGGGCAAGCAGCCTACTGTCTGCCGTGCTTACTGCCTGCTATGTTTATGCCATAAAATTTTGCATGGTAAGAGGAAGAAATCACTGGCATTTAATTTCAAATAAATAATTCTGTCAACTTCAGCCAAAGTGCACATTCAGACTTCAAAGGAATAACACACGTGAATGAAAAAATGACATTCCCAGAGAAAATGTCACTACAAAAAGAGAGTGTTCATGGATGCGTGCACTCATACTATGGGAAAGCTCACAGCACTTGAAGTTTGTTTTGTGACATAGCTTGATATAAATGCACTGTGAATGAAAGGGATAAAGATATGCATCTCTCCACTGCCCCCACCGTGACTCTCCCAGAAAAAGCTTCCCTTCACGATGGTACTGGGTATCCATACGCTTTCAGGGAATAGGAATGAAGAGCAGAGGAACCGATGAATTTGTTTTTATCCATTTAAATAAAATCTTCACATAGACCGTAGAGGCAGTAGTCCATGCCAAAAAAAAAGTTTTATTACTTACATCTTTCATTGTCAACATGTGTCCTATACCTCCCCCACCAAGAAAATATGCTTGCTTTCACAGACAGCAAACATCTCATCTTCAAAATGCAACAAGTTCTTATGGTTTTATTACAACCACTGCAAACTTAAAACTACCATCTACATTTATATGAGAATACCTGAAAACTCAACAAACATAACCATTTTTTTGAGTGGTAAGTTTAGGCTGGCATGGCTGATAAGCTCACTTTCTGAATGCAGCTAATAACATTTTCTTAACAAAAAGTTAAAGTTCATTTCACTTTTCTGAGATCTGATGCGGCTGTTACTGTTGTTAGCTCGCAGATGTGTCTGCATCAGTGAAAGTAACAGGCAGATGGGCACTATACCAGCTTTTACTGACTGCATTTCTTTCCGGATGCTTACTGAAACCACTCCCCTAATAAAAGCAGTTCACCTCGTATGAGGGAAATACTCTTCGCCTCACTTTCTCCTTCTGCATTGCTTATGTGGCATTCCCTAAGATCTAAGAAATAAAATGCTGTGTCATATAGTGACTAGTGCAGTCATACATCAAAAGTAAAATTTATGAACACAAACCTGGGGCCTGAACTTAGAAATGTCAAAATGCAGTGTAAAAAGAGGCAAGATTCTGGACTTTTTCTGCAAAACTATATATAAAGTTGCATACCAGTATGAACTGAACAAAACTACATGCAAAATGCCTACAGAATATATTGCAACCACTCCCAAAGTCATCATCAGATCCAATACAAATTTGAAAGGTTTTGGAAAGCAAACGTTATAAAGGAGTGACCAAAAATTAGGTTGCAACATAATTGATTAAGAAACTGTTGAAGAAGTAGGAAAAAAAATAGCAATACCAAAATCTCCTCAGGGCCTGAGTTTCAACCTTGGAGAGGAACTGAATGCTATTTACAATCCAAGTATGTTATCATAACTGAGACAAACCGCCTCTCAAAGAATCCTTTATTTTTTCATAGCTGAATTAAACCTTCAGCCAGACTAGAATTTTACAGAATGTGACACTACTGAACTACTGAAACTTGTGATGAGCATTAATACAAATGTCACAGATACGCATGTCAGAATAGATGAGAAATGACACATGATAGCAATCGGCCTGGGACGAAAAATAAACTAGCTGAGACTCAGTTGGGAATGGACAAAGATGAAAGGCTGAATCACTCAGGACAAGCTTGTTCACATGAGAATGGAACAGGGTTATTTATTCATAAGCATCCTAATAATACTGTTTTGTAACAGTAAAATTCATGACCATTCACTGCAATACTTTGATTAGCCACACAGAATTCATTGTATGAAGCAGTAGCGCACACGAAAAGATAAAATCAACTCTAGGACTACAGGACTCTTAGCTATTTGAAGACTTAAGAATTTTTTTAAAGTGCCTGACCTAAAAGATTCTGGTACAACACACATCATCTGATGTCACTATCAAATTTGCAGCTAAATGGACTATCTGACAAACTCAAAGAATAAACAGATTGAGGCAGAAGAGTATGTTAGTGTCTTGGATTCTGATCACTGTGCAGGACTGTATGCATTGCAGTCATCTCTGGCTCTGGTCATTCTGCTTTCTGCTTGGGGTCAGCAGCTAGCATCTGCACCAACTATACACTACCTGAGCTCAACTGAAAGGCCTACAGTTTGAAACCAGCCTCCATTGAAGTCAGTGACAAAACACCCAAGACAGAACAACATCCTCACCAAAAGTGACTGCTCTTGTGGCATACCAAGCAGAATGGCCCAGGAGCAGCACTTAGGTCCTTTTCCTTTCTGAGCCCATGCTCTCACTGCAATGTGGAATATGCTGCCAAGGTGGCACGTGGTACAGAGAAGGTAGGGCTGCCACCTAGCTTACTGCATTGTGGGCTAAAACAAAGCACAGATTGTAGCTTCTAGGGCTCCAATAAAGCCTGAGTTCATATAAGGAAAAAACAAAAACAAAACAGGAAGAAGAAATAGTTCGATAGCAAAATGACCAGAAATCCTCTTAACACCAGTGAAGAACTACCCAAGTATTCCAGCTTCTGAACAGTGAATACTCAACAACTCAAAAGCCTTAAAGTACAATCAATTAATGGTATAAACCATGAACAGCAGTGATGGGAAATGGCTTAGTTCCCAATCTGATTCCTATAAAGCAAGTTGCAGTTTTTGAGATGAAATAATCCCTACATAAAATAGGTTTGGATATGCAATGGAATTATCTATCCAGTCTGAAGTACAGGCTGTTATCCCCTGCAAATTTATTATGGCCTTGAGTAGGATCTCATGAAACCATGCCATGCAACAGCAGAGAAAAAAAAAAAAAAAAAAAAGAATGCTCCCCTTACTCCCTCCTTTGTAGAAACTCGTGATTTGCACTCCCCTGAAAACACTGAGTTCCTGTAAAAAAAATATACTGCCTCTTTTGCAGGGAAAGCGTGCTTTTAGGTGGACTGGACTGTAAAATAAATTTGATGGTTCCTTTCAACTTCAGAATATTATCACTGCAATTCTTCTCTGGATGACATACATCTATAACTAACTAAAATAATAGCTGTCTTTACTGCCTAGGTTCATCTGCAGTCCTTTTCTGGACTTTGTCAAGTGTTTACAATTTGAAAGAGTATCTCTAAAAGCAGAACAGAGGAAAACTGACACAGCTTCTTTTATCTGTCTCTAATGCAAGGAAGGCTGTTCTGCCCAGTGAGAAGTGCGAGGGAAATGAAATAAGTTATTTTTGGCAAGATTTCACCCACCGATAAGAGTTTTTGTAATTCAGTCAAGTGCTGTAAGTGCTACTCTTCCCTCATGGAAACGCCTTTAAAACCTCCTGTAGCAACAGTGGCAACTGTCTTTGTTTCACATTTCTCTCTCCTCCTCTCCTCTCCTCTTTGTGTTTGAAGGGGCTTTGCCCAGAAAAACAGCAACTAAACGCGTGTTCTGCTTAAGCAAAACTGACATCCCAGATGAGCCATAACAAGAAAAAAGTGCTGATCACTCAGGCAGGGACATACCAGTCCCAATTCCACAGCACCCCCTCCACAAGGGAATTCAGTGCTTGAATTCCTCCTCCTACCCGGACTAGGCACAGCCAGCTATCAATGCAAAGACATACTTGCTTAACTCTTGATTCTGTAAACACTTGGGCACATGCTTAGTTTTATAGCCATGAAAAGTCTCATGGACTTCCATGAAATGTGTGATAGACAGTAAGCTGCTCAAATAAAGTCAATGGGACTATTCAGCAGCAGAAAGCTAAGGCTGTGGCTAAATGTTCACAGGATCAAGAGTTATAAAATGCCATAAAACACTCTGTGCTTCTGTAACAGTGTTCATCTGAATATCTTAATACACAAACGTGGATTGTTTCATTTTGCCTTATAAAGTAAACAGCCTGCTTGTAAGATTTGGTGAAGCTGATATTACTCTCTAGCCAAACAGTTGTAGGTGTTTGCAATCCATGAAAAACTTGAATCAAAATCTGCTGTCATAAACGTGGATCTTGCTGACAATGCATGGATTAAAGTAAATAACTAAAACTACTATAAGTTGCTGAAACAGTATAAGGCACTGCAACTTTCAGCTTTGTCAGACTCATTATGTTTCCCCCACTTATTAAAACAGAAATGCAAGCAAGCCTTAAATACTCTCATTAGAGAGATTCTGAAGTTAATAACTCTTCTAAGAGCAACTGGAAAAAAAAATCTCCAAATCGTATTTAGTTTCAGTAATCTTCAGCTGCACTACTGCTAAAAGAGAATTTAGGAATTTTCTCCCTAGTGTATGCAGTTTTTAATATTTCATGCAAATATTCTCCCCCCTCACAACTGTGTGGTAGTGGCTGAACAAAAGCAAGTGTTTCTGAATAAACGCTCTGTTTCATTGTATGCCACAAGACATACGTGCATAATTCATCTTTTAAGCTTCCTGCATTTCCAACTTTCTCCTCAGACTAGCTTTTATCTAAAAGATACACAGGGGTTAAAATGCTATTATTCCACCTTGAAAAGTTGTAGAGTTTGAATGTCATTACGAAATTTTGTATATGGACTCTTCTACCTTTCTTCTACCTTTCCAGTCAGAATATTCTTATAGAACTCTCTGACAGAGGAAAGCTCTTTTCTAAATATGGCAACCCCATGTTTTATTTATTATTTCCTTTTAGAAAGAGTGTGCCAACTTAATGCTCTGGGTGATGCTGTACATCACCAACAGGTGGCTACACAGAACCATAACCTGAGCTTAGCTGCACACTTGCAACCAGCCTGTCACATGGCTGTGCAGGAGACACCTACAGCCCCATGCAACACCACCCAGGCAGGTGGCGGGGAGCTGCGGTTTGCGGGTGAGCAGTGCAGGACTGTGAACTCCACACTGCCTACGCAGGAAGGACTGAGAACGCACACTGTGTCTGCTCAGCTGCTACGGCGCTGCACACTGCACAGCGAGGCTCCAACTAACAGCATGACAAAGGCAACGATGCGTCCATGTGTTATCACGTCCAGGAAAGATGCTTCTCACTCCAGCAGAGCAGTCCTCCCCTGCCTAGGAGAGCACGAAGAAGGCATAGGACGGGTGGAGCGAGGTGGTCCTGCCAGCAGAGCATTCAGGCGCACAGAGCACGCACCCTTTCAGACAGGTGTAGTGCTGGTTTTGGCACAGCATGCAACAGAGCAGTATTCTGCAAAGGGGCTGTCCATAGCAGCAACTACCAGAGCAGGAACGCCAGTAAACGCAGTGCTAATGTCCACTTCCTTCCGATCCAAGATGGGACCCTTGTGATGCCAAACACTCCTGTCTTAGCAAGGATACTTTAGAGTGGAAATTCAGAAACTTGTACTTAAGGAGCAGCATCTGAGAATAATGGCAAAGTGTTCCAAGAAACCCCCTCCTGGTCTGTAGAAAACCAGCACGCAGCTTTAACTGCAAAGCATTTACAACAATCAGCCGAGAGGTTTGCTGAAAGCTACCCTTCACCTCACTAGTACTCTAAATTGTGAACTGTCAGTTACTTTCTAATTTCTGATTCCATAGCGGTGTAACATTACAGCACCTCCTAATAGATTTATCTGCTGTATAGGCAAAGTACAATAGTTGTTTTCTTGGCAGGTGCAAATCTAAAAACAGAACTGCAACAATTGAGAATGATACAGAAACCCAACTGCTTTCCAGCCAGAGAATAGAGCACATCTTGTAAAGCATCTCTCTAATGTCAGAGATGATCTTTTAACATGAGAAACAGTAAGTGTATCCTCCTGCCTCAGCCCTCCCAGTTCCATTTCATTATAAAGATAGTAATTTTCAGATTTCTGGCATGTTTTCACAGGCTATTGCTTACCGTGTTATTTCTGAGGCTAGAAGAAAGCGTGGCAAGACACTTGCATGGTGTCTTTAATTAGGAAATACAACAGAATATTTTAGCCTATAGAAGTGATGTTTACTATGATAAAGAACAAATCTATGAACATAAAAATTGCCATGGATTGCCAGAGAGAAAAAAATGGCAACATCTGTTTTCTCACAAGAAAAAATAAAACAACTATTCAGCATTTGCTAACACGCTCAGCTTCGCTAAAAATATGCAGTAAACTGAGTGTTAACTTTGTAACCATCAAGGGGCAACACATGACAAAAGGAAGCCAATGAAGTTACGTCCTCTTGAGGTGGCTTCAGTACCTCTTTATTGCCTCATCATCATCAATGGTGCCTCTTTCTCCATTTCTATGGACCTATGACTCCTAAGCTTCACATCCCTAATTACAGGGCTATAGTCCAGCTCCATTTTAAGTCTCCTTCTCTTGACTCAACATTGAAAGGCAACCGTGAGTACAATAAGTAATCATTTTTTTACAGCACTCATCAAAAATTAATATTGTGACTGGCAGTCATATTCCTTCTTACTTATCTTTCTGAATATCTCTGCGGTTTTAACACACCTGATAACCAGAAACGACTGTGGTGGTTCAGGAAGCCACAAGAGAAACATGAAATGAAAGTCAAAGCAAAACCCAGTCTTTTCTCCTCATAACTATGGAGACAACATTATTAAGCCACTGGGAGAGCTGAAAAAAAAATACCAGAAGTAAAACCAAGGCTAGTATCTCTTTTAAATTAATTATCCTCCCAGGCCTATCTCTGTCTGGTCATAACATCCAGCTGCATGAAAAGCAGCTACTTAGAGCCAAGATTAGCCAAGATTAGCACTAACAAAAGGAAGCTCTATGGGGAATTTGCCTTCCCAATAATAACCTTCAAACAGGGGACAGACACTTTTAAGTACAGCAGCCTTTGGTACTCCTCAGGTCTTTCGAGCTATCTGTTCACATTTCCAAGAATTTGCTTGGACTAGCTCTAGTCTGAACCTGTGCACTGAATACTCAGTAGCAACTGGTGTGTACTAGGTGTGTTGGGGGTGTTGTGGGGTGCACCTCAGCTACCCAAGAAGCTCTCATGACAAATGCCCATTTCCTTCTTTTACAACCAAAGACATTATTGGCTTATTTTACTTAGGCTTCTTACACGCACACCCACACAAGATGCAAAAATATGTGTAATTTAAAGAACATGTACACCAGTAAAATCAAATTAATATTGCCCCACAGAGCTTAAATTCTGTGCTGTAAAACTAAATTGATAAACATGCCACTGATAAAGTAGAACAAGAATGTTCCCACAAAGTGTGTGTGTGGGGGGGGTTATTTAGTTCCTGAACTGGTTTTAGTCAAGTCAGAACAACTTTTATAAAGAGGAGACCATTATCCAGTCACGATGCTTCTACTCAGAACTGAAGTTCTTCAGGCAGACCCACAATATAGTCACTCTGCACCAAACCATACACAGAAAAACCCCAGCTAGAAGATATTTATTTTACGGACTTCAAAAGACAGAAAAAAAAAGCGACTTGAACAGATTAGCATACTAATATAACTCTAATTGTTCATTTTTGTACTCATTGCTAGCAACATATCCATCACAAGACTGTGCTTTTCTGAGAATACTTTGAAGACTTATCTAGCATGTGAAGGAAGCTTCTTGAACATAGAGCACACAGCTTCAGAGTAAAGCAGAAGTTTTAAAATTTAAAATGAACTTAGAAGAAGCAGAGTTGTTAATTATAACTCTGTAACAGGCATTATATAGGAAGACTTGACCACATCTCTGTGCCCACATCTATGCTGATCCTTGTTATTTCATGAGTGTGTCCAGATAGCCCCCTCCACAAAGGTCTAGTACCCTCCTGGCCCTGTTGTGAGGAAGTGAACACTGAAGATGTGGAAGCACAAGATATGTTCTCAACACCATTGATCCCAGCTTCCAATCCTACACTGCTAATCTACTACTGACACCGAGAGCTTGTCAAAGCAGAGACAGTGCCCTTGTGTTTGTAAAGCACAGAGCATAAATATGGAGCTCATACATATATAAAGAACGTGCTATATATTACACACACTGTTTAAAAACATTTAGAAATCATCTGGTAATCTAGCTGTGGCAATCATGTCTATGCTGCTTTCACGTGGTAGACTAAAATCCGGGCCATTATCTCCTTTCTTTCCAAGACCTGTTCTCTAATAATCCTGCTGGAATGTACAGTGTATATCAACCTTCTTAGTCTGCCTTTTAAGAGGCAATGTTTCTTCTGTTTCACCAAAGCTATATCACAAGTTAGCCTTACAGAACTGCAGTGATATTTGGAGTATGTTTCATCTAGATAACTACATTCTTTGGCTGGAACTCATGAAAACTTTTGCTAGATGGCTTTCCTGCTTACTTTCTCTTTCATCTGGGAGTTTATGGATGCACTCTGGGCCTAATGTTTACCACTTTTCAGTACTGTAGTTATAATGAGCCTCATGGTACTTTCTCATTCAGAGATTTGCAGCATTCCTATTATTTTTTAACTTTTCCTCCCTTTTCTTGAGGGAAAAAAGAAGAAGAAGAAAAAAAAAAAGGAAAAAGCGTACTGTTTGTCTGTAAAAAGAAAAAGCCTAAAGCCTCCTACCTGAGCCTGCTAAAGACTCGTTTCTTTTTTTCTAATGAGACACTGGTTCTCTTTTACTGAGAGTCATGTTAAACTTCTGCGTATTGACTTCTTGCCGTATTTGATCTACGCAAGTAGTCTTGAACAACTGTCTTAGCCTGCAGCTATGCTGACGGCAGAAACAGGAAGGTTTCTAGGCATACTTCTGTACATCCCACTGCATTTATCTCACTGTCCTCTGAAGAGCCTGCCACTAGCCGCAGTTTTCCCAGGTTGTCTAGCATTAAGACAGTGGCTTGGGAGGTAAGGGCTAGTGTCCCTTCTTGTCTTGAAGCCTCTTCCATCCCCCTATGTCTGCCATAGTTTTGGAGAGTCATGAAGCAATACACTCCTTTTCTTTTTGAATGGATTCCTGAACAGGTCCAGGAGAGTACTAGATCCTTGTGGAGGGGTTACCCAGCTACAGTAAGGAGTTTGAAAAAGGACAGCATAAATTAAGGCACAGAGATACTGCCAAATCTTAGCACACATATATGACGCCAGTTGGGTAGAACTTATCAGCCTTATTTGCAATAACTTTAAAGTTTTTATTTATATCACTATTTGACTTGAAACAGTAGACAATCAGGGCCAAGTATTAAAAAACAGACAAAACAAAAATGCAGCTTATAAATACTACAAGTATTCAATTATAATCACTAATCAACCCATGCTCCTTCCCTCATCATGACTTGTCATCTCCTCTGTACAGAGCGCCTTTTCTACTGTTTTTATTCATAAAGATATTGACAATGTATTATTTACACAGATTAACTCAGATTCTTCCTTGCCTTGTATGTACCTCTCTTTGCTCTCTTTGTTACTTTGTGCACAACTTATGGTAGAGACATCTATTTAAATATGCCTAAATAATTTTATACTATGCCAAAAGACAAAAAAAGCCTCTTCATGGAACGGCAGAAAGCAGCAGTGTGCTTAATTTATTGGCTTTGCAGGCTGGAAGTTCCCATGACAGATTAGATAAGACTGATTTGCCTTTTAGTTGAAAGGCTCAAGCTAAGCTGGACGCTCTCAGGACATGTTCTCAGCACCGTTTGACTTTGCTGATGCACAGTTCCATGAAGCTCTGATTACTACAGAATTACAGCTCACTGGCCTAAAGCATTAGCAAGGGATTTATTTTTTTCTCCTGGCAGTCATTTGAGAAGGACACAGGGGAAAGAAAAAAATATCCTAAAACAAGTGTCATATAGGAAATACATGCATGTTACTTAAAACGCTGCCAGCAACCTTTATTTTATTTTATCAGAATGCTCTTCTAGGCCCACTAATGAACACATTTGTGCGTGACAGCATGGGGGTTTTTTGACAGGGAAAATGTCAATGAAACATTCAGGGCTTTGCTTTCTTTTTTGAACAAGAAAAAAATATGAGTGATTCATGGTTATAGGCTGCAGGTTGAGTGAGTCCCTCAAAAAGGAAGGGAATATGATCAATGTTTTCAAGCACTGAAAAGCAAGACCGAATAAAACAGAAGTGGAATGCAAAGCAACACAGAAGAGTTGATAAAGTGCATTGTAATTCAATATACTCTATTGCTCAGCTGAATTACAGAGACCAGACACCTCCTTCACTTTTCCGAAACAGGAAAGTGAGATTTGTAACACTTCTCTTCAGAGTCGCTCCTTGTGAACAGTTTTAAATGGCTAAGCCATCATGTGTTTCGGTGGCATTTTCCATTCTGCACATTCCTTGCTTTTAAAGGCTACTAGAGTTACTGGTTTGCATTGACACAGATGTCAAGAGTAGTACAAGTTAGCTGTGGAAAGAAGAATCAGTTGAATGCTGTAAAAGGCTATTTGAATGTACACTTTCTAAAGAGAAAATGGACAGAACAAAATCACAGTACTGAAATAAGCAATATACTGTAATAAATTATCTGCCCATTGGTTCAGATAATAATTGCATTTTAAGGTGTTACCAAGCCAACCTTGCAAGAACTCTAGATGTTTATGACAGAGTGAATTACTCATAAAACAGCATAAAGTAGGATATACAGCTAAGTATTGTTACTTTCTCTGAATTTTTGCTTTGGAGACTGAAGATGTGAAACTCCCTTCAGCAATGTAAAGCCAATGTGAAGAGTTTTTTCTGCTAATGATCTGTAAGTTATAAACTATGGCTTACAAGCCAATATCTTGTTGTAAATTAAAGACTGAAAAACAAGGGAATCAAACGTTAACTGCAAGGAAAGCCATTTCACTCTGTATGCTGAGCTGCCACATGGGTGATTAAGATGGAATAACTATGCGGGTGATAATGCATCATGCCTTCCTGATTGATTTTCACCTACTGTTTCCATGAGAACTTACACAGCTTTCCAGTTGTTTTGCCAGCTTCTCATATTTTGGGCCTATTGTCATTGCAGGACTCACGGTAGTTCAAGGGTTCAATTCTTTCTCAAGCAAACCTCCTCACATTACTCACCTCATTAGTTTTAGCTGATTTTTCCGGAAAAAACACTGAGTTTGTTTTGGCAATATTTTACATTTTCTTCTTTGGATACCAGCCCATTTAAGCTTCAAATCAGGAACTGAGACAATAGTTAGTAACCTGCAAGCCAAACACCAACAAACACCAACCCTATCTCACACTAACAGTAGAAAAAAAAGGAACTTTAAAAAAAAAAAAAGTATCAGTAAAATAATCATTATGCTTCTAAGGAAGATGGGCTAGTTAAGTCTACTGAATGCTCCCCAAGCTTTATATTAGTTACCAGCCCCACAGATGAGCACTGAGGTTGTTAGAACAAACCAACATAGTGGGATTCTCTCTAACAGTTTTTTCTCACAGAGTCCACACGCAGCGAGATGCAGCCGGAAGGACTGGTAGCTAGCCTGACAATGAAGTTTTCCTGCTACTTTTCTGCTGAAGATATGCCATTACAGAGGGGAGAGCGTTCTGGTTTTGCTTGGCTCTCCATAGTCAGGTAAAGCCACTTGCAATAGAAATCACAGAAAATGCATCTATACATTGTGACATAAAGGAAAAATGTCAACAAGCACAGAAAAAAAGATAAACACAGCAAATGCCAGCCTCTCAACATACACAGTAAACAAAATAAGAACATTAAATAGTGCTGCTTTACTTCTAAGATTGAGCACAAGCTAATGATATGTTAGGGAATTATGTTCTCAAAGCTCCAAAGTCTCAGAGGTTTGCGACCACCACACAAAGGGCAGTCATTACCAGCAAGCCTGGTAATCAGACATGTCCAAATGCAGATTAATGAAACTACAGAGGACATGAGCTACTAAGACCTTCAAATGAGCAGACTCAGTGTCTTCAGTGGAGTAGAATTCATTAACTAGACCAAAACAGAACCGGCAGAACAGGAAAGCAATGCCAAACTAGAAGATTTGGCTTGCATCCTTGATTGAGGTTCAAGAAACCTGGAATTTAAGTCCAGCCTTTGCAACACAGTCTATCCTTTCTGGGTAGTGAAAGGGTAACTCCGCTGGCATTTGTTGTATACTCACAGCAAGCCGTATATGCAACTAAATGCTGAAATTGTCAGTCCATTTTTTAGGATGCTTATTTCCTATATATAAAGGAATTCAATGCTTAAGACAAGCAAATTTTAACTAAAAAAATAAACCAAACAGCAAAATGAAAGTTTGTCAAGGCTTCTAGGCAGACTGAGAGACTGAGATGTCAAACACACAAGGTTGGTATAGAAAAGTAGAGTCATTACTGTTAAATGGTATCCAGAGATACAGATAGTGACATTCTCCAACAAAGAGCTGTTTTGTATTAGAAACACTGAGAGTATAAAAATAACGTCACTTGAGAACTTCTTAAAAGTAAATGCATATTCCTCTCTCTGTAAATGAATCCAAACAGAAGCCAAGATTCAAAACAAGTCACTTAAGCATTGTATTAGTTAGCTTGCTTGAAATTTTCATGGAGCATACATATCCACACAGAGAACCAGCTTTAAATCACCTGGTAATATACTTACTTAGTATTTTAGTAGTTACTTGAATATGGTATTTTTCATCATCCATCCAATCTATTCAGTTCTTTTAAGTACAAAAATGCACATTCTTATAATTGCTTTTCTTTCTCCTTCAGAGAACAGACAATGCTGATGATTATTACCACGGCGCAAATTGCTAATGTGCTCTTCACTGTGGCTGTGGGCTGCTTTTACATACATGGTGTACTCATCATCTCGATATGTGAGAGAGATTCCACTTTCAATTGCATGGACTCTGTATTAAAAGTAACATTAGGTTTCCTTTAGTGTCATTAACAGAGATTGCAATTGGTAGAGGAGCCTAGCCATGGAGCCTATGACTCTGCCAGCACCTGCTCTGTTTAAATGCAATCTATGACTAGGAAATTTTAAAATAGATCTGTCCACTGAGATTGTTCCCTGTAGTTTCTACTATTAGCTGTAACAATATTATCATGATTGAAATGTCTGCAAATAAAAGTGATGAGTTTGTGCTCTTTGACTGTTTTAGTGTAATTACTTGCTGACAGGTTAGGGTTGCTTTAATACTTAAACCATCTTATTTACAGGGAGAGCAAGATAATTCACATTTGATGCTTTAACAATTGACCAGAGCTGTAATGAATCTAGGTAAAACTAACAGACATAGAAGGCTGAAATAAAAGTTAGTGTGTTTGAAGAGATGTGCTATGAAGCCAAATCCTTCCCTAAATTGATTATTACAAATTTCTGATTCTTAGACAACAAACCTTGAAATGAGAGAAAATCGAATCAGGTCTAAGATGATGTGGGACATGCCTTTTTGTAGGAGGGCAAATCAATGCATATTAAATTTGTGTGTAAGTATACAAATAAAAATGCCTCAGTTTCCAGAGCTGCAGAGCTTTTAAAACTATTAGTCACCTCAGTGGAAAATATGAAGGATTCCCGCCTTTAAAAAAAAAAAAAAGAAAAAACCCCCCTTTTTTTTTTTAGAACAGGTTCCACTGTTTAAGAGCCTAGATGCAAGCATCCATTTTGAAAAATTTTGGTGTTAGAAGTTTAAATCATTAAAAACATGACCTAGCTATGCAATTATATTCAACAAGGACAAGAAGAAAAAAATGCAACAGACAATATTAGCAGGCATTGCACTGCGGATCTTAATGAATTGGTATTTGCCACAGACATAAAAGTGACTTAACTGAATAGGATTTAGTAACATTTGCAAGGAAAAATAAAGCCACGAATGAATCTACAATTATGTAACTACAATGTTCCACCTTGAATGCTTTGTACTGCTAAGTGATAGAATGCTTTATTTTTAAAAAAGTGATTTTCAGAGTCACTTAAGTTAGCCTGCTGTCACAAGACCTCAGAGAAAAAGGATTTGCAAGTGCCAAACTCAGCAGGGCTTGCTGGGTTAAGCTGGAATGGCCGGACCAGCGAGCAAGTTTTAGGGTTTACTCTGGCTGGTAACATCTTGGAGAGAGGGGGAAGCAGATCACCTTGTAACTATAGTATATATTTGAGAAAAATTTAAATGCTTAAAAGTTGTATTACAAGATGCTCAGAAAATGTGATATCTCTGTAAATGACGACAGAAGTTTTAAACTTTCTAACTTGCAACTTTAAATGAAAGATGAGCATGGAACACAGATTCCGAACTGGACTAAACACATTACAGTTTGGGTCTCTACAGGAGTAGCATTGTAATTGAAGACAGCTTTAAAAGCTGGAAGTCACATTTCACGAATTCTACATTTCAAGAAACGACGAGTGTATATTATCTTCATGCAAGGATCATTTGCATTTTTGACTGACAGCTTAAAAACTAGCTTCACTTTTTAGTGAGTTAAACACCTTAAACACGAACAAGTATTACTTGTTAAACTAAAACATTTCTTTGAATTTCCCTTTTGGTAAAGAGATATTTGAGCAGTGCCCGTGTGCTCAGTCACATTAACATACAATTTAGTGAAAGATGAAATTCACTACTGAACAAGAACAAATCCCCACAAAAGGGGGAGAAGAAGAGGAAATATTCAGGTACAGAAGGACATTAAAAATGAAAGAAAATGTGCCAAACCCTCTCGGCATGTGGACCATACCAGCTGCACCTCACTAATCCATAGCTGATCCGTACAGAAAATCACAAATCCACTCAACCAGCAGGCTGGGTGCCATTTTTTTGCCAGGAACTTAGAACAAAATGGAATCAAATACACACTCAGAGTACTGGCTATTAAAAATTTTGCTTGGGTCTGATAAAACAATGAGGGCTTAATAAAGGCTTCAATTCAGCCACGGAAAATGAAGAAGTGAAAACAGAAAAACTAAATATAGGAATTTTCTAGAAAAACTTTTGATTACTATGGCCACATTTTTCTACGACATAGAGCCACTGTACTGGACCCAAGTCCCATGCTTTATGACTGTTTCAGTGAGAGCCAAGAACTGAACGTGTCCCTAAGAAACACCCAGATATGCTTCTTCGTGGTCCCAGCTGAGGCACGCTGCCAGAACAAACATGGAGCTAACCTGTGCTGTCGCTCTCTGTGCTATGCCTGTACCTGTTGAAAGCTACAGGATATCACCAATAACCTTTTTGGTTTTTGTCTTTTCTTTACAGTAGTATTTACTGCCAGCAGAAGCTATCAAATCCATATATTTCTTACTCCCCTATAACTTTTGCACATTTTTCAGTCTGAATTATATTGTATTCTGAAGTCTCGTGGATTTAGTGTAGCTTTTGTACCAGCTCAGTACAACTTTGGCAAACAAAATCCTAAACACAATCAAAAGACTAATCCCATCACTGGCTGTTCTGCTAGTGAGCTTTTATAATATATACTTCTCTAGTTCCAAGCCAAAAGTAAATTTACTACCATAAATGCGTGAAATTTACTACCATAAATGCATTTCCGGATAAACTGGAAAAAAACATTGCAAAAATCATTATACGGAACAATCTTGCATTGGGTCAAAGCTATACTAGATAGTATTATAGGTAATTCATTTTTTTATGTTTATGGCCCTTTGATCAATACATGAGCACTTCCGAGCACCTGAGTGAAAAAAAAGGTTAATACAGATTTTGCTTTCAAGGTTCCTGTCCACAGTGATGACAAAATAGCCCTATGATGGCTGCTTGATTAAAAATTAATTGCTGTGTTAAAGATATGGCTTATTTAATAATTAATGGATGGGAATTATATTGGACTATTCACTGAAGTCTTAATATAATATATACCTAGAAAAAGATCCATGATTTTCATAGTATTATTAAAAAGGGGGGGAAGACTTCACAGTGTCTTGAAGACAGGATTCTTCCTTGTCATATATGGCTTGTGCATTAGTTGGTCCTTATTTTGGCTCACTCCTGGGGAAAACATGTGCTTCAGTGTAAAACTTCACAGTGAGGTCCTTTCTATTTAGCATAGCTCTATCTAGTGGCTGATAAATCCAAATGCACCTGGTGGTTTAGAGAACCAAAACAGTGAGTTTGATGAGGACCAAGGTCTCAGAAGTGGTATTTTTTGTTCTGATCTACTTATATCCACCTTGCAAAGTCTGGAAATACATAGGAAAGGCAATATTACTAGCTAAAGTCCTCTCTCCCCCTATACACATGAATGTGATTCCATGGAGAGCTCTCCTTGTAATTAGCACTTTTTCCAATACAATTTGTAGGAACAAGCCAAAGGTGCCAATCCTCATTCAGGCAAGGTACCTAAATGCTGGCCTGACAGCAAATCCCACCGAAATCAGCCAGGCAATTTCCATGCTTAATGGTATATACATGCTTTTCCTCTAAACTGGGATCTAAATTTGTCAGAAGCATTATGGGCATATTTGAACAATACAGGAAGAGGTAGCTGGGAAGCTTCTGTCTTACCACTTCCACACATCTGCGGGAGACAGGAGGGCTTGCAGCCATCCCTCAGTCTGGCCACTGGATGGTTAGTGGCAGTGCCTTGAAAACTAAGAGGACAAGCACCGGCTTGTTTGCCTTGGGAGCAGAATGATCTGCATGCAATACCTGCAACATACTGTGGGGCTAATATAGTCTTCCTCGACAGGGCTAAGCTGAGACCTCTCCATACCCTCAGTGCTCTGCAGCAGACATGCTATAGGAGACCCAACTTCTGAAGCTATACCAGAGGGCACGCTGAATCCAAACAGCTCTGAAACTCAGTTCAAAAAATGCAAATGGCTGCTATATTTTTCCCTAATCCCACTATCCATCTCATGATTTATCAGATCCTGGTCTGTGTCAACTTCTTATGGAAAATAACAGGGAGAGAGCTGGTAAGTTCTGTCCTGTGTAAATGAGTAATGGTTTTTATGGGGAAGGGAAAGGTCACTAGTTTTTGCTGGTGACCTTAACAAGATGCATTTGAGACTACAGTTTTCCCAAGCCCATTGTGGCCATTTATCTGGGAGAGGCTTAAGGAAACAATGCACATTCAGACAGCAGTTAAATGATTAATGCTCTGGTAACTTTAATTTTGGCTAATAACTGTATGTATACCATTTAAACTACAACAATCCTGCTACGCATCCCAGGACAGTAAAATTAAAATAACAATGTAAAAGCAATGCAGCTGGTGAAAAAAGTCCTGTCAGCTGCATATGGTGAACATCAAAATAAAATGTGTAATTTTAAACACTGCTTAACGTTAAGTCTACAAAGTGGATCCATTAAATTAGCTTTGAATGTTATATAATTTTTTTTCTAGAAAGCATGACAACCACCTCTCCTTTAGCAGCATTAGGACACATGAACAGAGGGCTTGCCAATAGTCTTGGCACTGGGATTAGGTCATTCCGATCACTGAAAGCTTTGGCCTCTCTCTCTGCATCTGTTTCTCTGTATCTGTTTCTCTACATGTTGTTCCAGAAAGCAACTTGAACACAGCTTCACTATTTTGTGCACAGGAATTAGGTAGGTTTACAGCCCAGGTTTCATGTCCTTTTCAACTCATATTTTATCTAGCATTTCTGTTACAATGATACAGAAAAGTTTTACTTGAGATGTTTTCATCCTAAGTTATTCACTCTGCTCTAATTTTACCTGTATTCTAGCAAAACAGTAAAATGCATTGTATAATGTTTTTGTATGCTTGTGTATAGAAAACAAAAGCACTTACCTATTTCAACACTTTGAAAAGCAGAAGTTTCATACTGACGTGTATAAATTAATGAAAATAGTATGTAATATTTGTAGAATATTTTACCATATTTACATGAAAGTGATTTGAAATTCAAAACAAAGTGATTTGACCATTGTAAATACCTCCCCCTCCCGAGTTTCCATTCCATGAAAATTTCATAGCTTCTGTTCTCCTTTCAGAAAAGGAATCCAAGATGACGCTCAGCTTTACTGACTTGTGCTTTTTCTTGGTTTAAGCATGGTTTGCTAATGAACTAGGCATATATGACCAGCAGAGGCTAGTGTGGATCATTTCATGTTATTTGAATAAAGCACGAAACTGCTGAATTTTGTAAATGCCCAATGTTATTTTTTAGTTGAAATCAGGTGCCTGAACACAAGCATCTAACACCAATTCAGATGTGTAGCATATCAAAGATATCCTCACAGGACTATCATCCCACAAGCTTAGCATCCCACAGGCCCTGCTGAAGACCTAGGTCCTGCTCAGCAGCTAGGGGCCAGAGGGAATGGCATTAAGTGCTTATGTTTAGGTACCTCAGTTGCACACTTTGCCTTTTCCCCATACTAATGCTTTCCTAGAGTAAAAGACTAAGCTATAGAAAAGAGAGATAATATAGCTCTGCCTCATTGCTAAAAAGAATAATTTTAGAACATTGTAACTGAAATTGAAAAACATTAAAAAATGCTGCTGAGTGTTACAGATAGGTGAATGCCAGATTGCATTAGGGTTTTTATTTTTTCTAATTACTAAGGCTCTATCATCAGTGAAAAGTCGGTACCATGGTATTTACTATAGGGGAGGCAAGTAATGATCAAATTTATCTAGGCCATAGTCTGGAGTAGGGCACTAATGACTAATGTAGAGGACAAGCCACTTTTAACAGTCAGTTATTTCCCTGCACTGGAATAGGATATGCAACTGGAACACTAATCCAGAGCTCTTGCAAGACAGCCATCTCCCCTCTCTGCTTCCCACGCTGGCTCTCAGCCACTTTAAAGCATGGGTTTGTATTTCCGAAGGCCCAAATGGATCGGGTCCCATATACCTTTAGGCTACATCTCCATTTAGAGCCCCCAGCCACTTCCTTCCCTCGGTAGACAGGCAGGTCACAAGAGGCAAGATAAAGTGCCAAGAAGCAGAGCCAAGGCATTTCGGGTCACTGGGATCATGGCTCTGTGTGTGTGTGTGGGGGGGGGGGGGCAGAGGGAAACAAAAAAAAACAAAAAAGCTTTTGGATGAGATTAGTATAATACAGAGCCTGGCCATCTCTGGGTCAAGCTACAGGACCCCCCTGATTCACCAGAAGGAGACCCACAAGCAGCAACTGGTTATTGGCAGCACTACTATTCAAACCAAATGAAGTGTACTGTCACTTGATGTCAAGCTCCTTCCCAGAAAGCAGCTGTATTGCTCTGGTGAATTAACTTTTTCAGAGATAGAAGGCTGATAAAAGACTCTGGGATCCTCTGGGATGAAAGACGCTCCTAAACAGCCAGACTTGTTAGTGTTTGGAAAAGAGGTGCCATGATGTCATTTTGTCTGCAAGCAACACTCTGAAACTCAGCAACACTAAGCTACTAACTTAGGAAAACACACGGACTCTCCACATTTTAAGTCCTCTGTTCAAACCTAGGCACGACAAATAACAAACAAAAACATGCATGTGCTCAGGGAAGGCTGGGAACCAGAAAAATAAGGACTTTGTAAGGAAGGCTCGACCAAATTTTTGAAGTGAAATGAGAACCAAGAACTAAAACAGGTACAAAATTCAATGGCAAGAATAAAAGATTCTCAACTTGGGATACTAAATATCAGGTTAAAGAAATCTTACCCAAACATAAAAGTCTGTTTCCCAAACTAAGCAGCTCAAGCTGGCTTCCATGTTTTCACACAACTTATGGTTAAGCTGTCCTTGGTGCAGGATGTTGTGGATACTACAAGTCAATGGCATAATTTCACATAAAACCCCTCCACTGAAGTCTGTGAAATACCCTGATATACCAAATACCTCTGGTTCAGACAACCCCTGCTTTGAGGATCGCTAGACAGGAGAGAGCTCAGAGGGGGAATAACTACATCCTCGCCCTGTTCTTACGGCACTCCCTGGACTGCACTGTTAGAGCACTGGGCAAGGCAGATCCTGGTCTGACCCAGTACAGCTGCTCTTATTCTCATATAGTCTCACGCTTATCTCTGGATTTAACAGGACATAAAACGGAAAAAGTTTGTTGTGAGCAGTATGCCTGATTCCCACCTGGGATTTTAGATCTTCTGTTTTATGAGCAAATTCATCTCCATAATTGAAAAATATTTTGGGGAATCAAACTTCAATAAAACCTAGTTAAATTACTAAGCGATTAGGATGTAATTTCAAAATAGCATACCCTGGGCTATGAGCACTGATCCAGCTAATCACATGCTGATTAAATCTTTTAAAAAGCTTTGGAATTTACCCTTTGCTCTTCAGTTCCAAACTGACAAAGGTTTCACTTTTATATAAAATAAAATATAAAAATCCCTACCAAAAATGTAACATTGGAAAAAGATATTTGCTACCTAATGTGGCCATCAAGGCAAAAATGTAATGCATTCCTAAATGAACCAACACGGAAGTAAATGATTTACTGCTGAATTATATTAGGAATAGACTTGATACTGTTTATCAGAATCAAGAGAGAATGAACCTCTGACTCACATCCCAATTCAGTGGTAGTTGAACTAACTTATTTCACCCCTTTCTGTGAAGAACATTTCTAAAGCATGACCTATGACAGAAAGATTTGAAAGGAGGGAAATTAAAATCAAATATGAACTTTGGAAAATAAAAAAGGAAAAACATTTAACTTAAATGTCTATTCTATTAAAAAAAAATACAAACAGTACATTTAGTAGAGCTTAGTAACCCCTGCTTGCTTTCTGCTACCAAAGGTTTAAGCCATACAGCTATTAATCACATGAAAGCAGATATTAAAGGAATATTAATCCATACCAGCTGTTACATCTTTTACAGTGCTATTATTAGAGATTAATCTTTATATAACAAGGCTGCCTTTTCATGTCATTTCCAAGAGGACATCATACAAGCTGATATTGTTTTACAACACATCTGCATTAAGGAGCAGAAGAAAGCAGGAAATAATGACTACATGATAAAATTATGTTCATCTTCATCCTTCAAATCTAAGGCACTTATGTTTAGAAGAGACACTGTCTGTCTCTGTAGTCAGTTAATTAGTTGTTCTTGTGACTGTAGAAAAACTGCTTTTATAGCATTGCTATTTACTTAAAAAGAAAAAGGATATTCTTTTAGTATTCTCTTATGGAAAGCTCAAGGCTATGTAATTTACTGTATCTAGCAGCATGGAATGAATCCAGTTAAAACATTTCACGTGATCTAATTTATGGATCGTAAAGAACATCATTTAGGATTGCAAGAGAATTTTAACAAAAGAATCAACATTGTGAGCATAATATTCTCTAATACAGTATTAAAACCCTGCTGGTGAACCAGGTTTTTACAGAGGCAATAGTTTTTACTGCTGGACACATTTCACAGACGACTGCACATGCAAACCCTAGAGAAAGTTCTGTTGGATCACTTGTTGATGAAATGCTATCAAAAAAAAACTATCAAAAAACTACCATAGTACAAAAACTATCATATTGTTCAGTAAAAGTGAAATTACTGGCAGAAAAGGCCAGCATTATCCATTAAAGACTATGAGATTACCATTAGAAATAAGCTTCTAATCTGTTTCTTGAGTTTTGGATGAGCTTGAAAGTGCTATGGGCAATACAAGCTGCACTAGGGAAATCAGTTGTCATAGTTACAGAAAATCTCCTACACTGTCTATATCTGCTGTCTCCTCATTTTGTTAAATGTAATGCAAAATCAGCTTCTTCTCTAATTATATGGCAATTGTTCATCAGGGTACCTTTGCTTTTTTTACTCATTTGGACTTCAGATCTTACTTACAGATGACACGTGCATTAATTTTATAGTACAAACTAAATGGTGAGAAAGAAGCTCTTTAGCTCAGGATTTCATGATTCACTGTTCTCCCGCTCCTCCTTGCAATTTGCACGCAACCTCCTTTGCAGCCATTGCCCTTTCGTTCTCCCCAGTTTGCAAGGGTTCCTCAGTGTCTCCCTTCCCTCAGTCTGCCCAGACTCCACCTGGGGAACCTTCTCTGTCTCAGCATGTCAGCTGCCTCTTCCACAACTCTCCCTGAACTTACCTCTGCTTTGAAAGTCTGCCACATACAACTGCCTTTCAGGGTCTCTGCTGTCTCTAATCCTTTCAACCCTTGCCTTTTCATCCACTGATGAAACAACTTTTATCTACATAGCACTGATTTTGACTCCTTTTCCTCTTTTCTCCTCCCAAATACAAAGTTCCTTAAAATCCCACTAGGTCACTTTCCTCTTCCTGTCACTTCCCAGAGCAAACTGGCTTTCCCATGTCACCTTGCTAATGCCTGTCGAGAACTTCTCCCACCTCCAAACTGGATATGGGGCCAACCATAAAATGACACTTGTGTCTCAATGCCAGTAACTTGCTTGTTAACAACTGGCAAAAAGACAGAGCAGATAGAGGTATTCACACTACAAAAAGCGATGCATGCATTAGGAGCCAAAACTAGGGCCCAGACGCATCTTTCTATAGTAAGCCTCTTAGCAGTTTTTCTGGTTACTTATTTTTTATTTAATAAGCAGGGTTTTTTTCCTCCCTGTAGGCAGCTCTGAAATCACAGAGGATAAAACAACAGAATCAGCCATTTTTACAGTTAGTTAGCAGAGTCAGACAGTTAGCTAGTTTTACAATAAATATGGATCTGTTCTGTAAAATCCTCCCATTCAATCTGTACATACCTCTGTTACCCAGCTGTGAAAAGCTGTTGCAGTGAAACCTTCAGCTATATACATGGTGAGTGTACTTTAACCATTCTCAGCTGCATTTCTCTATTTTATGTATAAGCTAATCACTTTGCCTGAAAAAAAACCTCAGTTTATTTATTCTTGGATAATTCAAATCTATTTAAAATTTGGGACAATATTTACACTGTTTTCCTGAAAACCTGGAAAAGGTATAAAAATGGGAGCAAAATGTGCCCTTGTCCATGAAGAGAAGACGCTTCAAAGCCATTTATATCATATCAAAATAATATCAAATAATAATAATAAAATAATAATAATTAAAGGATATCGAAATAACATTTGGTCTTTGGATTTCAGTGGCAGAATTTGGCTGTGAACACCTTCTCAACACGCACAAGTTTGCTGACCTGAAAGGTGCATTCTAGGAATGAATGGCTTTCTCTTCTTGCTCTTTGCAGATGTTCGAGACTTTCCCTTTCACTGATCGTTTGCCTCTCATATATTTTGGCCTCCCATTTCCAGTTCTCTGGATGGCTAAGGTTTAGCTTATTTTCTATTTTTCATAGTGGGGAAGAGTATCTTTATTACAGGCATCTACACCAAGAGAAAAAACTGGTATTTGGCAGCCCTGGGCAGGTGTATGCACGAGCAATTCTTACATCACAAACGGGTTAAATAGAGAATTGAAGGTGGGAGATATGATCAGACAAACACTAAATCAGTTTTCTAGAAAAGAGAAAGGTTCCTTTTAACCATCTCCAGCTTTTCTAACTTTTCCATAAGGGGAGATCACAGAATTTGCACTAGAGATTGTGGGCCACACTTAATGGGAAACAATTTCTACCAAGTGGACAATACATATAGGACAGAAGGGGAAGAGAGAGAGGGAAAGTTGCCAAAGGGTGGGTGGCACAGCTAGTAATAAAACTATGAATTTAAGCTGCTGATCCAGCATCCCATCCACGACACTTCCTATGAAACAGCTTTTTCAGTGTTCTCTCACTGTTCCTTTACTTTGCTACCTGTGTTTTTTTCACCTCATTTTTAAGGACTGACTAAATTACAGGAATATTCATCTGCTGTGGCAGATTCTGCTACTCTCAGAGTCCTGCTACTTTGAGAGGCTGAAATTAAAAAGCCCCAGGAAGGTTCTACTCATAATGAGTGATGGTTGGAACTAGGTGTAATTAGGAGTGGAGAGCACTAAGTACCCAGAATCACAGAATAGTTGAGGTTGGAAGGGACCTCTGGAGATCATCTAGTCCAACCCCCCTGCTCAAGCAGGGTCACCTAGAGCACATTGCACAGGATCGCGTCCAGGCGTATTTTGAATATCTCCAGAGAAGGAGACTCCACAACCTCTCTGGGCAACCTGTTCCAGTGCTCTGTCACCCTCACAGTGAAGAAGTTTTTCCTCATGTTCAGATGGAACTGTCTGTGTTTCAGTTTGTGCCCGTTGCCTCGCGTCCTGTCACTGGGCACCACTGAAAAGAGTCTGGTCCCATCCTCTCGACACCCTCCCTTCAGATACTTGTACACGTTGATAAGATCTCCTCTCAGCCTTCTCTCCTCTAGGCTAAACAGGCCAAGCTCTCTCAGTCTTTCCTCATAAGAGAGACGCTCCAGTCCCCTAATCATCTTAGTAGCCCTTCGCTGCACTTGCTCCCCAACCTGCATACTTCACTAAAAGATCAACTAACCTCCTATCACTAGCTGAGACATGAAGCATAACTACTTTCTAGCGGAATTGCTTTTCCTTGGTTTACCCATACTACGTCTCATAGGAAAACAAAAGGATAGCCGTGTAAGTCATAAAGTATCACTTACAGACACACACGGTATGTCTCCTACTACTGTAAATCCCTGCTTTGTCCCAGAAGCATTCTTACATGCCTACTTGTTCCTGTTTGTGTTTGGAAGTCAAGAGTGAGCTTCGCTGCATTCGTGAGCATTCGCTTTTGTTTTTAACAGGTAGCCACTCTTGACAGCTCCCTTCTATAAAGCTGCATGCATCAAAGTGAGAAATAGCTTATGGCTTTCTGCTCCAATTTTTCCCTGCTCAGAATTGAGAAAAGCTTGTTTGCAGGCCTTCAGTGACAGGACCCAGGGAGAGACGCTGGTAAGCTACAACCGGCAAGAGTGCAGTGTGAACCAAGCAACAGCGACAGGGTTTTTCTGAATCAGAGCAGGAATACTTTGTGTTGGGAGATGTGCAGGGACACACAGCTATGAGAGACATAGAGGCACCTGAACTCTGCAGTTGACAGGAGTGCATATAAACAGCCAGCCAGAACAAGATCAAATTGCTAAAAAACAAACAACATGATTCCGTAATTCACAGACAGATTCTGACATTTAATAGCTCTTCCAGGAATTCAGAGGAAAGATTTTGTCCTCTCTTCATCTGCTGAAGTGCCAATCTTAGTTTCATCATAATCACAGGCACAAGTCAGGTGTTAGGGAACATTTCAAAAATATCATCCCTTAAAACTGAAGGCTCTGCACATGTGCAACATGAAAGATGACAGTTCTCCACTGTTCCCTTTGGCAGCTTCTCCTTTGTCTAACACTAGTGAATCTTCATACTAAATCCATGCTTTCATTGATGCAGCTAACACAAGAAACAGCACAGAAACAATTCCTATTACTCCTGCCATTGCAATCTGCCAACCTATATTAGCCCAGCAATTTTATCTGGACAAAAACTCTCCTTCTTGCCCTAACCTCCTGTAATAGGTTATTAAGACACTGCATTTCAGAGTAGTCCCTCTGTACACATAATTTGCCTGTTGTTTAAATTTATAAAGGGGTAAAAGTTATTAAATATGTGCATGATTGCTATGTGTTGGACAGCAGACCAAGCCTATGGAGACATCTGCAATTTACAATGCATTTACTTATTCTGCTGGACAAACCGCACTTGCTGTAAACTGTGGGGCTCACACAGTATTTGCCCAGACATACAGATGTTCTGTGAGATATACCCATGTTCCTTATAAAGTAACAGCTAACATCAATTTGAAGTATTTGCCAAAATACTTTGGGCTTAAACACACTGAAGAATGCCAATAAACTCTAACAAAACTCATGACATTCTCACTGAAGGAAGCCATGATGACACTACTTCTCATTTTTGAGAAATAGTGGCTGTACATAGGGAGCATTTTAGTCAGCGGTACGTGAAGTGAAAACAGCTACTCAGTGCAAGAAGTATTATCTCTGGTTCCATGATGACACCTTATCTTGAACAGCAAGCTTCCGCCTTTGTGGTAACCTTCCCTTCATGACACGGATCACATATTACTTGCCGTATGCATACACCATCTGCTGCTCTAGGATGTCTGCAGTATTTTGACTTGTAGAGAAGGGGATTACTGCAGTGCTGCATGCCTAGCTATGCTGGGTGACTCATACCTGCAGAACACAGACTCGGCTCTTTATGAACAATTTCCGACAACAAATAAAGACTCCTAAAAGCCACGTCTTACAATGTCTTTCTTAAGAAGAAATTTACAGGACACCAAGAAAAGCATCATGGATTCTCCTAGGAGAACCATTTAGTTTGTCCTATATTTCAAATTGTATAAATCCTCTACTATATTGATATTCTTTCTGTGGATGGTATGTCACAGCAAAACAAAAGCCTTATAACTGACTTGGCCAATTGTGCATCCTGTTCAGAAGGTTAAGGGATTTGTTTCCAATTCCTGTTGTGATCAACTGGTACTGTCTAAGAATACTCTATTACAGACTGTTTTTTCACAATGCTCTCATCTAGTTTATTGAAAGACATTAAGATACCAAACCAACACTGAACTGATTCTGTGTGATTCAGTGAGGCACTTCAGTAAAAGAGCCAGTATAATCCTCTCTGTAAAAAGTATACAACGTATAAAAGATTTGTCAAAATTTGACAAATTTATATTCTCAACTATAACATTTTCCAGTTTCTTTTAAAAATGCAGCTATGAGACTGATCCTGTTGTAATAGTCATTGATTTTTCTAACTTGATGTTCCCTTTTTTCATGAAACAGAAATGTACTAGCTGTACTGCTGTCTCAGTTCAGGAGTCTGCACTAGAGATCACATACAGCCAAGTGCAGATTTTGCTTGTTTGAAAAGGGGCAACTGCTAACTTGTTGGCCTGTTCTCCCCACAGAAGCCATCTACTAGTTTTCTTTAGGTCCAAGACATTCCAGCTGTGATGACAGCTTGATTATTCTCCTGATATTTTCTGATCATTAAGGAACATGCAGAACCTGCTTTTATGGAGAAATAAAATATTATATCTAAGTTATCTTCTTACTTCCATCACTCAACTGACTTCCCAAAGAGGAAAACACACAGCAGTGTTGTTCTCTTGTGCTATTCAGACACTGGCCAAAATGTTTGCAGGAAAAGAATTTCTTAGTCACAGCGGAATTTTTTTTTTGGGAGGGAGCGGGGGGAGAGAAGAAGAGAGAGAGAGGGAGAGAGAGATTTTAAATACTCAAATATGAACGTGTACGAAAATGTACCTGCTGTTACCAAGCGACCTATCTAATCATAACTGCAGTATTAAACAGTTGCAGATAACTGTTCCAGACAAACCCGTGATACGATAAACTATTTGCCTTAGTCTGAAGGTCCAAGAATCCTTGCATCTTTGTAGTCCATGAAAGATTTTCTAATGGATCACTGAACAATACTGTATTTCTTAAAAACACTTAAAAAAAAAGACTGATACTTTCTATACTAGTGCTGTTGAGATTTTCAGAGATAACTAATGTATTTAGACACAAATATTTAATTTTTTAAAAATCATTTAGACATTACTGATATTTCCTTGTACCACATTTGATAGCCAGCAAACAGACCATAATGTAGGCAATAAAGCATTAAAAATAAATTAGTCTCTATGAAAGCTTAAATCTGAGCATCTGGAAAGCCAGGTACTATATATATCTTTATATACAAAATTGCAGAGAATTCAGAAGCATGGAAAAATTATAGGCAAACAGAAATAAACAATTTCCTTTTCAGAAGAACAAGAAATGAGTAATAGTAGGTACATCCTAAAGATATTTAGATCAAGTCAGTGGAGATGGTAGGCAGAGATAAAAGTACTGTCTAGTAGCTGAAAGGTAATACAAAGTCATTCCCATTAGTGGGAATAGCAGATCCATGATGTACACCAAGATGAGCTGTTTCCTTTTTAATAACCTGAGATGTTTACAGGAAACATAACCAAAACACACATGTAGATGTTCATATAGACAAGCATACTCCTTTTCTTAAACACTATGAGTTTTATGCTTCATTTATAGCTTTCACTGCTGAGGCACAGTATAATGCCTTTAATTGGGTAGCAGTTAGCAACTGGTGTTTTTGTAAAACTGCTGAAGAAGTAGGATAGTGCTTTATATCAATGTGGTCCTTAAAGGGAATGAAAGAGGTGGGCTATGCTCCTCTAGATCACTGCTTTAAAAATCAAGGGAATACATGGTAAACCTAAGCAGAGCAGAGAGCTGAGAAGAGATATTGGCTGTTTTAATTACTCTTGCTATTCAGTACTATTGCAGTAAAAACTAAGAGTCAAAAATTATGAACTAGCACTGCACTGTTACATATTCCTCATAAAAAATTCCACACCCTTAAGGGTTAGAGTGAAGGTGAAATTTTCATCATAAATCTGTACATTTAGCTACGTCATGGCTTGAACCATTTCCTATCTAGGTTTTCCAGACATATTTCAAAAGTAGTAAATCTCTGTAAAACACACACACACAGTTTCAAGCTCTGTTTTCAGCTGTATGAGTTATATCATTAACAAAAGTTTATATTTAATGCAAAACAGTCTCCCCAAACATAACTGCACTTAGATTTCCTGCCTTGAGATATCCTGGCTCTCAGGTGCAATCACTGCTGCTTCCCTGTATGCTGATAGAGCATGTGCTATTAGCCTCAAAGAGCCAACAGACATCATTTAAGCAGAACGTACCACTGAGTAGAAGTACCACTCTCAGCTTACTGCATAGGCTGTGATTTAAATTCTAAAAACTATTTTTATCAACTCTAGAAATAATATTTTTCTCATGAAAGGTAGGACTTTTGTTTCTAAAATGAACATTAATGCAAATAAATAGAAAGTCACCAAAAGAATTAGGAAGACTAAAACAAGAAAAGCCACAAAGGGAATGCTAGCTTTTAAAATACAATATCTCTGATCACAAATTGAACTTCATTATGAAAAATAAAATCTGCATTGTGTTCCTTCTAGCTTCACTTGACTAGTCTTGTCCTATGTGATTAGTAGGACCAGATTAAACAGTTTTCATCTATGTATATTATTCTGACTGTATTTCAATCAGGGAATAAAATTCTGTATGCTTTGCAATGTCAGGATAGGCTTGGGGACATTAAAATAACAACAACAAAAGGCTTACTGCACCTGGGGCACTATGCATGCATTATGGATTTCCTATTCCAATTTTTCATGTTTAAGTAAGCCTGAATATAGAAAACAACATTTTAAAGGGGAAGTCATTCTCTATCATTTCCTTCATCAACGGTTCTCTGTATTAGTCAATAAATACAGTTAATATTACCAGCCAACAGAATTACTATTCACCTTTGAAAAGTCATTTGGGTGATAAAGCAAGCAATATACATCTGTTCATGAGACTGAAAGTTTTACTGGGTGACAGTCTGGCTTTTCTTTCTACTTGGACACAGCCATGAGGCATCTTAAGAAGCAACTGTGCAAGTAATGGGTAAAGGTGCACAAAGTGACACTGCTTCTAAATACTAGCTGATATTTTAATATGCTACTTTCCTTTTATACCTATCAGCAGAGAATAGAGCCCAGTGCAAATGCTTCAGTCTCCTGTTTTTCTTCTTAGTGTTCTGAGTTTGGACCTCGGGACAAGGACTGGAGAATTTGTTTTTTCTCTTAGTACCCTGTCTGTAATATGTCCTGTAATATTGGTATCACATGCAACTAGACTAGCTAGTAACTAGACTCTTTCTCTAGTAGAGAAAGAGGCCAGGGTCCCTAGTTACTATCAAAATAAAAAACTTTACTATATATGACTTTATCCCTTGACAGTGCTTACAGTTCGCTTGGTGATGGCGATGACCATTAATCTCTGCTGCAATTCTTTACTAGAATCTGACTCTCTAGCATTGTAAGCACCACCAGAAATTAGAGATAAGAGGGCTGAAGGTTGGAGGGGAGGCTATTTCTCATTATTTGAATGGAGTCAAACAGTCTGAAAATAGGTCAGTAGAGCTGGAATCTAAGTAGTTCTGAGCTGAACTTAGTCCATATTTGCTCCAAACGAATTCATCAATTTTAAATTCTTAATATGCATCTACTACTTGCAAATGACATTAACAGAGTGAGCTTGGCATGAGGCGATTCCTTTATGAGGTATTTCTTACCCCCCTTTGGCTTTTTCATTTATATACTGCACAGCACATGACCTAACCACAAAATGAATTTCTTGTAGAATAGGTCTGTGTGGATGTCCAGTGAATCACATCAAAATCCTTTACACATCCTATCAGTCTTCTCATTTCTTGCATCTGAATTTGGCATGAACACTAAGTATCAATAGGTATTAAAATATGATTTTGACTATGGATAGGAATAATTATCATCTAACTCTGTTTGGTGATATTTAACCCAAAGATCCTAAAGACACAGTGCGCCTACGAAAGAACTCCCATAATGGGAATAAGATTCATTGCTAGAACCATTGCACATGACAGATACCTTTGAGACTTACATGAGCACAGAGGGAGAGAATCATTCTTATTTATAATGGTACCAGCTGTTAAAAATATAAAGGGAAAGAAATATCTCCAGCCATTTCCCACAGATCATACTATTTGGGTAATTGCAGACTTACCCTTTGTGATCCAGATGCTGAGCCCTTAAATGAAGTGCGTTTGAAGGAGCCACTCATCCTCCGTAAGGAATCTGTGAATTTTCCTCCTCTTCCTTTCTTAATCCCCTGACCCTTACCCTCCATAAGGGACCTAGGACCCCACCACCAAAGAGAACTCTAATTTTTATCATATAGTCTGAGCAGTTTTTACTGAAGCCAACAATCCTTAAGTTACAGCTTAAATAAATAAAAAGAGAGACTGATGCATAAAACAAAATCAAAGCCAAGTAAATGAGGCTCCTGTTCTGATGTGCACCCTGTCACAAGTGTTACCAGCCAGCTAGATAAGTAGAAAAACAAGGCAATGCACTGATACAAACTGCTGTCCCCCTCCCTCTTCTCTACCAACTCTGTAATCAGGCTTAATGCACACAGCTTCTGCAAGCTATGGTTTTTAATGGACAGAGATTTAATAAATGGTGATTGAAGGTAAATCTACTTTAGAAGCAGCAGCCTGAAAGGTTTTTATTCGTGCAAAGCACAGGGCGGTCAGATGGAAATTATTCTGGTATCAGTAGGAAGGCACACGAAAAGAGCAGATGGTCCTCAGCAGACTATGAGTTAGAGGCTTGGTGGAATGTTAAAGGATAACTGCTGATGGTGAATCTGCCTACAGCAGACCAAGGGATGAAAGAGGCAAGGTTTCAGAAACAAGCAACCCACAAGATCACTTGCAAGTTTGGTTCTAATTAAGTAGAGAATAGGGGCTGTGGCAAATAAAGGTGTGGTCTGTATTATCTTCATGAATTCTCATGAATATCTCAATTCATCCATTTTGTACTATTTTGCCTAAATATGCAGAGTGAAAGCAAAAGGAGACAGTTAGGAGGGAATAAACAAAAACTAAGGAAGAGACCAGGTGCCTTAAAAGAACAATGATTTTGTTATTGACTAGGAAATAGTTAGCTGGCTCCAGAAAGACTTGCCTTCTAAGGCGTGACCTAGGAATCAGTTAAAGAGTTTGGCTTAGACAAGAAGATGGATGAGAGCATAGAGGAACTGGAGATATATTTCAGAAATATACACAGGGACTGCTGACTTGCCTGGTTGTATCTGTGAGGTAAGTAGGAAACATCACCAGTCTACAGGATCTGACTATTCTCTCTCTCTCTCTCTCTCTCTCACACACACACACACACACTTTTTTCCCCCCCTATTCCCTGGCTTTGCCCTTTTGTCCTTCCATAAAGATGAAGTCAGTGCCAGACTTACTGCTTCCAGCTCATTAGAGGAGGCAAAAGAAATCATGTTAAAGACTGAAAACAAAGCAAAACAAAGAACTGGAAGAGGCCACTGGACTGAGTTCCATCAGTTCTGTTGTTCTGATCAGTACTGCTATAACCATGAAAATGAGACCGGATGTCCTAAGCTGGCAAGGATAAGAAGCTGGCTACCCACAACAAACTTAAAGCTGTGCTAGGAAATGGGAGAGTAAAAGTTCCACACACTGCAGAGGAATCATGAGGCATGGATACTAAAGGATAACAAAAGAGGTCTTCCTTTTTAAGAATTCATTAAGGCTAGGCAAAACCAAGGAAAGTAAAATTAGCATCTTTGACAAGACTTTTGCCAGCAGCCGTTGTATAGAGCTGTTTTAAAACATGGCTTGGCTAAAGTGGACAAGGCTGAGGTAGAAGTTGGCAAATGAAAAACAGAAATCTGGCAAGGACAGTAAGCTGGCAGAGCATGGACAATCAGAAGGGGAGCAGTGATCAGACAAGCTACTTTACAAAATAGCATCTTGTAAACTCCTTGTATATCCTCCTCTCCAAAAGGCTCTTAATTATATCTGTTCAGTTAGCAGCAAAACATCACAATTACTGCATAGTCTTCTGTACTGCATCATCAAGTTAGTTGCAGAAAATAAAACTTTATTGGGTCAAAACCTACCCTGTTGTGAGTTTGAACTGTTATGATCTCTAAAACAAATGGAATTCCATTCACACCAGAGCTTGATTTACCCAGTCCTGCCTTTTTCATCCACAAGAGTGATCACTACATTCTTGGGCATATTCTCAGCCACTGGAACCTGTTACAGCAGTCACTTCTATCAACTCTGACAAGTTTCATGAGCTGAGAATTTGTCCTCCTGATCTAGCATCTTGTTTGATAATTATAAACAAAGTGCAAAGACACTCAGATAATAGCTCATGCTGGAAGTGATGGTAGGGAGAACATGTTTTGAACTGTTATCTAAACAAATCCAACATGAATGCTGTCAAGGAACAAAAGAAATATATATTCACGGCTGCTTTGCAGAGTTCCTCTTCTTCAGCCACGACCTGTGTCCGAATGCAATGACTGAAACGGAGGTGCATTCTAGCCACTATTTGTGGTGCGACCTCATGAAGAAGCATCATGTTATGAGAGTGCAATTTCCTGAGGTGATGTTGGGCTACATTACTCAGAAGAGATGACTAACGGTATTTTGGGAAAGGACAAATATGGGGACATGTTTATTGAAGCGTGAATGTGGCTTACTCAGCAAGAGAAACTGGCTGTAAGAGAATTCCACTCTCTTCAAGGCCCAGGATTGCAGCCGGATTAAATGCAAAGGTCACCCTGCAAGTGTTAAGAACACAACTAAAAAAGAGGGATGGATTTTTAAAGAAAATTTTGAATAGAAATGGCCCCCAAAGAATTTACGTAGAGACAATGAAAAGATCTGTCATGGGATAGGCAACATTTATCATGCTCTAATGTATAGCAACATGACCAAACTGCTGTAACACAAGGACAGTGCTCTTTTTTGCCTTTCTCACTTGGAAAAGCAGCATAGGAAATTGTTGGAGCAATTCTTTTCAGACTGTGTTCTGCAACATACTGAGTATGCCAGCTTGACTGTGCAAAAAGGTAATCTTCAGCCTCCACTGAAAATGCATCTTGAGGGAGCTGCCAGCTTTCAAACAAACAATCCTGCTACCTCCTGGAACAGGATAACTAACTGCAGCTGCCTGCATTGAAAACAAAGAAGCTGAAAGTATTAGATGGGGGGCAGGAAGTTAGGGTTAATTTTTGTAATCGAGCATTTACATTTCTCAGCCTCTCCTCATTCTGCCTTTATTTTCACATGCTTAATGTAGCCTCACTCCAGTTTAGGAAGTCTCTAAGTACTGGAAGTTAAAATTCATAGGATGATGTCCACCTGTAGCAAAAATCATCAGTGTCATAAGTGTTTTTAACTTTTTAAATTAGTTTCCTAATGTTCTTCCATTTTCTCTCATACACTTTTCCGAAAGTAGTTCAGAATATGAATTTATTCTCCAAGACACAGTGTAGAATGGGAAAAAGAAATTCATTCATTCATTCGGTTGTGTTTATTCTGTGATTGCAAAACTTTTGTCTGAGTTCCCTGTGACTGTTTTTGGTATGTTTTAAGGACCACACCAGATTTTCACAAGTCACTGGCACCCAGAAGACCTTCCAATTCAAGAGCCTGTTGAAAGCCTTCTAGCAATCAGTGCAACAGAAGCTGCTGAATACTAACCCCAGTTGAAAAATCAGGCAACTAAGTTCTAAAGTTCTTCTCCCCACTGTGTTTACATAAAACTTCAAGGGCTGTTCTCACACCAACAGATATTACACTAAACAAAAGGAACAGAAACATGTACCATCCTAACATTTTCAAAAGCTCTCATGTGATTTAGAAGCACAAGTTTAATTAATTTTCTAAAAGAGCTTGTGGTTTTAGGAGTGCAGGAATCCTTTTAAACCAATTTGTTACCAAAGGTTCCTGTGCCTCTTTGGGAGTTTTCCACTTCATCACTTGAGTTGATTCAATGGTTTGTGTGGTCTAAATCAGATCTGTGCAATGAGCTGGTTTAAATCAGCCCCGGGGGAGGAGAGAGGGTGGTAATCTCTTGCAGCAGGATGTGGTCGGCAAGGAATTAATATCTGACATAATAGGGGAGTGAAAGACCGTTAAATTGGCTCTGTAACTGAACAATCCATGTCATAAAAACACACACCTGTCACTCAGTGTTTTGCAAAAAAACAAACCAGGTAAATTCAGATTATGAAAAATCCAAGACAATGGACCATACATTCCCATGTAAGAGAAAGTGGAGGACAGGTACTCTCAGTTGGCAAGATCCTCCACCTTCAATGTCCTTCATAGCCTGCTCCCTAGGAAAAGCAGGATGCATTCACATCCAAGTACACAAAAGGACCGTGTAAGACAAATACCTGTATACCCTACAGATATCACACCACAGAAGCTTAAAATCTGCACTCATGGAGTCATCCAGGGCTCAAAGGCCATGTCACCATTTGTTTTTAAAAATGTAAATGATTTGGTTAATGATAGCAGTAGTTGTCTCAGCCTATAGAAAATTCAAAATGAACTAAATTGCTCTTATTGTTCCTGGTTAGAGTGTTCTGTGACATCACATCAGAGACATAGTTCAGGAAAAAAACATGATAGGTTCAATGCTTTTACCTATAGTCCACCACGTCGGCTGAAATGTTTCCACCGACTTCAGCAGTCAAACTTTAAATGCAGAAAGTAGTAGTGCATAATCCTATGAACTTTACTTACATAAACAGACTGGAATAGGATAGTCTTATATGTGTATAAAGGCTTAAATGTAAAAAATCTGTAGAATTAGGCCATCACTTTGCAACCAATGAGTATTAAACTAAAACTATGTTTCTTCCCAGATAATGGACACTAAAACAAAAACTAAATGCACATCTAAAACTAGAAAAGTTGCTTTTGTACAGAGAGTCTTAAAGGAATATTTTCTGCAGAAAGGTGTGCTGGTGTCCTTTGAAATATCTGACATTTCTAAACCTATAAAATGAGAAAATGTTAACCAAAAAAACCTACATTCTATACATAAGATGTATACATATACATCTATTTATTAATTAGGCTAAGAACAGGAGTTGATGGTATTGTGCTTGGTGCTGCATAAATGCAGTTCCAAAAGTGCTTACTCCAGAACAGTCATAATCAGTTATGTTTTGCTACCAAAACATCCAGGCAAGTGATCCTGCAAACAAACCCATTTGCACCTTTCAAAGGAATTTTTCTGCATAAGAACATGAGCGTACACCAGGATCATCTGAAATCACTGTGGTGCTGTGAGCTACCTATTATTATTTTGAATCATTTCAAGTCTTCGGAAGCCCATCTGTTATTGTTACCTGCAAGATAAACCTGCTACCCTCCCAAGCTGAAAATAAAGGGAAATGTCAAAATTACTTTTCAACGTGACTTAATCCTGTTTATCCTTCATACACTCTCTACAAGTTGGCTAACTTCAGAGGGCCGGTTTAGTCATTTAACATATTTTTAACTCTTAAAAACCCAACCACTTCCTATATCTTTTTGTGTCATTGTAGTATATATAAAAAACTGCAGGAAATCAGACTAAATTCTAATGGTTTTGCACAATAAGCTCAGAAACATATAATGGAGAGCCAACTGGAGAACATTTTATATTCAAGTTAAAGGAAAAGAGCAAGACATTTCCTGATACTGATGAAGTACTTTGCTTTCCAAATCAGATAATCTTGCAGCAGTAGATTCAGTTTTGAAAGAACAATATGAAAACAAAACTGTAAGTAAGTACACACTCATTCTGAAGCCTCATGTACCTCTTCAAACAGTAACAACAAAATGTTTGTCATTAACATTTGAAGAACTACTACTGTCTGGTTATACAGGCTTCTCAGTGGTATACCAACAGCACTGCGCTTGCGTTTTCTCTTTTCCTCATACAGAACATTTTTCAGCCCTTGCCACCTGCACACACCTACACATTCAGATGCACTGATGGTGATTCAGGCAGTTCAAAGAAGTATTACATTACTTTTACGTCATGAACAAAAAGCTATGAAACAACTGCTAGGTCTCATTATCGGCCAAAAGAAACAAAACGCCCCACTACAACACCATAGTCCCTTCCAACCTCAACCATTCTGTGATTCTGTGAAAATCTATTGCTTTTAGAAAAAAACAACACTTATTTTCCCTAAGAATTGTATAGTTTCCCTCTTTACTAAGAACTAAAGAATTGGGTTTTAAATGTTCTTCCTTGTTCTTTTGAGTGCCTCTCTGCTTCTGCTGTACAAAAGAAGAACAAAGAAGAGAGGGAGGGAGAAAGAAACCAAGAAAGAGAGAAAATCTAATGACAATAAATACCATATTTATCAACATAATTGCAGAGCAGGCAGTGATAATGCTCCATAGCAGGGTAGTATAACTTAGTACCAAATTAGAGAGAAAGATGTTGAGGTTCAGACAGTCAGAGACAGTCAGACACTGGGGGATCAAAAGTTACACAAACCATGAACAACCAGTTTTATCATCAAGCTCTACTACAACTGGTGCCTGAGGCAGTCAACATAGGTGTCATTTAGTTTTAGAATCAGTAGAGTTTTTATAAGAGCTATCTTTGGAGAGCTGCTGACATTAGGTACAGAACAAAGAACTGTTTTTCCACGCTACATTCTGGGTTATAATTTCTGGTCTTACTATTAACCTGAGCAAGACCTAAAGGATGGGTGATTTCCATGAGACATGTAGTTATGGGGGGAAACCAAAATCAAATGAGTCAAACAAAAAAATCCCAAAGCTATATATCCCTAAATACAAAATACAGAAGTTTTACATTTTCAAGTTCTGATGAAAAATACACACTCCATAAAATCATATGTTGTTTTTCCTTGAAAGTATGATAATTTTCCAGGCAAAGTGCCTTTGTTATTTGCAAAAAGCTTTTTAATTTTGTAATACGGAGCTTGACATCTTTCCTAACTCTGAATAACTGCAACTCAAATAACGAAGACCTTTTGGGGAATTGTACACTGTGTTCACAGAACTCTATTTAAAACCCTATGTGCTCAACAAAACTGATAATGGGAGCACTATGCCTTCAGTTCCCTTTGACAGTTTACACTATAGTTTTCCATACTTAGATACATTATTGTTTTATCTTTCTTATAGTTTTTAGCCATTACATACTTCAACACCTCTTGATTCTTTTGTTTCTTTCCCTGAAATGAAGCATAGACAGAACATCGTTCAGTGCTGATGACCTACCATGGGAATGAGCACGGTGTAGGTTGCTGGGCGCTGTTGTCTTCTGGGTATTTGGTGAAGAAAGGCTGAGGTCTTTTTCTGTAAACTACATATCATCAAAGCAATGCTGTACCAACCTAGGGAAAAGCATATTTGGATTAAAACTGTCACAATTTACAAAACAGAACTCAGACAGTATATAACTGACAGGTGACATCTGTAGAAAAGAAGCTCCATTTAGTCAATTTCAGGCTTAACACTTAAAAAGCTAAGAGGAAGACTGTGGGCTACTTTGTGGTATTTTTGCTTCAGCATTTTCTAATTATCCATTCCAAGAGTCCTTTTTATTTAGCAACCATCTCTCCCCTCCTCTTGCAAGAGGAAAGCAAGTTTAATGTGAAATTAAGTAAATCATGGGACATACAGATAGAATAGAAAAGGTAAAGATATTACTTCTGCTTATGCCAGTGGGCTGATGAATTGGTGCTTGCATTACCATCTTATAGCTCACACATCAGAAATAGTCAAAATACTGATAATTTAAACAACTAAACTCATTTCAGTTTCACCTCACTTTCAAAATCTGCCTAGGGAGCATAACCTGCAGGCACCTAGCAGTTTTTCTTTGCCATCTCACCCTCAGGGACAGACTCAGCTTCCCTAAATTCATAGAATCATAGAAAAATTCAGGTCGGAACAACTTTTGGAGCTCCCCTATTCCAATCATCTACTCAAAGCAGGGCCAACTTCAAAGTTAGATCAAGTTGTTCAGGGCTTTGTCCAGCTGAATGCTGAAAATCTCCAAGGACAGAGAAGAGATTCCAGTCTCTCTGGGCAGGCTGTTCCAGTGCTTACCCACTCCCATTGTGAGGAATTTTTTCCTTACATCCAACTAGAATTTTCCATTCTGCAGCTTGCAGCCATTGCCTCTTGTCCTTTTGCTGTGCACCTCTGAGAAGAGTCTTACTATCTTCTTTATAACACCCCTTTCTTTAGTGGAAAACTGCAACTAGATTCCTCCTTAGCCTTCTCCTCTTCAGGCTGAACAAACCCACCTTTTTTAGCCTCTGCTTGTAGATCAGGTGCTCCCATACCCTAATCATCCTAATGGCCCCCTGCTGAACTCTCTCTAGTTTTTCAATCTCTCATTTGTTCTGGGGGCCCCAAAATAGAAGACAATACTCCAGATGCAATGTCATGAGTACCAAGCAGAGGAGAAAAATCATTCCCCTCTTGCTAATGCAGCACAGTCTGCAGTTAGTTTTCATCATTACAAGGGCTCACTGTCGACTCATCTTCAACTTGCTGTTCACCAGGACCCCAGCTCCTTTTCTCATGAGCTGCTAACTAGCCATACAGCCCCCTGCCTGCACTGATACATGGGCTTTGCATCTGTCTTAGCAAAACTTCATGAAGTTCATTTTGACCAATTCCTCCAGCTTGCTGCAGTCCCGTTGAACAGCAGCCTTGCCCTCCACTGTATCAAACACCCTTGGGTATTGTTGCAAACTTGCTAAGGGTGCATTCTAGCCCATTTTCCAGTTCATTGACGAACTGTTAAACTATCAGCACCTTTTGTATTGTGGCATTGTAGCTACAAAGACAAAAATCAAACTGAAAATTCATAAATAAATAAATAAATATGTGTTAATCTCAGCGCAGTTTAGCATTACCGTGCTGAATTAAAGCACAGCAGCACGACTTGGAGAGGAGTCTGAATCAACTCTTAGATCCTGCTGTCTGAATACAGCATTTTCAGAAACAGCAAAAGCACAGTTTTACAACAGGCAGAAATCAGTCTAACTGCAGGCTGAGCTATCTGAAGACTTACACCATACACAGGGCTATTTTCAGCTGTTTAACAACGCTCCATGTGACTATATGATCACTAGTGCTAACACAAAGAATGGGGGCAGCAGTGTGCATCTGTGAATGGACA
This sequence comes from Apteryx rowi, assembly GCF_003343035.1. NCBI lineage: Eukaryota > Metazoa > Chordata > Aves > Apterygiformes > Apterygidae > Apteryx > Apteryx rowi. Next base: position 352,813 of record NW_020447819.1, read on the forward strand.
GATGGAACTACATCTTCTGGCAGCCTGTGGCTGGATTCGCTTGATTTGATCATAAAAGAATGCTCTGAGTTTTTCTTGCAGCTCAGCTTCTCCTTCCCTCCCCCACCCCAGTAGCCTCCAAAGTACATTACAGGCTGCTAGTACAAGTACGGTTTCTGGATGGTTTGGAAGCACACTGGGTCACACAGCAATCTTGGGCACAATCAGCTTCCATCTAAGTGAACAGAAGTTTTCTGTGAGTGTAAATGGGTGTTGTGATAGAAGTGGAAATGAAGAATACCTAATGTAATAGAAAATGGTGTGGGGAAAGCATTTTTACAGGCAAATTTATCCAACATGGTGTGCTTGACGTTCGTGCACTTTCAAACAATATCACAAGTAGCTCTAGTTACTATTAGTGGCCAAGATCTCAATTTTATATCTCATTTAAAAAACTAAATGAGCTCCTTGATTTCTTTCCTTGATTTTAGTATCTAAGATTTTAGTATCTATTCCTATAGCACTTTTCATCTTAAGATTTAAATGACTTTAACAGCATTAAAAGGCTAAACTTCAATACCCTTAGAAGCAAAGAAGCATTCTCATCTGTGTAACAAAAAAGGGAGCAATTGAGGCACAGAGAAGCTGAATTATTTGTTTACATCTGTGAGATATAAAAAAAGAGAAGGACCTCCAAACCAACACTTTTTTTTTGTATGTGTGTGCATACACATGTACCATTGATGGTAGTGTTGATTAGCAGGAGAAAAACCATGGCAGCTCCCAGCTTTGTGCTGGATCACATATTTCCTCATCCATTAATTACATGTGTACTGCTAGTGGCAAACAGAGACCACATTTGAGAAATGGATTAGATAATGCCTTCCGTAAAAAGAATAATAGGCCCACACTTTGCACATCAAAATCATTTCTATCTGGGCTCTCTTTCTTCATAAACATTACCCCAGATAACTAATAACAGAAAGCTAACTCATCATTTTACAGATGAGGAACAGATGAGGTTGGTTCAGGTTCAAATATTGATAAGGAACTCACTAATTTTGATTGCTCAGCTCAACAGCTCCTGACCAAATTCTGTGAAATGCTGAACAAGCAACTCCTACAATAGCAAATGAGAGCTGCAGCACTTATTCAATTCAGATTCTTGTTGCCTCAAATGACTTTTCAGAACAGAAACAGATAAAGCCCTTATCCAACACATAAGACTTAGTTTAGCTCAGTGTGCATTTGTGAGGATCTGGACTACAGTTAATGAGTATTCTTGAAAATCAAGGCCTAGATGTCTTATTGTATGCCACTTCCTCATGTACAGTAATTTACTTCATATGCAAAGGGCCTACTAATATTATGAGAGAGCTAGTGACATCTTATTTCTGTTCAGGAAAAGGGCGAGCTGAAAACAGGGCAGTAGCCCCTCCTCCCCACTGCATCACGTTTGATTTCCAACCAAGCTGCAAGAATTGGTGGCACATTTAGAATTTGCTTGGCACCACTCCGATGAAGCCCTTCCCCATCTTGCCTAGGTTTCTGCAAATAGCTAGTAGGTCTTCCCAGCTAAGGAAAGGGAAAAGAAATTGATTTGTTGACTTCCGTTTCTTTAAACATGGAGAGATAGAACCTGAGGTCTAAAAATATGACTACAAAGATAATGAAAATAAAAAACCTATTGTGTGTATATTAAACTGCACAACTGCTTTAGCGACACTGAAACTGAGTAAGCAAAACCCTATAATAATAATGCACCAGTTCAGTTTGAATGCTGAATGTAACATGTTAAATTTCCAAAGGTAATTTACTTACTTACACAGGCCTTTACTTAGGATAAATCTCCTCTATTTTACCCTATGCAAAGCCTAAAAAATTATCTTTGATGCTGTACTCTTTTGGTTTTATTTTTCAGAATGACAACTTTTCATTGCTCTGGGCTTTTAGGAACTCTAATTAATTATCGTTTTAGCTCTGATACTTTAATAAGCTTAAGATTAAATGTATGGTGGGGTTTTCAAATTGTTTTGTGGGTAAAAGAAGGGGAAAAGATAATTCAAAATTCTTTCTGCGTGTCTACTTACTGCTTCAACTTTTATATGACTAGGTGCAGAATAGTACCTATTCATATAAATGGATAGTGGAACAGAACAGTGGAAAAAAAAACCACTCCCTACAGTCCTTGGCTCTATTGGCTTGTGCACTTAGTACCAAGGTTTGGCACCAAACTGGTACTGTTTTCTAATAGTTGGCATAAGGAATAAGTAAATTTAGCCATGAGATGCTCTCACTAAAATGTACAGCGTGACCTCAGACATTTTGTTCAGGTTAGAAAACTAATAAATCCTTACCTCAGACAGGTATCTGTGGTTTACAACAATTTTGTCTGATTGTCCTTCTCCTGCAAACTTTTCTAAAGATACCAGTGTTTATTCTGCAAGCTTATTAAAACACAGTTATTGTGTGAAACACTTCAGTTTTGATAAAATGATGCTACTTGTCTGAAACCAGTTTTGCTCATCAATTCCCCAACCACCTACGCAAGTAAAGCATTTCCATGCAGAAGTGAGAAATGGCGATAGCCAGAGTTCCTCATCTGAATCAGTTTGTGTAAGTTACAGGACAGACATTAGAACTTCAAGGTTTGGGGTTTCAAGTTTACAAGTATTGGGTAAATTAAACCCAGATCCAGTTAGTTTCTCATGAACCTGAAAATGTAGTAGTACTGGTTGAGCTGATTAACCATCTCCCATTGAAAAAAATAAATCTGTGGTGCAAAATATGGATATTTTTGTGCAGAAAAAATCATAATGCAAAATCTGAGTTTCTTTAAAAACATTTCTGGTAAAACTATTGGGTTTTAGCTTTGTGAGGAAAACAGGATTGTTTAGGAGAAAAGTTTCAACAAATATGGAAACTATTTATGTGAAAAAAAATCATATTTAAGAACAGTATCTTTCTAGCCAACTGTGCAATCAGTGAGTCAAAACTCATCTAGGTGCACAAGTAGCAGCTCATGGGCTTTCAATCATTATAAGCAGCAAAGCAATTTGCTATTTATTTTGTCTGTTTTCAGAGTCTAGTTAAACAAAATACTAAGTTGTCTTCAACAGATATTGATGGAAACAGATGAGAACACTATCAGATCTTGGATGGCATCCTAATGTGCATAATTATATATGGTGAATCACAACTGGAAATGACTGACTTTGCCCTCCTATAACAGGGGGGAAAATTCTCCCACTCCTATGTCTAAAAGTTAGCTCTGGAATTGATGAATTCAGGACCTTTATCTACCAGGTTACTATGTAAGGAGCAATGTTTCTCTCTCCGGAGATGAACAGGAGACAAGCTCAAGCTTCATCAAGCTCAAGAACGGTGCATCCCAATGAGCAAGAAGTCACACAAAGGGGACAGGAGACATGCATGTATGAACAAGGAGCTCCTGGCAAAACTCAAACAGAAGAAGAAAGTGTACAGAAGGTGGAAGCAGGGACAGATAACCTGAGAGGAATACAGGGATGTTGTCCAAGTATGCAGGGATGTGACTAGGAAGGCCAAGGCCCATCTGGAGTTTAATCTGGTAAGGGATGTCAAGGACAGCAAGAAGGGCTTCTTTAAATACATCAGTAACAAAAGGAAGATTAGGGAAAACGTGGGCCTGCTACTGAATGAGACAGGGGCCCTGGTGACAATGGATACAGAGAAGGCAGAGATACTGAATGCCTTCTTTGCTGCAGTCTTTACTGCTAAGACCAGCCCTCAGGAACCCCAGACCCTAGAGACTAGGGAGAAAGTCTGGAGAAAGGAAGATTTTCCCTGGTTGAGGAGAATTGGGTTAGAGATCATTTAGGCAAACTGGACATTCTCAAGTCCATGGGCCCTGATGGGATGCACCCTCGAGTGCTGAGGGAGCTGGCGGATGTCATTGCTAGGCCACTCTCAATCATCTTTGCAAGGACATGGAGAACAGGAGAGGTGCCTGAGGACTGGAAGAAGGCTAATGTCACTCCAGTCTTCAAAAAGGGCAAGAAGAAGGACCCAGGGAACTACCGGCCAGTCAGCCTCCCCTCGATCCCTGGAAGGGTGATGGAACAGCTCATCCTGGATGCCATCTCTAAGCATGTGAAGGATAAGAAGCTGATCAGGAGTGGTCAGCATGGATTCACCAAGGGGAAATCATGTTTAACGAACCTGATAGCCATCTACGATGGGATGACTGGCTGGGTAGATGAGCGGAGAGCAGTGGATGTCTACGTTGACTTCAGGAAGGCTTTTGACACTGTCTCCTGTAACATCCTCATAGGCAAGCTCAGCAAGGGCAGGATAGACGAGCAGAAAGTGAGGTGGATTGAGAACTGGCTGAATGGCAGAGCTCAGAGGGTTGTGATCAGTGGCGCAAAGCCTGGCTGGAGGCCTGTAGCTAGCGGTGTCCCCCAGGGGTCAGTACTGGGTCCAGTCTTGTTCAACTTCTTCATCGATGACCTGGATGAAGGGACAGAGTGCACCCTCAGCAAGTTTGCTGATGATACAAAACTGGGAGGAGTGGCCGATACCCCAGAGGGCTGTGCTGCCATTCAGAGAGACCTGGACAGGCTGGAGAGATGGGCAGAGGGGAACCTCATGAAGTTCAACAAAGGCAAGTGCAGGGTCCTGCACCTGGGGAGGAATAACCCCATGCCCCAGTACAGGTTGGGGGTTGACCTGCTGGAGGGCAGCTCTGCGGAGAAGGACCTGGCAGTCCTGGTGGACACCAAGTTGACCATGAGCAACAAATGTGCCCTTGTGGCCAAGAAGGCCAATGGTATCCTGGGCTGCATTGGGAAGAGCATTGCCAGCAGGTCGAGGGAGGCGATCCCCCCCCTCTACTCAGCCCTGGTGAGGCTGCATCTGGAGTACTGTGTCCAGTTCTGGGCTCCCCAGTACAAGAGAGACATGGAGCTACTGGAGCGAGTCCAGCGGAGGGCTATGAAGATGTTTAGGGGACCGGAGCATCTCTCTCATGAGGAAAGGCTGAGAGAGCTGGGCCTGTTCAGCCTGGAGATGAGAAGACTGAGGAGGGATCTTATCAACGTGTATAAGTATCTGAAGGGAGAGTGTAAAGAGGATGGGGCCAGACTCTTTTCAGCGGTGCCCAGCGACAGGACAAGAGGCAATGGGCACAAACTGAGACGCAAGAAGTTCCATCTGAAGATGAGGAAAAACTTCTTTACTGTGAGGGTGACTGAGCACTGGAACAGGTTGCCCAGAGAGGCTGTGGAGTCTCCATCCTTGGAGATACTCAAAACCTGACTGGACGCAATCCTTAGAACCATGCTTTAGGTGACCCTGCTTGAGCAGAGGGGTTGGACTAGATGATCTCCAGGGGTCCCTTCCAACCTCAACCATTCTGTGATTCTGTGATCAGGCACTGCTGAAAAGGCCTGTACATTAATAGTTACTATTGTTCCATAATGAAAATGAAATATTAGCCCCATTATTGTTAACAACAAACTAAAACTAGAGGGAAGCACCAAGAATCCACTAAGTTGAGCAGACTGGAAAGATGCTGGGGGCCTTGCTTCTGTGAGCAGAGCAACCCTATGTCCAAAGTGCAAAAAGACTGATCTCAGTGGCAGAGTCACCGCACACTGGTGTTGGGCCCTCATTAAAAATGCAGTTCGTGTCAGGTGATTTGAATATTATACTCCATATAACCACAGATAGCAATTAGCCTCAGCCTCACAATTTTAAAATCAAAGGGTGTTTTGACATAGATTTCAATGAGGACAGAATTTCATGATGGTAAGCACTGGAGTTTCCTTTTTCATTTCAACTAAACAAAAAATTGTCATCATTTCAGTATTCGTTACATCCCTTTTTTCAATGCAATGCTGTGGTCTCAAACACAGCTAAACAAATCCACAATATTTCCGTATCTACTAGCAACTAAAATAAAGGCTGAAAGAGAATCTCTCTTACTTATCTATTAAGAGAGAGCATGAAAAGATAGTGAAGAAAGAGAGCTGAAGAAATGAAATAAAGTGAGTAATTTAAACACAAGTAAGCACTGAAGCCTTAAACCTGAACCACTAGATCCACCGACCACTCCACCAATCCACGAACTGAAAGAATAAGACTGTAATTCTGAAAGGAAGTAACTTATTTCTGCTTCCTGCCTCAAGACAAGATGTAAAACTGGTGACAAAAGCCTGACCCCTACATGGGTAAACAAGGAAGGTCTGAGCAGCAGGTGAGCTGGAAATGTGCTGATATTAAACACATTAAATAACAAAGCCAGGCTTCCTACTGTGCTGTATCACTGCCAAGATGGAAGAAGCAACCGCTTCTTTTGCGGAGAGAATTGAATTACTATCAGTTCTACAAAGGGCAGAAAGACACATTTCCATTAGATACGTTGTTGATATATCTGGTCTCTCATTCACAGCATTATGAGTTCCACTCTGAAATGCCAAATAAATGTTTCACAGTGCCATTTTCCTTTGGTATCTTCAAGGGTAAATACTTCCTACCTTCTTCATTTGCCGACTTGGTTCTGTCACAAATAACACTTTGTATTTTTAGTATCACCAGCTCCATCTGGTGGACATTCTGCAGAATATAGTTTCTTGCAAGAAAAGAACAGAAAAGAAAAAAAACAGAATTTTCTAATGTACTTTTGTTTGTCCTTCCCTTGGAAATATGAGCATTAAAATGTCTAACATTTAATTCATTTTGCATTACATTACTCTGTGAGAAAGGTCACAGATCTACTAGATCTGCTAAAATGTCTGTATTTGCAAAAAGTTGTCCAGAGAGGTTATTTTTAAACATTCCATTAAAAAAAAAAAAGTAATTTAATTGGTTAGTGATCTTTCCTAAACCACTGGTACTGGTATCCTACATTATCATGTTGGCTCCAGTTGTGGAAACTGTTTTTTAAATGAGAAAAATAAATAAAATACATAAAATAAATGTGAATCAGTTAATAATAATGGAAACTGTAACCTACAGAAGACCTGGAAATGTGCAACATAAGGTGCAGAACAGCTTTCCAAGGAACTGGGAACCAGGTAATCTCTTCCTGACTCTGTCCCTGACTTTCTGTGGGACCATGTGCAAGTCACCTGATATCTTTAATGCCTCAGTTTCTCCATCTGAACAAAAGAAGCAATCATATAAATCTGTACAAAGACTTTAAATTCCATGGTGTTTGTAAAATCCTTTGGAGTCCTTGGATAGAATCAAGTATGATTAGTGTCTAGAAATTACTTCACCAAACGTTTTCACAAGAACATCCTCAATTTATTGACAAGTCTACAGTTCTTCACAGTAATGAATACTGAGTTCAAAAATTTTGATAAATGTTTGATTCTAGCATTCATCATGTGCTTTATATTTTCAAAGTACTTGCCAACATTAATGAAACTTGCCAAAAGAAAGGAAAAACCTTAGCTGAATTTTCAAGTGTGTTCACTTAAAAGGTTCAGTAGAACATCTCATTTTCAGAGATAACATATGACCAGAGTAAGAAAATTAAAAGAAGATGAACTCAAGTACAATAGCATTGATCACACCTCTCTACATTATAACTCTAACACGTAAAAGTCCCTGTACTTCTGTTAAATTTTCCTATCACAGATAGAACATTCATGTAGCACAGCTCTGTAATCTATTGTACACCAGTGAGCAATGTATCAACATCTCCTAGATGGTCTTGTCTGGCAGATTTGAGCACCTCTCAGTGTATTGCTGGTCCCTATTTATTCTCATTGTTAAAATCACTGAGCCCTGTGACATTCCAGAGAGTTTCAACTTTACATGGGATGTTTTCCAATTGTAGTGTTTTACCTTCTGTTGATAGAAACTTGTTAGGAAAGAAATGTGCCTAAAAGAAGTGGAACCTAATTAAATGAAGGGACAGTTTAAGAAGCCATTTAGAAGGAAAATCCATTGCTCTCATCTGCCTACCAAGAACTAGATAAAAACACAACTGTGCTTTTTGCTGTCAGTCTATGTAGAATAGGGAAAAATCTGTAAGGTTTTGCTTGATTTCCTAGGAATAGCCAAAATGAGTTGCTAGAGAAAGACAATTTCATGCACTCTCACTAAGGGGTTGTCAGAAGCACATCCTTCCTCTCAGCTCTCAGTCCCTCTCATCTACTGATTCGTACATTAGATTCAGTTCATGCTCAATGGTGACAGATGCCACATTAATCACTAGAAACAAAGCTTCTGGTCAGCTACAGATCATTACCCTATCAGCAAGTGCTAGTCCTAATGGGCACCAGCCTGCCATGCCCTCCCCTGCTGAGAGGCAAGTGAAAGCTAGCTGTGACAGACCCATTTCCCAGGTCTTTGTGCAGAAACAATTACAGCGAGAATTCCCACCCTTTCCAGCTTCTTCAGTTACAGGTTCTCCGTTTCTGGTAGGAACATTTATTGCAGTAATACATTCCAGCTGACCAACTCATTTCACACAGGTCCCCAAAGATCTGACAGATGATAGTGGATTTCCTTGGCTACTTCCTAAATTTCAATAAGCGACATTGATAATGTGATACATGGGGGGCGGGGGGAGGGTTCTCCTTTTCTCCTCTCTTCATCTTCCTCTTTCACAGTCAACCTCCTAACTTTTTTGCGGTTCAGACCATGTAAATCGCTCATCTGTGTCTCTCCCAGCTACAAAGTCTCAGATACCAATCAAAACAAAAACTGCTCCAAAACATATACACTAGAGTCAAAAGAGCAAACAGTCAATCAAAAACTAGTACAATCCCACCTGACCTTGCAGTAATAGGATCACTTCAGGATTAGTCTATGTCATAGACTAAGCCCACTGAAGTAAAATAATCTTTCTCTAGTCAGCTAAGACTATATGTTTACTCACTCAGCTGCGAAAAACCCATGAGTGTAAAATGCACACCTGCTGGAACAGGCCGTCTAGATTGCAGCTATATCAATACTTAGTATACTTACTGCAGCACCACTGAACTGACCTTGAAGTGGCTTCAGAAAGGAAGAGCTCTTTAAACAGATTTTTTTTGTGCGTGCATTCATGAAAAAAAGCATATACAAGTCAGCAAAGCACTATTACACTCAAAGGGTCTTACACGCTCTACAAATTCACATTTGGGCAGTCGAACTCTTTGTCTGAGCACAGCAGTGCAGGACAGAGTCTCAGAATTTCAGCAGCTTCCAGGAGAGAGAAATTCTGCACAACAGCACAAAGGTGCATTGCAGGCAGCGCAGTGGAATACCCTCCCTTCAGCAGGGAGAGAAATATTCAATTTAGACAGCATGCAACAGGAAGCACTGAACTGTGAGAAAGAACAGCATACCCACTGTGCTCTTCTCCCCATGAATATAGCAGCTGGGGACTCTGCTTAACTGGGAACGTACCAGCTCATTCCTTTCCTGTCCTCAGCCCCTTTGCACAGCAATCGCCGAAGGGAGGGTGCTCCAAACAACAAAGTGAGTGGTTGTTCCCTGCTCAGTACCATCAAATTGATTTCTTCCACAGGCAGTAAGAGTAATGGCATTTCGCCATCTGCATCTGGAGAATAAGGTACATCCAGGGGCACCCTCTTCCTCCCAGACACTTCCTTTTTTAGGCATGCATCACACCTCTTCTTCAGAAAACATATTTACCAGTCACTGCACGTCTTAAGAGCTGTCCATTCTGCCATCTCACTCAAAGCTGCTCACAATCCCATTATACACTTCCTTCTCTCCTTCCCCTCTATTAATTAAAATATATTCCAAGATCTCAATTTTGAATTTTCATCAAAACATCAACATCTGACTGAAAAAGGGGATGGGGAGGGGCACACAGAAATTGTCCCTCATGCTTGTGGTTTTCCACCTATAGATACACCCATAGCCCACTGTCTCCAAATAACACAGCTAACAGTTTTACCTGTGAAAACATCCTAACCAAGAAGCCGAGCTGTCATCAAAGATGATATTTTACTGAAGGCATAGTATAAATGGCATTAACAACAGCCTGTGTAACCTCTGGACAGTCACCAGAAGCAGAAGCACTAGAACAGCAAAGTCCCTGCAGGGGAGACCATGTGTCCTTGTGTCACCATTAGGCTACTGATGACTGTTTAAGTTACAAAGATGATCTACATCAAGATTCAATTTTTAAAAAGCTCCTGACTCAGAAAAAGTGCAGAAGTGAAAATAAACATATTCAGTTAGTGTTTGCATATATACATACACATATGTACAATCAATAAATTCCTCATTAGTGTACTCAGAGGAACTTCTCCCACCTGTCCTCAAGACACCTCTGTCTTCACATGCTACAGGAGAAGTGTAATGAAATGAAGTCTTCAATAAATATTTTGTGAGTAAACAGTGTCTTCAGAGCAAATTCATAAATAATGAATGAAGTCCAAGATTCATTTGACACAAGATAAAGAAAATATCTTGAATTCCAGAAGAAATTTTAGTTCACCAAGAAATACTGTGTTTTGTGCTGCATAATAAAAACATGCTGCTTTTTTTCCTTATCAATTGCTTAGAGCTTTCTGGGCCCAATCCTACATACCTTACAAGTGTGGAACCCCCCAAGTAAAATTTATCATAGTTCAGAAAAAAGAGCAATGCATATTTCAGAACTTAGAGGAGACTTAAGCATAGGCTGGCTTTATGCCAGTCCTCAGCAGTAGGCTGAATTCCACCTTTAATGAAGTTGATGTGAACCAGGCTTTTCTAGGATCTACAGGATTGGGCCCACTGCTAACTAGAAAATTCCTGCTATGCTGTTTCACTGCAGCCAAGTAATTCCTGGCATAAACACATTTTAATGAGAATTTTGACATTTGCTTCAGTAGGGAAAAAGCAGATACAATAGAAATCAAGCAAAAGGACAATATAATGAAATTATGACATGGTTGTATACCTGTGATGCAAATCCAGTCAAATGGATTCATTTAGCTCTTTGCATGTTGGAGCTCGAATCACCTCTTTGTTCTGTGTTAGTATATTATCTAGCTCAACAAGGTTCATGCCTTAGCTTTCTTGGACTATACCAAAAATAATTAAATCAATATCACTATGTGGCTTTTTTTTAATCAAACCAACTTGGAAAGTAAATGTAAATTATTGTCTCACTATTCACAACACCCACAAGATTCTGCTAAAAATACTAGGACTACAAAAAGGAATTCACTTTTAGGGCAGTAATCATATTTTTGCATCAATAAACAGAAGACATTTATTTCTAATAAAATTCAGGAAACTGAATCCCAAAGGCCTGTTTTATCAGGACACATCTAATTAAAACTACAAGGAACCAAATTCCAAGCTGAAAAAGGAAGAAACACAGTGATATGGAAACTTGAACCATTAGTATTCTCAAGATTAAAACTTGGCTTCAGCTTGATGGAAAAAGGGTTTTAAACTAGCTGTGATGGAAGCCTGACAACTGGCTTGAAATGGGAGAAAGACTTTGAAAGCAACAATTTGTAGCGTTGAACAAGTACATATGCAATTATTCCTGATGACCATATCCTTGATTAACTCCATTTGCAGACACTTATCCTGAAGATGCGTGACTCTTTCTTCCTTAGCATTTTATCCCAGATGTCCTTGCAAGATGGATTCTTGAAAGAACTATGTTTGCTGACAACTTACTTGGAACTTTTAAATTTCCAAACTTCTGCTGTCTGAGAAAATGGTGAAGGCACACGATGACTGGCAGAAAGCTGTATACCAAACAGAATTTCTGCAGCAAAATTAGTGAGAAGCTTCAAGTTGAAAGGAGCTTTGAAGAATTTCTCTTTGACACCCGTAAGGAAATTGGTAGCTAGGGCCACAGAGGGAATGCTCGAGTTGTGTATTTATAGTTATGACACATATGGTTGCAGAAATACCCAGCAGAACAGTCCTGCACAAACTAAAGTGGATGCAACCAAGATAGATGGTTATTTTATTGCTGCCATTGAGCTCTGTTTGGTTTTAATGTGTGCTGATAAGGAGAGGGCAAGTGCGGCCATATCCATTGGTGTCTCCTGGCTGCTTTGTGAGAATTCAGACATTCAGAATGGCTGCGCTCTCTTCTCAGCGGCACGCAGCAATGAGGTGCAAGTAGCTCCTCGCCCCAGAGCCACTCAAGGCCCGGCTGGTGGCTGAGCAAACAACTGAGCTCCATTTCAGCAGTCACGTAATCAATACACGTACAAGGAAAGCTACTGTGTTGATACCATTTGAATTTGTTACATATTCAACCCAAAATAAGTGCAGCTATATCTACTCCTCAGAAGAGTGTAACTAAGACAAAAATTCTACAATATTCAAGATTCTTGCCCTTACAGAGGTATCTGGGTTTTTTTTAATTTTATTTAGGGAATGGCAGTTCTCCTTAGGATTGCTAAGGAAGGGTCAGTAGGACTATTGCTAATGTCTTCCGTATTTAAGTGGCCAGAGGAGAGAAGTTTGAATTTGTGACAAAACCTATTTTGCAATACAACATTTTAAGCAGCTGAGTAGTGTTTAAATCCATATCTGCTATGAGATACTGAAGCAATACTAATTTTTAGATTAAACTAGTAGAAACGAATAGGTTGAGAATTTTGGAGATGGTCATTGAGGTGACTCATATATCCTTTGGCAAGTTTGTATGGCCCCCAAATCACTTGCTCTGCTGAGACATTTTCAAGCATAAACTGGTACAAGAATGTCTGTTAAGTCCCAAATTCCAGGGTAAACACACTGGCAAATTTTTAAAATTATTTGATTAGAGATTCCAGTGTGGTTGGTAAACTGAGATGAGCTACAAATTTTCATAAATCTATCCCTTTACTTCAGGTCAAAGAAGGTGGAAGAAAAAGAGCACCAATTAGATAAAATTAGTTCATTCCAGATCTTTGCCTTGCCTCTTGCTTACAGCATCAGCCACTTGTCATTCATCATCTATTTCTGTCATTTTCCTATTTATAATATGCTTTTTCCTTCCTCTTTAATTCTCATGTATTATTTGTAGCTACCCATTGACTTATTCTTTTACAATAATTAGTGTTTATTGAAAATGTTTTCAACAGGCATTTTTTGAGGGAAATTTTAAACATTCAGAATTTCCCAGGAATGAAAAAAAAGTTCTTTTCAATCACAGTGGTTTCCAAAATAGTTTAAAAAGCTATGTTTTATTACCACTGCTCACCAATGTTAGTAGCATTTTCTGAATCCAAAAAATGGTGTTTTACTAACAGATTCCTTTACCAGAAAACAATGAAGTTTTCTATTAATTTTTACTTCGCTCAAAGCCATCTTGCAGTGAAAAAATGTTGATCAGCCAGTTCATGAGCAACATTCTGGTCTATAACACAAAGAATGCTACAGAAACTTGAACTTTGATAAAGCACATAACAAGTATATATTAAAAGATATGTATGTACTTTTGTACTTATTGCTAAAGCATGTTTCAGGTGGCTGAAATTTTACTTTCATTACTCGTTTTGAAAACATGAAAAAGAACCCCTTTTCTTTTGATAAATATATGAAAGCTAATGTCTTTATTTAGGTAGCATATTCCAAGTATATAAAAAGTTACTGAATTAAAAGAATAGCTCAGATTTAAATGACTTAGGATGAATTCAAGTTCAAGTTTCAGAAGACATACCAGCAGGGTTGTGGTTAGTACTCTGTCACCTGGGAAAAACACCTAGGCAGCTCTCATCTCACCGAAGGCAAAGGCAAAATGAGTCCTTTTAGCACTGTAATTTGCAAAGACCTTTGATGCAAGTAAATGGCCACTCAGACAAAGGAAAGAATATCACTTTTTTTTTTCTCAGTTGCACCCAAGCTGTTCATTTCACTTTATGTTTTTACTTCATTAAAATAGAAAAATGAGGAGCACCCACCTTGACAGACTCTGAGAAAGCATCATATCCTTGGGATATATGTTAGCTGAGTATAGTAAGATAACGTTTAGTGTAAAATCAAAGTATTCCCATAGCCCTTAGTATCCAGAAGTTCTTTTAGCTCTGCTAAAGGATGTGCAAACCTCCACTCTGGGTATTAGAAAAGGCTAATTCTTAATTCCCTCGACTAAGTAAGCCTGCTTGCTGCCATGGACTACTACAAGCTTTATTCCTATTAGAGACTTGCTGGTTGCCCAAGGTGACAGTGCTGTGTCACAGGTAATCATGGAAGTGACATGGCAAAGTATCTCTAAAACCGTAGCTTTGAGTAAAAAGATCAAATGGTTAAGTCTGTAGCCTTTTAAGACTAAAATAACAAGCAAATAGTTGTGCTGCACTTTTCCAGTATTAGCTGACGTGCAGTTAAGTCACACTCCCTTTCCATTCACCAGCCAACCTGTCATTTGAAGAATCAATGATAGCAGAATGGAACAGGCTGATGCTACTCCCCAGATGGCAGCAATTATAAAAAGAGGAGAAGGTCAGGCCATGTCAGAAAAAGGAGAGCATTTGTATTCATTTTTAGATTTTGGGTGCAGGCCAATTAATCTTTTCTAATTGTATAACTTAGAACCAGGCTGATTACCAAACAATAGAACTAATCTTAAGCGGGGTTAACACCTGTAACTTCCACGCACAGCAGGAACAAGAACAATGGTACTGTTGGGAGACATTTTGTTTGATGTTCCTTGCTAGTTTGAAAAGAAACAAATACCTAGCAACTTAGCTGTAATAACAAAGAAACTCTGATGACACAGCTGGAAACCTCATTATTCAACAATGAGTTTTCCAAGGCACATGTGAGCACAGACATGGAACTTAAAGGGAGTTCTGTGTCACAACTTGTTTGTTTCCATAGTGGAAATTTTGGATTCTACTGATGTTTTGGCATATATCTAAATGACACACTTTTGGTTTAGGTTGAGTTGCACCATATTGGAGTATGTTGTTTAAGCAAATTATATTGAGGCATTTAGCTTCAGGAAAAGTTGACTAATCTATGCTCACCTGAGCTGCTGCATTTTATTATATGAGTTAGAGTTAGCTGCCTGTCTGTCTATTCCCTTTGGTGGCCTGTGCTAAGCATCTCACACGATACAGTTTCTCACCTGGCTGATTTGATAAGGTGCCTTCTGGAAGCCACACAACCACAATGCAACATGAGCTACCTGTGAAGTCAGGTCTGTAGATGAGAAGCATGTAAAACTTCCCGCTCTGTGGCAGACTTCACTGCTTTAACTTTCAGATCATACAAATGATTTCTTGAACTGTCCATGTCTGTTCAAATCCTAATAGCCTGTTTTGGGGATCACAATGCTTCCACCAAGTCCAAGTCCTGACAGTTCTCTAGTCTTTTCCCCTCATCCTTTCATAATAGACTTATCAGTTTCGAATTCCATTTTCTGGTATACAGTCCAAAATAGTGCATGCAGCACAGCCTGAAGGCTCCATCTTAAGCATTTGTTTTTATCAGGATTTCTTCAGGCTCTGTGAGGTGCTGTGCCCACAGTTGATACAGTGTGACTGCAGGAGTTCCATCTTACCCGCTACTAGGTTCCAGCCTTCCTACCCATTCCCTACACCAGACTTTTCTGTCAAGCACTCTGCCATCTTCTCCCTCAAGTTGTGAACAACTCATGCCAACTGTCATGCTGGTTTTTTCCACTATCTGAATAAAAGACACCATAAGAGTTAGAAAAGAAGCCCTCCATTATACTTGTATCTGTTTTTGATTACCCATTCCTGATTACACGAAAGTTTATTTTCTTCAATGCTTGTCATTCCCTTCATTATCCTGATTTGGGACCAAAAAAGCCATAAAATATCAGATCTCCTCTCAGCCAAATTTTTATTTTTGACTTGTTCTAATATGCGTTTAAGAAGTTGCCATTATTTGAAAGGAAGACCTGATATTTCGTTAGTAAAGCCAGGAAATTAAAAATAAGCAAGTACCAAGAGAATGGACCAGCTTTCCCCCCCACCAGGCAAAGGTGTCCTGAGCTCAATTTCAAAAGTGAAGAGAATTTCAGAATCTAGTCAAATGATTCCTCTTTTTGGCATTCTGAGAAGATGCACAGATCTGTTTTCTAGACAGGATAACTGAGACACAGGAGAGATTCAGGTAACTTCCAAAATGTAAAAGGCAGCTGATAAGCAAGCTGAAATAAATGGGCGCAGCTCCAGTGATTTACCATGAGGTGACAGTCAGCTTTTCTCTCTGGACCCCTAGGCACTTACTTTTATCTCCTTTCTACAAGAATCTTAAACAAGTATTGAGGAACAATCACCACTAAACTCATTTTTATTGCCAACAATGTTAGAAAAGTGATACAGTTCTGGAAAGAACAGGAACACTTCTAATACTGTTCAAATATTTCACCTCTGCTCTAATAAAATAATGCAATGATTAATTCATGTCTCTATCAAAGAAGTAGAAGATAAAAACTAATGCTGGCCTGCACAGTTTCAGGGAAGGTCAGCCTTTCTAAAGAAACTTGTTTTCAAATAAGCCTACAGGTCTCAAGGTTGTGATAGTACATGTGGTCTTCAACAAGGGATTTGACTAAGCCTCACACAACATCTGGATTCCAAAATTCAAACTGCATGGGATGAACTGGGAACACTTCTGAAGGGTTAAAAAGTCAGGCTCACTATTGATCTTAAGAGTGTAGCTGCTGAGGGATGCAAAGACACCTATAAAAATGTAAGAAGCTTCCTGTGGGGAGTGGGGGGCACACCAAAATTAAAAAAAAAAAAAAAAAGATTCTGGCCAGCTGTTTGTTACCCATCTCTACTGTCAGCCTCTTTTATTACAGTCATCTGTTGTCCCATTACAAGCTAACATTGTGAAACGCTTGTGACACAGACTGTCTTTTACACTTTGTGAGACCTTGGTCCCAGTCTCGTGCTTTTGGCTAATACTTTATTACAAATGAGAAATAATATTTAAAATAATGTGACTAGACACAGTTGAATCCCACACTGCAGAAGAACAGTTCCATTTAGAAAGCACATAGGTGAAATACTAATCCCCTTTTGATCAACCTCAAATTTCACCCTAACTTCAATAAGACTGGTGTAGAAGCATCTTCTGGAAAAATAAAAGATACGAGAAGACCTACAGCAAAGCCTATAACATGTAATTAATCATCTCTAGTTGGTTTGTGGCATTCAACTATTTACTTTTCACAGCTGTAACTACTAAATCATGCAGCAATTCTATGAACTGATTTTAATCTTTAGATACTTGCCTGATATTAGAATTCTTTATGGCTCCATTACAGTACACACTCATGTGTTGCAGAGAAACTTGCAACAAATATAATCTTTGGACATTTTCTTCCAGCTATTCCAAGCATGGATCTTTGCCTGATCACAGAATCACAGAATGGTTGAGGTTGGAAGGGACCCCTGGAGATCATCTAGTCCAACCCCTCTGCTCAAGCAGGGTCACCTAAAGCATGGTTCTAAGGATTGCGTCCAGTCAGGTTTTGAGTATCTCCAAGGATGGAGACTCCACAGCCTCTCTGGGCAACCTGTTCCAGTGCTCAGTCACCCTCACAGTAAAGAAGTTTTTCCTCATCTTCAGATGGAACTTCTTGCGTCTCAGTTTGTGCCCATTGCCTCTTGTCCTGTCGCTGGGCACCGCTGAAAAGAGTCTGGCCCCATCCTCTTTACACTCTCCCTTCAGATACTTATACACGTTGATAAGATCCCTCCTCAGTCTTCTCATCTCCAGGCTGAACAGGCCCAGCTCTCTCAGCCTTTCCTCATGAGAGAGATGCTCCGGTCCCCTAAACATCTTCATAGCCCTCCGCTGGACTCGCTCCAGTAGCTCCATGTCTCTCTTGTACTGGGGAGCCCAGAACTGGACACAGTACTCCAGATGCAGCCTCACCAGGGCTGAGTAGAGGGGGGGGGATCGCCTCCCTCGACCTGCTGGCAATGCTCTTCCCAATGCAGCCCAGGATACCATTGGCCTTCTTGGCCACAAGGGCACATTTGTTGCTCATGGTCAACTTGGTGTCCACCAGGACTGCCAGGTCCTTCTCCGCAGAGCTGCCCTCCAGCAGGTCAACCCCCAACCTGTACTGGGGCATGGGGTTATTCCTCCCCAGGTGCAGGACCCTGCACTTGCCTTTGTTGAACTTCATGAGGTTCCCCTCTGCCCATCTCTCCAGCCTGTCCAGGTCTCTCTGAATGGCAGCACAGCCCTCTGGGGTATCGGCCACTCCTCCCAGTTTTGTATCATCAGCAAACTTGCTGAGGGTGCACTCTGTCCCTTCATCCAGGTCATCGATGAAGAAGTTGAACAAGACTGGACCCAGTACTGACCCCTGGGGGACACCGCTAGCTACAGGCCTCCAGCCAGGCTTTGCGCCACTGATCACAACCCTCTGAGCTCTGCCATTCAGCCAGTTCTCAATCCACCTCACTTTCTGCTCGTCTATCCTGCCCTTGCTGAGCTTGCCTATGAGGATGTTACAGGAGACAGTGTCAAAAGCCTTCCTGAAGTCAACGTAGACATCCACTGCTCTCCGCTCATCTACCCAGCCAGTCATCCCATCGTAGATGGCTATCAGGTTCGTTAAACATGATTTCCCCTTGGTGAATCCATGCTGACCACTCCTGATCAGCTTCTTATCCTTCACATGCTTAGAGATGGCATCCAGGATGAGCTGTTCCATCACCCTTCCAGGGATTGAGGGGAGGCTGACTGGCCGGTAGTTCCCTGGGTCCTTCTTCTTGCCCTTTTTGAAGACTGGAGTGACATTAGCCTTCTTCCAGTCCTCAGGCACCTCTCCTGTTCTCCATGTCCTTGCAAAGATGATTGAGAGTGGCTTAGCAATGACATCCGCCAGCTCCCTCAGCACTCGAGGGTGCATCCCATCAGGGCCCATGGACTTGAGAATGTCCAGTTTGCCTAAATGATCTCTAACCCAATTCTCCTCAACCAGGGAAAATCTTCCTTTCTCCAGACTTTCTCCCTGGTCTCTAGGGTCTGGGGTTCCTGAGGGCTGGTCTTAGCAGTAAAGACTGCAGCAAATCATGGCAAAAGAATGAGGAGGAAGAAAATCTGTTCTCATCTTACCCACTCTTCCACAGCTTCTCACTTCCTCCTTTCTGTTTTTAGAACACTGATGAGCTCTCACATATGGAAACACTTGCATTGTAACAGCAGCTCAGGCCCTTTTCAGTGGGAAGAGGTACCATGTCCATGAGCCACACTTCCCTTTTCTGCCTTTTCTCCCCCAAAGGACTTCTCATGAGAGTTTGGTAAAGAACAAGAACTTTCTTAAACATACTGAGCACCTGAGCCAGAAAAATCACATTCTTAACTGTCAGTATGTGACTGCTTAAATAAAGCAACCTTTGCAGGTCAGAGCGCCAGATAAGAAGCTGCTTGTGGAGTGTAGCTTTTCTTTTCTCTTTTTGTGAGAAAAGGACAAATTTAATGGGTGGCTGAGTTTTCACAGAGGTGACAACATAGTTGTAGGAAAAGTTCTCAAAGTCGATCAGGTGCAACTCTGTCAGTAGTCATTTAGTTCTTGTCTAAAATTCACAGAGCAGCACATTTCCTGTAAGTCTGAAACTGCTGTCTGTGGTCTGTTACTTTTGAAACAATGCTTTAGTTTTCGTAACTGGGAAACCATTTAAAGTTCTATGCATAATTCATCAACTCTATATTTACCAGCCTCAAATAAACTACCCTCAGATTCTTGTTTTTGGCACAGCAGCGTAAGCCAAAGTAAAAGACAATGTTACACAGATTTGCATCCTGTTCTTCTACATTTAACTATTTGGTTTTAGTTGTTTGTGTGTCCTACAGAGACTAGAAAAGTCATAATTAATGCAACCACAAACAAACCTTTCATTAGTCTTTACATTTTAGGCATATTGGAGACGGATGTTCCCCTATGGTTTTTCACAGACTCCATGACACACACGGCGTCCTTCTGTTCTTAGTCATATGTTTCTCTGTTTACTGCCTTCCTGTGTGTCCAGCCAAGCTTCCCTACATCTTTCACATCATCAGGCTCCAGCAGATGGAGCTAACAAGCCACTTTCTTGGTTTAGACACAAGGAAAAGCTAAACAGGCATTATACAGAGTCATTAGACTAGACGGCTATTTATTTAACAGTACTGAGAAACTAGCTGGTAATACCTTATGTAAATAAAATATCCCTCCACCATCTGTTCTGCCTGGAGCAAAGCGAAGGACAATTTCCTCTTTACTCTCCCACCTTAAATGATGGATCTCATCTCAATATTTAGCTTATCCCTTCTTCCCAGAAGCATGGAAGACAGTGGCAGACATGGAGAAGGCAAGGCGACTCTGATCTGTAACCTTTCTTTTCTTCCTCTGGCTGAAGTTGCAATTTACCAGGGGTATGAATTCCCTACTTAAGCAATTACCAGACCCTGATGCTACTAAGATGCAAAAACATGGAGCCATCTTTGCCTAAAAGGAAGGTGACATAACACACTTCATTTAGACAAATATGGCAGCAACTTAAAAATAAATGGGCCTTCAAAGTCAGAACACGTCTTGTTGGCACTCCAGAACAAGACTCAAGGAGGACATGAAGATTAAGAATAGCTATCCCTGGCAGAAGGAGAAGGGGATCAATAAACTGAATTTGCAGGGGATCCAAATATTTCTATTGCAGAATGAGACAATGTTTCCACTACTGGAGAGAGAGTAACATGTTTTCTATGCGATCTTGTTCCCTGACTGTATCTTCTGAAGCCATACAAAAATCATTTCAGACATTTGGAAAGTTTGAAGGAAGCATGAGAAGGAATAACCCAGACAGATTGGAATGGAAAACTACTCAGTATTGTGTGTAATTGAAAGGTTTCCTTCTGCTTTTCTCAATACAGTTCTTTGTACTTGTATCATTTTTGATATTGAACACACCATCTGAATAAATGAAGGTGGCACAATCTGAAGCACACTTCCTGCCTCAGAGTAACAGAGGCAATCTTATTGCAAAAGGTACAACATTGCTGTGGACTAACTGATAATTCAGTAACATGCTAGTGGAAGATGCGGCTATCCAACCTGTGCAGATAGGAGAATCACATCTTCTTGCAGCTACAACAATCATTTTCTTAGGATGTTGACTAATGGTTCAGTATGTTGCAAAGCAATGGCAATATCACCTAACTTGCTCTTCCACAAAGCCTTTATTAAAGATCATAAACTGAAAAAAATTCCTGCTGGAGCTTTGACCTTTAAGTCAATTTTTGAAAATGGTAGCTACAGGCATTCAAAAATATTATTTTCCTCTGACTAACAATAGTAAGGCTGAGACTGTGTCATAGGTTCAATCACATAATGTGATTCAAAAAGATATATTTCCATATCCCTATACCTTCTCCTTATACAGAACTGACTATAGTCCTGCTCTTTCCACTGTCTAATCTTGCTCCCCAAATTGATCTATTGGGCCATAGATCTTTGACAGCAACTGCCTAAGTGCAGCTATACCAACAAAAGGCTGGAAGGTCCAGAGCACGAAGATGCACCGTGTGGCCAACTGACCATATGTGACTTGCCTCAGTAATGCCCCTGGTTACATACACATAAGGGTGGATTCTGACATGTAAGATTTATATATATATAATATATATATATATTTTTTTTTACAGAAGCAGACAGTGAAAGAGACTTCTGGAGACATCTTCTCAAAATAATTTTCAGATAATTTAATGTTTTGGGCATTGCATTTTTAATACAATCAAAATTCCAACAGCTGGTGCAGGAAGCCCTGTGCTAACTGAAATGAAAGGAATGTAATCACAATCAGTTGACACACAGGTTTTGGATACTGATCTGTTTGAACTATATGCTGTTAGGCTGTCAGCAACTGAGAGCAATTGATGTAGCAAAATCTAGACTATAATAAGCAAGAAAACAGATAAAAAGTATTGAGAACAAGCTGCTGTTCTAACAAGACTACATTTTATAGGACTAGAACAAAAATTTTGACTAAGAACCCACTGCCCCTCTAAGATGCCCTGAGACAAAGAAAACTGCTGAAGCCAGAATAAAAGCATTAGCAGTATCTAGTCAGAAAATCAGACTTACAGCTGGTAATAAAATCCTCTTAAAACTATTATTACATTAACTTCTGGAATATACATAAGGAGATTTATAGCTACCATAAAATATGGTTGCTTTACTGCTATTCTATGTGGTACCCAAACTAGGCATTAAATAATATTAAAGAATTTGAACCAAGCTAAGAAATTCAAGAAATTGACTGAGGATCTGCTTTTAACTAGCTTAATTTAAAAAAACGAACATTCATTTTTGGTTTCTGTTAGTGTACACAGATTTATGGAATGCCCAGCCACTGCTGGGGATGCTAGACAAAAAGGTAGTTCAATAGGTCAAGATCCCCAGGCCCTCAGACTTCTCCCACAGCATCTGCCAATTCCAGGAAGGCATTCAGAACTTTCCAGTTCCCATTCCAGCCCATCAATCTCCCCCAACTATTCTTCCTCCTTACCAGAGGGGAAAGCAGGTGCCTCACTGCATTTGGACTCGTCTTGAGAAGAAAACAAGTGATTCCTAAACCAAGGACACCTCTGTGAGCAAACCTTACTGCATGAAACTGGTATAACCACATGATCTTATTTCTGCAACCCCAGTCTACCTTTTATGCGGATAGCCCATATGCTGGCTCTACTGCTCGGTACTTTGTTCCTGTGCTTGGGTAGGAAAGAATTTTTATGTCTCTGTGTTCCTCACATGCAGGGACAGTTTGGCTCCTGTCTGGTGTAAACAGACCCTTCTGTGGTCTGCACAGGTTCTTGGTGTTCCAAGCAGAAGGCAGTCAGAGAACACAGTGTTCATGACACCCCCACTGCAGCTCTTACTACAGCTCAGTCTGGTAGATATGCTGGCACAGAGCCATCATCTTTTCTCAACGGGTCCAAGGAACAATCAGAAAAAAGGAAATACATGCTGTCCTTCTGGCAAATGTCTTCCTAAGGGACAGCTTCCATCTGCCTATCCTCTTATGCTGTGAGCATGGCACAAAGAGACCATGTACCAAAAGAAAACTGAGCTCATAGGCCCTCTCAGTTATGTGACATCTTTGCTGGAAATAGGGTGGGGTGAGGATTCTGAGATGTCTTGAAGGGTCTTTTGGAGGCCTGGGCAATGACTATGTGGCATTTTTCATAAAGCTTAGAGAGCCACTTCACAGCATTGAACCTGAATAGCTCGAATGTGGCCCCTACTGCAGAGAGGCAGCTATGACATCTGTGGTAGCTGACACAAGAAAAAGGGAAACACAGTCAAGCCTTTGTTTGATTCTTTCCCTCCCTGGAAGATCCCTCCCAGCTGCCCTTTGTGGCATCATTGCAGGACAGCTTTCCTTCCCATCCTGAGCACAGTTCAGTGACACAGGTAAGTCATATAGGGGAAGTACGAGGAGGCACTCATCTTCGTGCCCTCTGCTAGCCAGGTTGTGACTGAGCTCAATAGTAGTGGTATAAAGCAGAGAAGAAAAAATAACTCTGCCTCCTACACATTATCTTTCAGCTCTCCGTAGAGTGCCAGTTTTAACATCTTCAGAGGGCTTAATCCATGTTAGGAACTAATTAAAGTTAGGAGGAAAGATTCTCACCCATACCTGGAGCAATATGGCTGGCAGCTTCTGAGGACCCCCATGATAGTTCAGGTATAAGAGGTGTGCCAGGGACAGCGCACAATGTTGCTGACCTATGTCAGACCTGAAGTACTGTTTACATACTATAGATCTCTAGCTATTAAGGCTGTCTAGAATCAGTGGAAAAGCCATTTAAGTCCTCTTCCCCCTTGCTTGGTTGCGAGTCTTGTGTTCTGCCTCTTACAGCTATATCATAGTATGACTAAGATTGACTTTCTAGAAAACATGATCAATTAAAAGATAGGCTGATTCTCATAAAAAAAAAAAAGAGAGAGAGAGACAGAGAGAGAGAGAAAGGAAGAAAATACTGGCAATTGGATTCCCAAGCTGACATTTCAACAGTGCTAAATAAAAGCTATTGCAATAAAAAGTTACAGTGACTGTTACTAGAATTACTAAAATTAGAACAAGACAAGAAAAAAAAAAGCATCCTCATGTGAAAGCTGTTAGTCTCACTGAGTTTTATAATTTTAGCTACACAATCATCAGCTGTAGCTTAAATGGGACATTATCAAGGCTGGCAGGCCCACATCCATAGAGGAAACAGACTTTGCACCTCTTTGTGCCTATATAGCTTGTAATACAGAAATGAACGGATGCCTGTGAGCAAAATCTGGTTCTTCTGATCTCACTCTGATGTCCTGGCTCCAAAAACATTTCCTTCATTCAAATTCCATTAGCAGCAACCTACTTTCCATATTTGTTTTCAGAACTAAAGATGTAGAATAAGTACAGAAATACTGTACAGCAGGTGCTGTGCAGGTCAAGATCTTTGTTCCTACTGGGATAGGTGGGGTTTTATATTTTAATTGTGCTGCTAAGTTGTTAACGTGACTCACTGCCTCTCCTCTTCTCTGCCTTTCCAATGGCCTTGCGCTATATTAACAGGGGTGCATACGAGGGAACTGAGGGTGTGGTAGAGGGAAACTTAGAGTCCCCATAGAGATACTGATGTAGCTGGTGATATTTCTGATCTTAATTTAGAATGACAATATATAAGAAGTTGCATTACTAATAACAACAATAAGAAGAAAATAAATAATACTAACGAATCCTGGAGAATTCAGATTAGCAACTAAACATAAAGAGCCCAGGCTAACCCTTTCCGTGTGTTGCTGTTCAACAGTTATTTGATAGCCAAGGCAGAATAAATAATAAGCCAAACTTATTTTTTGAAAGGAACCTCTTGGGAGGGGGAGGCAGGAAGGGAATGTAAGTTGTCTTTGTGGAATGTTGTCAGATGAGAACTAAAATTCCAGTCTTTACTGAGGCCTCTGCTGGAATGTACAAAACACTGGGTACATTCCCCTATGCACACACACACTTCATGTTTTATTTTTCCATGCCATGTTGCTTAAAAGTTCACAGCTGCATTCTTAATTGGTTTCTCAGTAATCTTGGTACATAAACACAGTGACACTCAAAGCTGCATTCCTCAGTCCTGGTGCTTTAACTGAAAACAAAAGCTGTTTCACCCAGGAGTGAGACACATCTGCCTCCATCAGAAGCTTCCCAAAGGTGCTACAGAAGACAGCTTAGCAAATCTTAAGCAGTAGGACAGCCTGAGGCCCACTGAGAGCTCTAAAATTCCCTTTCAAATGGTTAGAATTTGGCTTATGCCCTGAAACACAACTATTAATATTCCTCATCTATCTTACTGTTGATTGTGGTTGTTACCCATAGCACTTTCACCTACAGTAGAATACTCTTTCCAGGAATGGAAGGAGAGAAGAGGGGTGGGTTTTTCCTATGGTAGTTTCCTAGAAAACATATTCTGAACACCAGAGATCGAAGAAGACTTGTAAAGGGGACAAACACATCCCCTCAGAATAGGAGATTGTTCCACAGTTGATACCAGAATGATACAAATATATTTCCTAATAACCAATATAAAAACTATGCAGGCCACTCATTGTAGACAAATATATAATAAATCACAAAATTATACTGTGCAATAATAAAGTCAGATGCCAATTATGGACCCTTTTTAGAGTCCATTCCCACTAAAGTCAATGGCAAACTTCCCAGAGAAGCATAAATGGAGAGTTGGAGACGGATTTGTTCAACTATTTTTTCAACAGATGTCTTATGATGCAGACAGTACTTTAGAAAATGTCACTGTGCACCTAACATCCATTTGCTTTGCTAGAGATGAATGAGATCTGCAATTCTGAAAATCCCACTAAACATTATCTGAATTTCTAGGAGCTTAAACAGCTTTCAAGAAATGCATTCATATGTGAAGTTCACCCTATCTAGGGGCCAGCGGAGGGTTTTACAAACTCCACTGGGAGCTAAGGGATATTGAGGCTTTGTTGTGTGATGAGCAGGGAATCTCATCCTGAACACACTTGTTAAGGTTGCAGGGGCCATCTTATAAATTACTGTTAAAACTCAGAAGCTAGAAAGTAACTCCCATATGCAACACGAATATAATGGATTTCTGCAGTACAAAGCCAGGCTCTACATAGCCTCCTTACAGACTCTGTAAAAAACTATGTTCCTGAAGGCCCCACAGGAGGATCCCCTTGTTGGGAACTCTCCAAAGACTACAAATACTGCCCAGTCGCCAAGGGCTGGTGACATGGAGTGCAGCACAGGTGACTTATCACTAACAGGAGTGAGTTGTTAGTCACTAACTGCAGTTTCTATTGGACTCACTGAGGACAATTAGGCCAACAGCCAAGTTCAAATTCAAACTCATAAATACAAAATGCTGCTTTTCTAAGAGTTGTTCAAGTGCACTTTAAATTACAAAAGAAAATCTGTCTGTGGCAGAACTTCCTAGCTCTTGCAGCACTGAGCCTATTCAAGAGCGCACTCTACTCCAGATAACTGCTGCCAAGTAACGTCTAAGCAGCTAGGTAATTCCATGAGCACTGGCACTAATGAAGTCAGTTTTCTATGGATTTGTATCTTATGGGCTCACTATTGGCTAATAATACCGCTCAAGCAATTATTGGGTCTCTCCCATCCTACTTAGCCTATTTTCAGACACTGCCTTGCTGTTACAGCTAGCCAAAACTAGCCGGGGGAATCCACAGTAGACAGACAAACAGCAAGGTTTCATTAGGTCTCACTGACTTAGGAAACTGGGCTAAAAATAATCTATCCTCTACATAAGTATTGAACTACTGTACTGTTGGGAAACATCAGGAAGAGAAAATTCTTAAATTCTGAGCACTTCTGCTCTGTCTGAATAGAGAAATCAATATAATTTTTTTTTCCTGAAGACCAAACTCCAGTCAGCCTAGAGAAATACAGGATTTCCTGAATCTGATACTGCCTAGTGCCAACAGAACATTGCCTTAGTTACTTCCAGAGAATGGTTCCCAAGCACAAATAAGACTATATTTATCTGGAAAGTTAATATTTAAATAGTTCTGACCTCAATTTTGGGGACAGCCTGCTAGTTTCCTCAACACAGCATGGAGAAAAGTAACTTGCTTCACTGGAAGAGACAGTAGTGGCAAGTCCTCTGTGTTCACAAAATTCATCCAGGTTCTGTTTGGCAGTGTTTTCATCCAGTCCTTAAAAAAAATAAATAAATAAAAATCAAAGACTACTTGTTTCTATAGAGTTCTGAACATACAAGTGGCTAGCGTGAACTAAACATTATTATTACATCTTCCAGAGCAGAAAACTGTTTGACGGGTAATTTGAAATGTACGCGGGTGGATATTTTGTAGCCCCCATATTCACTTTTATCAATTGTTTATTTTTCTTAGGGGCCTCAACAGAACTGACCTTAAGCTTTTTCTGAGCAAATCTTATATTTAAAAAGCCATTTATTTAATTACTTCATGGGAACCTTACACTATAAAAACTCATACTTGGGAAATCCCTTTTGTTGCAACGTGCAAGCTTGATTCTCCACTTGTTCATTACCTGATTACTTGTTTACTACCCACCGAAAACCATAGAAGTGTTTTCACTTACTTTGGATCAGACCCTTAGAACAGTACAAGACCTCAGTTTAAATAAAGTTACTCTTGATTTACATTCATAAAAGTGAGGGAAGAGCTTACAGACTGCAGCTGGACCTAAATTAAGATAAAAAATTTCACCAAGCACAAAAAAGGAACTTTATTACCACTCACATCTACACCTATTATCATCATGCCTTATAGCTGCAGTGTTCAATACACGAATGAATGCCAGACACATCTGTTAATTTTTTAAGCCAACATGATTGATAACCTCACACATTCTATTACCCTGTTTCTCACTAATATTTAAATGAATGTAACATTCACTTTATTTAATTACACTAGCATAGAGAAAATTAACCCACAAATTAAATGGCACACTTCTAGTCAAGGTAAGATCATATGGCTGCAAAACCATTGTTCCAAAGGCATCCCAGTCTAATTATTGTTCCAGCTATACTAAAACTAAAAACGACCCACAGTATGAACTCAACCTTTCTAAACTTGTGTAACTGGCTTAAAAAAAAAGTTTATGAAAGAATTTATTATCTACTATATCTCCCTCTCACTTACGCAAAACAGGCTAAATTATGAGGGGCATTGTTAAAATCTATCCCTCCTCCCCTTCCTTCTGTGGTACTAAACCTGTTTGAAAAAGGAGTCTAGGTTGGATCTGTAACTATCTTCCAGATGGGATTAAAAGCAAAAGAGCACATGGCTTGTTTTACCCTTAGCACAGAAATTCTGACCTTTTATTGTTTTCTCTGAACTATAATCTTCTCTTTATGTTGTTTTTTATTGGATATTTGTTTGCATGACTGCAGAAATTCTGCAGTCTCTAAAGCTTCTAAATTGTAAACCTCAAATGCAACACATTACAAAGAGTAAATATCTGAAGTGAACTATGTATTTAGGGTCTGATCTACACCAATGTACTTATCTGTGTAATACCATCAAATTCAGTGGAACCACTTGGGTTGGTAAGGATCACTGCTACACAGAAAGGTTTAAGGAATGATGTCCTTAGATTGTCTACTCTGAGGTGTGGAATTTGTATACAGGGCATCTAAACTGTTTTTCATAGTATGCAAAATAAAAAAATCAAATGGTCCAAAAGCAAAGAGTATAAAATAAGTCCAAGGGCAAAAAGTGACACCTTAAGTTTTCTGAAAGTGAGTACTGAAAGTACCAAAAATTAGAGTAATTGAATAATTATAAGCTGTTTTACTGTGCTTCCTGTTAGTTTGCTGAGCACTTCCCTTCAGCGTTTTGGTATGATAATTGCTTTGTTTGAGTGATGATTCACACAGAGTTGCTCATACTAACAGGCCAGTCTCCATGAGAAGCTTTGACACCATCAACAGTCAGCAATCAAGTCTACGAAAGGCCAAAATTTTGGCTCCACTTACCACTCTCAGCCGGAAAGTCCTGGCTGAGGCGGCAACAGCAAAGAGTATCCCAAACCTCCCTTACACTGTGGCACCCGCAGATAGTTAGGATAACGCCTAAAGAACATACTGCAAATGGTGAGCACAAGGCAAGGGAGAATGGAAGATATCTCTTCTTTAGCAGCCTCCAATCATATGACTTTTAGGGAACCTAAGTGAAAGATAAAGTTGCTGTCATTCTGCTGAACCCAAAGGCAGAATATGGGTATGCAAAGAGCTTAGGTCTGGCAGATCAATCACTCCTGCACCGTAGCTATTCTGTTTGTTACGGGAGGCTGAACTAAGCAGTTAAGCTCTTCTTTTCACTCAGAACTATAATTTTGTATTTTAGTTCTATAGCCATAAACTCTGGACCAAAATTTCCCAAGCTTCACAACAAACTTCAGCCCAGAAATCCTCCCTGGCAACTTACTGAAATGACTAATGTCAGTGCAGTGACTGACACTACAGAGCAAAAAAAAAGTCTGTGGTATTACAATCCTAGATTTTACTCTGCTCAGCTGTGTTCAATTTGTTAACTATTCAAAGAAAAGATGACATTCCAGAACACGCATACACAAACAAGGCTACCCTTTAACGACTTCCTCATTTTGGCTGTGCATTTAAGGATGTATGGGGCACTCTTAAGTCTCTTACTGTTTTCAAAAAACCTTGATCTTTTTATCTAGTCTCAGACCTGTGTAATTTTTTCTGGCATGGCTCTAGCAACTTTTATTTATCAGAACAAATCCTGTCACCAGATCTCATTTGTCTATGATTATTTAACACATTGTGATAGAAGCCTATGTTGTAATGCAGTGGGAATTTACTAGCGGACACTTTTGAAGAATAACATGGTGCCACAGTCTCAAGAGGTTCATAAAGTATTTGTAGAGCAAATCACCCCTCCAAAGAGCAAAGGGCAAAAGCATTACTAATGCACACTTGAGACTCCTGTTCTAATGCTGTGGTTTAAAGTGCTGAGGGCGTTGCTGCACTTAAGAGATTACTTTTGCTCTCTTCACCCCAGATTTTCCCCTCCACCCCACGGTAAACTCTCTGTCACAGGCTGATTTGCTATACATCAAAAGAACAGGGAGATGGTGGTAAAGAGGAGGGGGGGTGAACACTGAGTTTGTCCTAAAAAGCAAGCAAAATCCGTAATACCCAACAAAGCTATAAGATGAATGTATCTGAAAGACACTCCCAACTCACTCAAACTCTGTGACTCACATTCATTTGCCGTAACATAGCTTTGCTGGCACAGGCAATATTATTTTCAATGTACGTCACACTCAGGCAGTTGCTGATCAGAGAGATATTGCTGGTGCCAGGAGTGTTTGGGTGGCAGAGTGTGTGCAGTCACGCTCTGGGGTGGAGCAGGAGGGGAACTGTTCTGCGCAGGGGAAACAACCCCTGCCTGCTCGTCAGGTGAAGGCTGTAGGAGAGAAGACATAAAATTAAAAGCATCAAATGTGGCCACCCCATTCCCCCACCGTTTCCTCTACTAATGACACAGATGGGGACGTTGTTTACTACATTTGTCTTTTTTTCTTTTTTTTTGTAAAAGACAGATGATATGCAGATAACTGGGGAAGGGGGCTGTTTGTTGCCACACTTTAATGGAATGGGAATTCAAATAAGGAATGGCATTTTTATGGCTAGTAAGAGTATCACTCATTGTTTAGAATGTTTTTGAAGGAAGGAAAGGGAAAGGGGAGTTACACATTCCCTTCCCCTGTGATGTCTTTTCCTGGCTAGGTCTGGCCAGGATGCTAAAGCAGGCCGCTCTAATCCAGTACGGCTACTCCTACATTTTGTGCAGTACAGGCTCTCCCTTCTCCTTGACTGTGCAAGATACACTCACACCGCCTTTGACAAAGGCTCCTCACTGCTTCCACAAAGCACGGCTTGTGCGCAGCAGGCCGTGCGCGGTGGCAAGAACACGTCCCACGCCTTTCTGCCCGGCCCCGCGCGTGGGCGGCTGCTGAGCGCACACGTGGCGGCGTTTCCCTCCCACGTCTCCGTCCACCAGAGGGAAGGGAAAGCCTGGCCTCGCGGCCGCGGCCGGAGCCGGCGGAGACTGCAGTGCCTGCTCCAGGAGCGGCGGGAGGCGCGCACGGGGCGGGGGAGCCCGGCCGAGGCGCGGGTGCCTGCGCCCGGGCTGCGGGGCGCCCCGCCCAGCCGAG
>NW_020447819.1:383989-413761 GCF_003343035.1 Apteryx rowi
GAGTCCGGGCGCCGCGGCCCGGCCCCGGCGCGGCCCGCGCGGGGGGGGGAAGGGGGCGGGGCGGGCGGCGCGAGGAGCGCCCCTCGCGTGTCGGAGGGCGCCCCGCCCCCGCCCCGCTATTAATAGCGCGGTGGCGGCGGCGGCAGGCGAGGCGGGCGCGGGGCACCCGAGGACATCGGCGGCGCGCGCTTAAACGGGCAACGCCGCCTCGCCTGGCGGTGGGCCCCACAGCGGAGGGTGGTAGCAGCTGGGTGCTCTCAAGAATCGTCGTTCTTCTCCGAGGGGGAAAAGCTCCTCCGAGGGGTCTGTCTCACCTTAGTACGCCTCTACAAGTGTCCTCTGGTACTTATGGGACCACACTGTGTCTTTTCTCCCCTAATATGTTCCCATCCTTCTGCACCAATATCTGTCTTTTTAATATGTCACCCAGTGTTGAAGCTAATGCGATTGCGTGGCGCAAGCAGACAGGTGGGACAGCCCCAGCGGGCACTGGGAGGCATCTAAACATATGGTCTCGTTCACATTTCTTGCTGCTAGGTATGAAGGAGTATCTGAAGGCCAAGCAGGAAAGATGCTGTGATTTGATACTTTCTACACAGTATTGCCAAAATTGGCCTCGACGGAGGCCTGACTGACAGCCCACCTCCGAGCACGCCGATATACGCTCATCCGCAGCGGGAATCTTCCACTTGACTGCGTGTCGATTTTGTCGGGAAGAAAGAGGCCGAAGGCAAGAGCTTGCCCCTCTCTCTTAGGATCCTCACTATAATTTTGAGGCGGATGATAACCCAAACAAAGGCCCCCAAAGCCTGAAATAAGTGTTCAAGCCTCCTCATTTCTGCTAGGGCCAAAAGGACACTGCCCTGTATCTTCCATATGCAATTCATGTGCTTTAACCAAGCTAAAACTCGACTAGCCAGAAGGGCCTCGATCCCACAAAAACTCCAGTTAACAGGTAAACACCTTATCGAGCAGCCATCTGCCCAACACCAAGGCTCAGCACACCCTGAGTGTCCATCTTTGAGCTGGCAGCTCAATATGAACGTCGCTAGAGTCAGTATTAAGAGCAGTCAACCTTCTGTGAAAAGGACCTCACATTTATACTCCGATATTTATCCATCTTGACGAGAACCTTCATTATTTGCTGACTTCCCCCTCTCCTTCACTCTCAGCAAACCACAAGGACGTTGGTCCACTATATTCAATTTTTGGGGCCTAAGCAGGAAACATTGGCTCTGCCCTCAGCCTGTTAATCTGAGCTGAATCAGGTCAACCTCACCAGGAGGTGACTAAATTTATAATGTCATTGTCACCACTCCTGTTTCCATAAAGATGATCGTCACCCTCAAGGTTAGAGGCTTCAGGAAGCGACTGGCACCCCTCGTGGTCACAGACCCCGAGAAAGCATCCTGACATACGCTGCTGTCTTTTTCCCACTCACTCTAGCTTCTGCAAGCTTCCACCAGCAATAACACCTCCTGCCCTCTCACATCCCCCAAACCAGTAGGGTCTGCATGAATTATGCCACCTTTCGCTCCTCGTTCTTGCTGCTGCTATCACCATGGTTCTCACAAATGGAAACCTCAACACCGCCTTTATTGACCCTACCGAGGGAGGGGACCCTATTCTACATCAACATCTCTTTTTCTGTATCAGTAGCCTCTTTAGCCACCCAGAGGTATATCTCCTCACTTTACCTCAGATTATTTCACATATTGTAATTTATTATGCAGGAAGAAAAAAACACTTTCAGGTATATATGAATGGTTTAAGCCACGCTAGTCATTGTGTTTCTAGGTTTTATTGCATGAGCTCACCATGTATTTACAGTAAGTATAGACCACTGCATGGTGGCACAATCACATGAGATTCACCAACACCATGAATCTTTGGTTTTATTTTCTTTTTTACCGTATGTGGACTTGTTCCAGGCATTGTTACACACAGGCATTGTTCTGGCGAACTCCTCACTAGATACTGCCCTTCACAACACCTAATATGCTGTAGTCTGTTTCCACTGTGTCCATGGATGCTATCTTCACTGTCCTAGTGGGTTTACACACTAATTCCCACTTTCTACAGATTAAACTCTTCACCCAACATGAATTAAAGCTGACTTTGGAATCATGTTTACAGAAGCAAACATGACTTTTTACCCCCACAACTGCCAGAATGCCCTGACAGCAGACAACACATTTTTTAAGTCTGCTTACAGCTTGTGATTCTGAACAGTTGTGGAGCATTTAGTCATGCAGCCTCAGAACCAATGCCCTTTATTTTCCAGTTTTCTCCTCCATGTAGCCTTATACATGAAGCTAGCACGCTCTACTCCTGGTTTGTGAATGGAACAGATACCTTCTCTTCACAGGCACGCAGTGATACCTCAAGGGACCGGGACAGTGGAAACACAGGAGCTAGTGACTACAGGCCTCCACAAACGACAAGAGAGTTAACACAGTCTGTTTGGAGCCATGCACATTTCATTTGAAAGTATCCAAAACTGTTGTTTCGCTTGTACTTGTAAGAAGTGGCTTGTTCTGGCCAACATTCTTTTCCAGAGACCTTTGCCAAGTTATGAACAATGCTTCAGCAAAACATAGTATTGTGCAAAGCGTCTAAACATATGCCATAAAGATTATGCTGTTATTCTTTCCAGCCACAGATCACCCTTGTTTTCATAAAGATGTTTCAAGAGGAACATCTAATTCAATTAATAGGATTCTTTCATTTTGGAAGTTGTGTACATACTTTTCAGATGCATCACCACAGCTTAATCTCTGTCATGCATGCTGACAATAATGCACCAAAGTTCACAATGGGAAAAGTTAGATGCAGATGAATTACGCATTCATGGTGAACACAAAAGTGAATAGGCAAACTACTGAGACAGGAAGTCTAGAGCAAAACAAACAAAATAAATAACTTAGCCTAAACAAACTGAGGAAAAAAAAACCCTAACCTCCCAACTTCAAGATAATATTAGATTTTACCTACTAAACATTCAGTTGTCTGTATATGAATGGGGAAGGATAAGAGGAAGAAGGGGAAAGAGCCCTTAAAAGGGAAGGAAAATAAAAGGGCTAAATTCTCCATGGGCATGTAGAGCATGAGGTGGAGTGGGACTAATGGAGGATTGTAGCACTAGGACTGTAGCACTACCTGTGCCCCTGAACACTGCTCCTCAGGGTTCAGTCTCTGCAAAAATTTCTGGGCTAATGTAAGGACCTAAGTCAACCAGCTTGGCTGCATCCACACCACTGTGCTAGAGCGCTCCTGTAGAGATGCTAAGTTACAAACTAGACCTCAACTCTGCTTGGGATACTCTGGAGATAACACGCACACACAGTTTGCTTAGATAATTCTGGCAAATCCATATATTGCTGGAACCAAATGCTCCTTAGGACCTGGTAACAACAGCAGTTAGCCTATACAGAGCAATGGGACTTCTATAGAAAATGTTATATGCAGACCATGTGAACCACAGAGCTGGAATCTGTGCACCTGAGTACCTGTACAACCCCGCAGACCATCTGTTGTAGCGCCATGTTCTTCCAAGGAGCATCTACTCGCTGACCATGACTAAACAATGAAAACTAATGGGATTTAAAAGGCAGAAGCCAAAACATGTGGCTAACAAAAGAGCGATCTTCCTTCTTTTCACTTGACATCAATGCAAAAGTAAGAGGAACAGAGAGGGTGCTTCATAGCACTGAACCTCCCTTACCATACTTCTGGAAGACAGCAAGTGTTGCACTTTTAGCATCTTCCATCACCTCTCCTCTAGCTTAACTATACCTGCTATTGCTGGTGACATTTTGATTCCATGTGATACACACATTCAAATCTTTGTGAACTTCATGTATTTGAGGAAAGCAGAATTGCTTGGATCTATTCAAGTCACACACCATTTTGTTCTTGTGAGCTCTGGAGCTTCCAGAAGACCCCCACTGCTTTCTAAGAGAGTCATTTTCATGGTAGGTCCCTTCTAAGACCAACACCATCACTAGGTTTCTAAGGTAATAGTCTGCAATTTATATATTGCAGACTATTATGCAAAAATATGTATAAAACTGTGTGATGTTTTTCAAAACACGTCAAAAATAATCTCATAAGTTGACAAGTAAGATATAAAAGAGTTAAGTGTTAAAAGTATTAAGTGTTAAAGAAGGAATCTTAGTTCACAGTCATGCTTACTGAAAGCTAAAATTTGCCTTTGCATGGCTGTTTTGACAATTTGACTAAAACATTAGTAACATACTCAGCAATCAGCTGCAAATAGCAAGAAGTTAAATAGAAGCAGTCAAAAAAGGGCTCTTATCTAGTATGGTCTGTGGTAAGGTGTGGCTTTGAGTCTTCCTCAGTACACATAATTCCCACAGATTTGAGTGAGAGTATCAGAAGGAGCAGACAAGTTCTGGTTGTGCTAAGGGGAAAACAAAAATATATTCTCAAAGACGAAGCCAGCTGAACACAAGTTGCAATGCCTGTAAGGGGGAGGTACCATGGGTAAAAACATAGCTAGGAGAAAGAGTATTATTCAAGATGAGCTCCACCAACTAACAGGATAGAAGAGGGGGTGTTGGGATTGGCAAGAAGCATTCAGCAGGTCTGCAAGAATCCTGCTGGACAAAGAGACAGTGACAAAGGTGATAGGAACAGCAGGAGACAACTTTGAATGGGAGCTCACAAGAAGAAAGGAAGAAAAAGTCAAGGCAGTTTAGCAAGAAAAGACAAGTGTGTGTGTGTGCGTGTAAAATGAGCTAAGTGAGCTCTTTGGAGCCTATTAAGTTGATTGGAAATAGCTGACATTGAACTATAATCTAGCAAGAGAACGTTAACTCCTTATGGTATTAAGGAAAGCACATAACATTCTTTGTTCTCCAGGTCTTTGATATCTATAAATAATAACAGTTTGTACTGCATGGTTAGAAATGGTGACTTTACCCTCCTGTTGTAGGTGAGGCTCTGGAGGTAGAGAAGAGAAGCCTCACATTTCCCAGAGTACTCTTTAGTTTCACATTTTGCTGTTTTGGGAATGCTAAACATCAGATACACAATTTTATGAGAGGCAGCTCCTGAGGTCCAGCTGGAGGAAATGCAAGCTCTGAGCTTGACTTAAGAGACTCCAGTTCTGCACCCAAAATAAAATCCAAAATTAATGGACAGTTTTGAAGTAGTTGAGGTGACTTGCCAAAGGCTACACATAAAATTTAGGTTTTTCTGGCTTAAAACCTACCACCTTATTCAGAAGGGTGCACTTTGTTTCAATGGGCCATTTCATGGATTCAAGTGACATAATGAACAAGGTATGTCTATGAGCAAACAGACGAATGGAAATGAGATTTGAAACTGTTAGACTTTTAAAAAGTATTTCTTAAGACAGAAATAGCTTTCACCTTTCTGAAAGCATTATCCATGATGTACCATAAGTACACACTGCTGAATATAAGAGTTTTGCAACTTGTAATGTCTTCATGTTTGGACCGAGGCACTCTGTTAGTCTTCCAGCGTCAAGGTCATTTAAAATGGAAATTGGATGTCCAAAACCAAAGCTGCAATTTTATTCCCATTCTGACAATACCGTCATAGGTTTCACTTTGCACAGAAGGGTTGACCACTTTTTCCTGAAGCCTAACAGAGAAGCAAACAACTGACACTGCAGATCGGCTGCTCATAGTGCCTGCAGTTTGGGCTTGCAGGATCCAGCCTCCAACAGCTACAAGCTGGAATCAGAACAGTTATCCTTATGGAAATGTCTGGGCAGAATAACTTATGAACAAACCTGTCCCTGTGTTAACATTAGACTGTTTAGTCTCAAGAGAAAGCGGATAAATATGGTGGCAATCATAAATTCAACAGAATTATGTAAAACCATTTCCATATATATTATTTCATCTGAATGTTTGAATAATTCAATACAAAGAGAACATTTCAAGCTGGATATAGCAGTCAGCTGGCAAATGAAACAAAAATATTAGGGAAACAGTCTTTAGGTGTCCCCAGTGCTCAGGTTCCAGGGAGTGCTATCAATAATATTTAAAGCTCACATACTTCCTGGCTGAAGAGGTATAGGCTAGGAGAAAATCACCATTTGCAACACAGGAAACCTTCCACCATCAGCAGGATTTGTGTTTGCACCCCAAAACTTAATTCCAAGAAAGAATGAGATGTCCTTTGGAGCCACTGAAAGTATTTGGAAGGCATTTTTGCATGAATACTACTTCCCAGCTCCCACAGATGGGATATGTCTTTTGGACTCTACATAGCAGAGGTTAAGCCACTAGAGAGCTATATAGTTGCTAAGTTTAAATTAGAATTGTTTTGTTTTACTTGCAACTTTTTGTTTCCAGTCTTGTACCTCAAAAGCCTGACTTCAGTCATATTAAAAACATCTCTTTGTTGTACTACTAGCCTTGTTTGGAGTTTGGGATGAAGTGAATTGAGGTGAAACACAAGGTAACATGACTTCAACCAGCATCATACGTAGGCATCCCTAGGAGATTTGTAGCACAAGACATGCTTAAGGGATCCAAGGCCTGAAAATTATTTACTTTTACACTGCACAGTGGCATGGCGCAGACTGATACTACTGAGGAAAAGCTGTAGAAAGAACTCCCTCTAACAAGCCCAAACCAGTACCTGTCCTGCGAGGGAAACACCTCGGAGCTCTGGGCGAGCCCTGAATCACAGGCATGCAGTCAGGT
Source organism: Apteryx rowi (assembly GCF_003343035.1). Classification (NCBI taxonomy): domain Eukaryota; kingdom Metazoa; phylum Chordata; class Aves; order Apterygiformes; family Apterygidae; genus Apteryx; species Apteryx rowi. The sequence continues at coordinate 390,694 of NW_020447819.1, forward strand.
TCTGTATTTTGCCTGGGCGTTAGCACAGGCAGAGAGATCAGACAGACATAACAGGACACCGTTACTGAATTTCACTTAATCAGGTCAGAAAGCTAGATGTGAACCTAATGAGGGTTTTTGCATGTCCTGTGCTGTGAAACCCTTGCAGGAGCATGTAGCCTAACCAACTTATTTTTTGTAATATGCAGCTTCTTTCCCACAAACTGCATGTCCCACAGGGGTTAAACAGTGCAGCAACAAAGTTAAAATAGGCGCAGGAAAGAGCATAAGACTTAAAAATAGATGAGGAATCCAGGAGGCAAAGATACAGGAAGAGGTCTCTGAGACTGGCTGCAGCAACCCCACAGAGGGCTTTTAAAGCAACCCTTGAAATCCTTGCCCCATTGAAGTAAACATGGGTTTTGCCAGTGTGCTTTTACTGGGCCAGGATTTCACCTAGAAAGATGAATTTTGGACTAGATCATCAAGTGAATGAAAAGCCAATAGAAATGTAGTGGGAAATGGTGACAGTCGCATGCATTTCACTGCTTATGCAGAGTGCAGAGTGTGGTGGCCTTTGAAAGACATAGACTGAGTTCAAGCCTGCCTTTACGCAAGTAAGTCTGATATCTTTTAAAAGAAGGTATTTAGAACAAGATATGCTTTTGTTCTGCAGGGATATGAGCTTCCCCCTCCCCCTTGTGTTTTTAAGAGAAGGCAAAGCTGGCTGAAGCCTCACTGGATTTGGAACTATGAAGGTTACTCATTGACAAAAGCTTAATCTTAATGCAACACTGCAGCAGACTGCTTACGGGCTAAGGTAGTACAATGCATGCTTAGACACAAAGCACAGCAATCCTGACTATGCAGCAGAGTTTGCATACATCTTGCAGTGAAATTCTGTGGGCTTTCTAACCTCTACAACACACAGTGACTGAACTTAAAAATAATAATAATAAAAGTAACTGTTATATACTGTAGTAGCAATTCCTCAAACACGTATTTGCGTATGTTGACACTTCTGAAAGGAGGGCTGTTGAGCAGTAGTGCTGGGAAATGAAACATTGCTTAACCCTGAAGAGTAACCACAAGAACAGAAAAACAAGTGTTTCTGCAGCTGGTGTCTTCCTCCCATAGCCCTAGTCTCTGACTATTGAAATAAAAAGATTAAAAGTCACCTGAAGGTCTATCTTGTATTCAACTTTTTTTTTTATAGCTGTATAAGCTTGTAGTTCAAAAGTCTAGTAATTGCTTCTACCCCTCCAAAAAGTTTGACTATTGGCAAAACAAAATATGTTCTCTCTCTCTCTCTCAAACAAACAAAAAAAACCCTTTCTGCTAGGTCTATTTACAAGCTTGGCTTTGCAGGTTTAGCAATGTGCTTGGCTGTAGGGGACATTAGGTACAGCATTAGCATAACTTACTTCCCCCAAGCAAAAGGGTAACTTCTTGGACAATGTCTTGGGTAAGGAAGGAGAGGAGGAAGACCTGTTAAAAAAGATGGCCTCACGTCTCGGTTTGCATCAAGTAGTAGGACACAGACCTCATGGGGAAAGGCTGCACTGCTGTGCTGCTGCTGCCGCCCAGCTCCCTTCACCAGTGAAGTTGCATCCAGCCTTGCGGGCAAGTTTGCCATTTCAAGAAGCAGGTTAGTTTAGCCCACTTTGCTACAGCTTGCTGGAGCTGATGCACCTCTGCTATCTCCAAACCAGAGAGCTTGCTGTGCAGGCTATGCTTACAGTCAACAGGGTCCCTGCCCATTTACACTCTGACATTTACTCAGTTGGATTAGAAAGTTAGTCTAACCTGATGAGTCTCAGCTTGGCTTGATTTCAGAGCCAAGCAGAAATGGGATTGCTTATTCTAGTATTTGGGCTCATGAGCCTGGCAGACCCAGGGCATGTGGCCAGAAGTGACCAGCATCTGGAATCAATCTGGAAAACTCTGATGAAGATTCATGGAATTTTATGATGTTTTCTCAGAGAAAACCACCAAGTCTTCTGCTAGTTAGTACCTTTGCTGCTAAGATGTTGGAGGATATATGGTGTTGCCTAGAATGAAGGAAAAAAAACAAACATGACTCCTCTATTTGCCTTGATTCTTCTTCCAGGTTTGGGCTCAGCTTGTCTTTTCATTTTGAATGGGGCAAATAATCTATTAAGAACCACCATCCCTGAGAAGACAACAGGTAGGTGTGAGGCATCTGGAAAGTATTAAGTTTGCCACACATATGTGGATGAGTGATGAACCAGACACAATGTTTTGTAGAAACACTGGGTTCATGGCACATGCATGACAGTGCCTGAACACTTTTGCTTGAAATTCCCAGCTGGGAATAAACAGCAAATGTAACTGAAGAGTCTCCTGGGAACTCACTTCCACCTGAATATTATGCAAGCTCTTTGGCAGATAAGATTTTCTTTCCCTCGAACCATAGAACGAGATGGCAAGAATGAGACTCACCAGCAAATCTAGCTTTTGGCAATAAAAAAAGGAAGTGAAAATGAGTCACAGGCTGAGCATCTCTTCTTTCATTTGTGGTTCCGTATTGCAGGTTGGGGAAAAGGATCATCTCTCAGACCCTACCCACAAGTTAAATCCCAGACACCTTCTGGCCAAGCAAAATTCATGAACATGCACTTCACGAAGTTTCCTCACTGGTTGGATTCACTAAACCTACCTTTGTATTACAGTGGCTGGAACAGAAAAAGTAAGTTTTTATAGTCCGAAATAAAGTTAGTGAAGTATAACATTCCTTATCCTTCTCTACTTTAATGAAGTCTCATACAACCGCAGCTGCCCTAAGCTGACAATTTAGCCTTTATTAATAGTTAATGATTTCCATTGTGCAGCTCATACATACACGAGATGTAAGCATCATGAGGGCAGTTGACCAGCATGCTTCCAAAATTCTGCACACCAAAGAATTCCCTGACGGTAACCCAGCAGTGAATATCGTCCTACATAACCAGACTGGCCCATGTGAGAAAAAGAAATATAAAAAAGAGAAACTCTGCTATAAGTTCAAATTTCAGCCAAGAGTAAAATTCAAGCAAATGGCAGAAATTATATGCTTCTTATGAGGCACAAAGCCGGAGCTAAAAGAATTGCTTCTATTCATTGTCTCGGCTTTAGATACAAGGAGCGGAAAAACAGTTAGACAGTGGGCCTGGTGCACTGTTCATTGCCCGGATTCAGACGCAGTGGTGATGCACAGGCCAGTGTTCTTGGAGAACTGATGCTTGCATAAGAATGAGGTGCAGCACCTCCACTTCCAATCCAGGAGAAACAAAGCAACCTGGCAGAGCCTGAAGAGCACCCCATGCCTGTGCCACGGATACCACCTACCTCCAAAGCATTCAAACAGTCCACAATGCCTGCTGCAGCTCCCCAGTGCCGGCATCAGAGTAAACCACACAGTGTAGTAAACACAGGAAAAGTACATTAAATTGTCCTTGATGGGGAGGGGGGTTTTCCATACTTTAAGGCCTTGGCAAGTACAGTCCTCAGCCAGAGCTGCCTACAATTAGGGCTGGCTACTTTATTCACCTATTTCTGCAGACCTTGGCCCTCCTCCAGGTTGTGCTGGTGCTTTGCGAGCAGATCGTGCTTTCCAGCAGCACCCCTTGCACGTCTCCAGCAGCTGTCCCGGGCCTCCGCCATGGCACACGGCCTCAGCAATCAAAGGGCTTGCTGCCCTGCCTGTCGCGGCATTGCCAGCTGAGCACTGGTGGTAGTATCAAAAGCCCAGGATTTGGGCCAAAATCTTCAGCTGCTCCTTAAATGAACTCTCAGCATCAGGTCTCAAACCCCACTAGCACATGCAGTAGAAGACAACACTCCTTGAAGTCGGGTTTTCAGCACCTGTGGGGTATGTTTTCATTTTCCAGTTTCTAGCTCTGCCACAAAGCGTGCAGTGGGAAAAGGCCTGCGTAGATGCCACCCCCCATCGGATCCCAGCACTCCCTGGAAGAACACATGCTGGTTCAAAGCCGCCTACTGCCAGTGGACAACTGCCAGGAATGGAGATCCACTGCATGATCTGATCCACCGTCCAGTCACACGCTGTCATCTAAGGCCAGCCTAGTACATCTTCCCACTAGCTACGTGTCCTTAAAACTAAATACAAATATTCATATATAATCTGGAGTTCACTTGAGGTGCTGTTGCTATAGTTGTTCTGGGCAGCGTTACACAAGAGGATTTCACACAAGGTTTCACAATTTCCTAAATTAGCTTCTACTAGGAGTGGAAGTGGGGGATGTGGGGGAGAAGAATGCAAATACTTGCTACAATGAATTTGGTGTGGCACAGGATCAGAGCCATGCAGCAGGACATCTGAGCCAATTACAGACTTAAAATCAAGGATCAGAACACCACTTTGCTTATTTTACACCCCCATTGGAGTTATTTGCCACTAGAGATATTTGCCACATACTGCTAGGTTCCTCAGCGGCAGAAGGAGAAAAAAAGGACAATATCTTCTGTGCATAATGCAAAACTCAACCAACAATCTCCAAAACGTCTTTGCTTCTAAAAATTTGCATGTCACTTCCTGCTCTTTATCTCTTAGCTTTGCACTGTTACACATACTCCAAGTTCTTCATACACCTTTTATTTTATTTCTTTACCCCTGCACCTCCCCTCCAAGAAAGACAAGAAAAAAGCCCTTCACTGAACCGTAGCCTGGGAAGCCCATCAGTGCCTGTCTGTCGACCGCGAGAGCCAAGCCTGTTACCAGTGAGGCACACCACAGCCGAGCAGCACAGCTCAGCGACTGAGCGGCCCAGTGCGCTCTGCACAAAGCTGCCGCGCTGGCCGGGCCTCCGGCCCCTCTCCCAAGAACGTCTCATCCTCCCGTCTCTGCTTGCCGCATGCTCTGCTTGCCAGCTGCTGATGTGCATTACTGATTTTCATTCACTTTTAACAAGGGAAATGCAATGCATCACAACCTGCAGGCAGGAGATTACTCAGAGACAGCTATTCTGTTCTTGGTTTTACTGTTTCTCTGAAGTTTGTGAATCCTAGAAAGAATGGTTTCCTTTCATAAGGCAAATGCCTAGCTGCAAGCAGTGAACATGCTTTCATTAGAAGCTACCTGCTGTGGTGTTACAGCAGGGGCTTGCTCTTGGTGTGCTCCCCTGGCTGGCAGGGTACACACCTGCCCTTTTGGTCACATGCGGCTGGGAGCTGGGGTGGGCAGGAAGGAGTGAGGGAGGGAGAAAATCCTCCACCCCAAGTTGTTGCTCCTTGGAAGTTTTGTAGGTAGTTTCATATGTCCTAGAAAAATACTTATTTGTGCTTACAGTAGTAGAAAGTGAACCTTAAGCATTCCTTGCTGTTAACAGTGAAGAACAAAACACATGCAACTATTTAGAGTATATGGGCAGAACAGTGCCTCAAAGAGAAAAGGAACACCACCACTGCCCTGGTATCATCAACAACACTGTACATCAATTCACTAGCCAGAAGTTGCTCCTTTATACTAAATTTATGTATGGCCCCAGGATCACCAATTGCAGCCACGTACTTTTTGCTCTGTCATGGAAAACAGTGGGAACAAAAATAACATTCCTTAGTAACTCTCATTAGAATTAGTCTAAAATAGGAACAATTCCTGAAGGTGACTGACGACTTGAAGGTTCAAGTTTGTGAGAAGTGCTAGAAGACCTACATCTCACTGGAAGTCCCAAGGGCTTACATCACTTTTGATAGGGGAAAGTGAATGCTTAAATTACTTGGCTGTGTTTGAAATCTCTACCCACCGTAGAAGAGGAAAACAAAGACCCCATCGCATAGGCCTGATGCTTCCAGGCTTCCTAAAGGATGAGGAATGCAGGCCCTGTACAGACAAGCACAAAATAATGGGTAGGATCACACCTTTTAGTGAGGTACATCCCATCAGAGGAGTATGATGTGGCTGTGAAGACGCTGGCCAGTCTTCCAGCTAAGCTGGTTCAGTTCGACATCACATATCCCAGGGTTATTTCACTATAAATACTAAACTTTTACATAATGCCGGTGATCTCTCGAAGGTGCATTTCCTCATCATGGGAAAAATATTTAGAATTACATATGGGCTAAGGAGCACAGTGGCCTTCTCCTGTCTCTGCCTCCTTGCCTCAGTAACAGGCATTTGCTTTAATCTGCTTGCTATCGCAGATGTTGTTATACACAGGCTGACAAAGGGCCGGCAGAGGAACACGCGCAGGACCCGGCACGCTCAGGCTCTGCATTAACACTCATCCCACTGCAGGAGCAAGGCTGAACTGGCTGTCATAATTAAATTGTAATTTCTAGCACATATATGCAAGAACAGCTCCAGACTGCAGTGACCCACATGATTTAGTGAGAGAAGCTGTGAGCATCTGCCCAAAGGTAGTAAGCTTTTGCCCTTCACCACTCACTTCTTTATTCTTCTCAACATTTTAACGTTTGTTTCCTAAAATACTTTGGGGGAGGCGCTATGGCAACAAGCACTCATAACAAAGTGACTTCCCCTTCCCTTGCCCTGAGAAACGACCATTTTCCTCCCCGTGACAAAGCTACCAGCTAAGCTGGGCAAAGGGCAACTTCCAAGAGGCCGATGAAATCAAAGACATCGGCTCAGCCTTCCCGCACCCGTGACTCACTCCCAGCTTGCAGTGGAGACGAGCCAGGACCAGGCGCTCTCCCAGGGCCCAGGTCTCACGGCATCAGCCCTCTTCCACTCTGAAAGCCGCAGGGCATAACTGCTGCGCTTGCCTTGATGGAAAGCAGAGAGTCAAAACCCTTCCTCCTCCTCCTCATCCTCCATACCCATCGCAGTTACCCCCAGCTCATTACAAGACAGATGCCTTCCCCTCCCGCAGGTACCTTCTCTGCTGGCTGTCTCAGCGTCTGCCTGGGCACCTGCTGAGATGGGAAACCTCTGCATCTCGGGCTCATTCTAACAGCAAGATATGCAGCAGCTGGGACTGCCCCCGTGGCAGGGACTGCAGCACCACGCTGCCTCCAGGCCCCCGCAGGCCCTGCTCCCTGGCCTGCAAGGTGCCTGGAGTCGGCCAATAAAGCCCAGCACCCTGTGAATTAGAGCAATGCTACAGAAGTAGCGATCGGTAACGTCCATCGGGCACAAACATACTAACTGAATGCAGCAAAAGAAAAATAAGAACATCTCCCAAAAGGGACTCCGACACCTGGACACATTTAGCAGCGTAACTTGAATGAGCCCAGAAAGACTTGCACAGAGGGGAAGGATTAATTCATGATGTTTGCAAAGATGTGGAGACACCAAATCACATGCCACAGTAGAGAAACAAGACAAACTCAGGAGTGTTAAATGGGCTCTTGCTGGATGTTACTGAAATGGTTTCTCAGCATCCTGATCAGAGTATTAAATAGGCAGTCTTATCTTGTTAATGGGGTACTTGTGGAAATCCTGTGTAATAACACATAGTAGAATGATAAAGCTCCACTATGCTAAATGCTGAACTCCTCTGACTCGCTCTGACCAGAGCCCTGGGTTTTGCACTAGCTTGCTGCAAAGGCAAGCCTCGGCAAACGTTTGTCAGAGCTGAATAAAGCCGAGTCATGGCCGAAGGACTGAGGAAGGGCAGTGTGAAAGAAGCAGGCTACACAATGAAATGGAAAATTAAGGAAGAAAAGAAACATGGCAAACCTATTCCAGATGGCAGGAAATGATAGAGAAGAGACTATTGCAACACTGTAAAACTTCCCTTATTCTCAATCCTGCCTATCCAATATATTGGAAATATTCCTCCAAGGTAAACTGCAGTATTTGCTTATGTAAAATCTACAGTCAAACTTCCATGGCCCTCCCCTCCTGAGTCAAAGCATTTTCATCTACAGCAAGGAACATGCTAGCTAACAACGTAACGTTTTATTGCTCAAATCCTCTCTAAGACATATTCCATAGGCTTTGTCTGTAATTGTGCCATTTGCTTACTGCAGTACATTGCATCTCTGGAAATGCACTTGAACGTTATGTGGTGGGATACAAAGGGGGCTTTGTGCATGGGGGCTCCTCCTGCGGGCTATGAGCCGCAAGCTCGGGGTGGGAGCAGAGGGCCCCACCAGAACCCTGTATCCTGGCCCTGTGGTCCACGCCAGCCCCCGAGACGCATTCAAAACGCTTCTTGTGCTTTTAATTGTGTCATTCACTACTTGCAAAAAGTCATTGTAGTAATCTCCATAAAAGATGAAGTCAGCCCAGCAAGAAGTAAGATATATGATGTATCCCCCGAAGACAAATTTGGGAAATTCAGAGATCTAGGATAGAAAAGGGTTCTCCAAGTTCAAGACAGTGCTTGACTGAATATCTCAAAGCAACTCTTTGTTACTGTTATTATTTTAGACATGTTTAGCCTTCCCCTCCCCTCCTTGTTTCCCTGTATTCCTCCCTGTTGAATTTATTTGCTTCAGCATCTTCCTAAACATTTTTGTTCTCTGGATGCTCGCTAACAGCTCTCTGTGTATATGACGCTTGCTTTCTGAGCTGTAACCAGGCCGTGCAGCCTCTTGACACTGGCTCCAGTCCCTGCTTGGGTGAGAAGGTCCTAGTTTGCGAAAACACTGTTGACACTGGTGGACCTTAAGGATACAATTAAAGAGCCAGGGACACTGCTAGGAGGAGGGCTTCAAGGAACTGAAAGGTGAAGCCAGCCAGGTGGAGTTACAAAACCTTGCCGGCAGCAGGCAGATGAGTTGGAAAGCAGTGCCCCATTTAAGGCAAGCACCTGGTGGAATAGGATAGACAGGAACCAAGGAAGAGAAGAAACACAGATTTTTTGTTTTGTTTTGCTTCCTTGTTAAAAACAGATGCAGGCTGTCTTTGCCAACTGGCAAAATTCGTTTCGCACTGAAAGAAAAATCAGGGATGCAACCCAGCCCTTTCCTTACTCTGAAGGCATCTGTGGCCTGTTTCTTGATCAGAGGCTGCCAGACACTAAACTTGGGCTCCTTCCTGCAGAGAAAACCACAGCTCACCTGCCCTCTCGCTAAGGGTCAGCTGCTGTGCATTGCCTCTACACCATCATGCTTGCTGCTGCCTCATCTGCTGTGTTTCTCACCTGGGAAATCCCCTAGCCCAAAGAAAACCTGTTGTTCAGAGATGAGCTGGGGAACTGACCCTCTCTTTATGCGGCTGCTTTGACATACGAAGGCACCTTCTCCGCTTCACTTCTGCGGATGCTGTGAGCACCAGGCAGAACGCGTGCATTCTGACTCATAATACACACAGCGTTAACACCTTTCACCCAAACAATGGCATTAGGTGTCATATTTAATATTTTCACCATATAATCACTAAAACATTTCCATGTGTTATTAAATATCCCCATATGCTAATCTGAACTGCCTGCACAGGATTATTTCTGAAAGGTATTGCAGGTTACAACATTCAAAACACACAGCATGAAACAAAATCCAACTTAGTTATTAAATGTGGGTTTCTAATTCACAAACAAGTGCTGTCATGGTAGCGTACTAATTAGTGCTACAGGTAATTAAACTTGCATCCTTATTTTGCCTGTACAAGATTTCTGTTGCAAACATCAGCCTTCACAGTGCAACTGAAAAATTAGGCAGTTATGGGAGAAGGATAGAAACACACCTTAAATGACTGAGCATGATTATGCAACCATATTATTTCCCTTATTTTGAGACAGAGCACAACACTTCTGCACTATGGGATAAACAGCACGGCAATCAGAAAAGCAGCACCCTTGTTCCTGGAGGCTGCAGAGCAGAGCCTGCTTAGTTCCCCAAAAAGCATCCCACTCACTGAAGAGATTTATTACCATTTGCTTTTCTCTAGGTTTGTCGGAAAATGCATTACATCACATCACTCGTTCACTGTGCTTTGTTCAGCATCTGTGCTCTACAAAATCATGCAGAACTGCTAACCCGCCCGCGCTGCCCCTTGGCGTTTCACTGCCACTGCGGTGGCACAAGCTGTCCCTTGTTCTGGGCTGCTGCTGGCCCCAGCGGAGGCTCAGCCACATGCCGCCAGTGTGCTCCGCTGGGGCACCACCATGCACAAGTACAACAAAAATCAGGAAATAAGTGTAAATTTTACCTAGGGAAAAATCTGTCCTTCCTTGCAGGTACAGAGGGAATGAACTGCAGAGATATGTGGGTTCAATCGCAGGTGTTTGGCAGAGGAAGAAGAGAGAGGGGTTGAGGAGAGCTACCACAGGCTGGGCCTGGGAGCTAAGGTGGTTGCTATTGTATAGACCATTAAACCTCCCACCGATTCCTATCCTGGCAGAGATCCTGAGTTAATTGTCCATTTGCAGTTTGCAGATAAGCCTTTCTCCTAAATCCAGATGACTATCAGCATGCTATATACTCTCCGCTGAATGTCACTGAATTTGTCTTCTTAATGATCAAGGTTTTTTGCTTTCTTAATACACAAACCACCAAAAGGAAGTCGGGCTTCTCAGCCAGACAAAGAATATTCCCACCGCCAAATGTATGCACCCACTTCCGTGCAGAGAACACAAGCCGATTGCCCAGGTGATCTAGCCAGACCACAGTTCCCAGTACATTTTCATTCTTGAAAATACATGAATGCAAAAAACACAGATCAGTTTCACTACCCAAGTAAATAATCTGGGCTAAGACTAAATCAACTAATGAGCTTTGAAAACTACCTTATTTGTATTCTAAATACATTCCAGTCAGTTCTGCTTGAGCCTTTTAATGTTTGGTTTTCCTGAATATTTGAGTGAATGCATTTAATTCTCATGAGCAATAAATGCTCTGAAGAGCTAACTTTAAGTTCACTTATTTATTTATTTTTAAACATTTGCTCAAAGTAAATTCTAGGTTGCACAATTAGTTTGCAACAATGCAAATTGCACATTGGAAATCCATGCTGCTGGTGCTTTACTATGGCAGTTATATTCAGGAAATGGAAGCTATTGCATGAATTGGGAAACCAACCAATAAAATAAACTGCAGATTTTCACAATTACCTGTCTAAACAATTTGCACACCAATAAGAATAAGAAATCCCTAACACAATCTGTGACAAGTGTTAACAAATAAATAAAGTTTTGTGATACATCAACAGGCAGCTCAACCATGAGCAGATAGTTCCATAGGCACCAGAATTAAAGAAAAGGGATTTCCTATGGACATCACTGAAGCCCCCAAGGGGATAATTCTGGTGCAGCTTCCCATCAGTGACTGTCCTCTAGCCACCTACCTACTTTCAAGGAACATCTATGAAATCACTTGTTTTCAAGTTGTGCTAACAAATTTGGTTGAACTCACAGAACAAGCTCAGAGAGTATTGAGTAGGTAACAGATGCAGAATGAGTAAGTCTGGTTTCCATTAAAAAAAAAAAAAATCTATAAGGATCTAAGATCTTGCAAAGGAGACTCCAGGAATGTCTCTAGATTTTTCCTTGAGCAAAATTTGTGTGGCAACTGGATCAGTTCCTCTGTCTTCTAATGAGGTTCAGATCTTCTTTCCTTCTGTATGAACTCCTCCTCATGTACTTGATGTAATCTCTGAAATCTTATGGGCCAAGTGCCTTTGATGTCAGCTGAGTAGGAAACAGGATGGTGCACAAACAACAACACTAAAGGGTCACGAGAATTATAGTGACAATCTCACTAAGCATTTAAGGGAAGAGAGGAAGAGGTTTTATGGTTCGTCTCTACTGAACAGTTTCATTTCCATCAAGAAGCTATTTGGTAAATCTGCTTTACAGAGAGATGGCACATGCTCCTCCTTAAACATGGGATGATCAGCTTGAATGACAAATGCTGGAAATGCTAAGGGTAAATGCTAGGGCAAACCATTACTGTGGAAAATCATTTCCTGATTCTGGCAAAGTCTAATTAAGCTGGTGTCAGTGACATGATTGGTATGGTAAGCCTTTCCTCAAGGTTATTATGGGATTTCAGATGTTTACAGCATATGGACCAGTAGGTGCACAAGGAAATCTCTCAATACATTAATTCAAGGGGAAGAAACAGTTCCAGAGCTCCCAAAGGGACTTACTCTCATATGGCTCCCTGTATCACCTGTCCCTTCTTTAGAACAAATGAAACTCCTTTTAGGTTAAAAGGAAGGAATCACAGCCAGGAATTTATAAAACAGAGGGGTCAAAGGTCTCTGTCCAAAACTACATTTGAAGTACCCAAACAAGCAACGCAGTTTCAAAACCTCTGTGCACCTAATGGCTCGAAGAAATGGATAGCAATGGATGTACTGGGGGACAGGGGGAACTTGTGGGCCTGCTCCTTAGCGCCAGCTGGTGCAGCTGGTATTCCCATGTTCAATAAAATGCACATCTCCTTCTCCCCCCTGCTTGGATCTCCTGGAAATACCTCTGAGTTTCTGAGTGACCATTTCTGTACTTCACACTACAAGCCTTGCGGTAGTTTGATGACACATTTCTGCAACTGCCCTACTCAGTTTTAGAGATGTGATAAATCTTCTGCATCAGGAACTGACTCAGACAGGAGAGGAGAAAATATTATCATCTTTAGGTGATGTCATCCGTCACCTAGTGTTACCAAAAAAACCAAGAGAGTTATCTGAAGTCTGTCTGCACATGACACATAACATCCAAACTGCATGACTATCACTTACTCCATTTAATGGCATAAACTATGGCATTCAAAAGTATTTGCTTTTCAGGTGTCAAATGATACATTGAACCCATTTTCAATATATATTGCTTCTTACCAGTGGCTGGACATTTCTGAGGCTGCAAGGATCAGATTCTCAAATAATACACAAGGGTATCACAGTTCTCATCCTAGAACAACAATGTTGCTTGGTTGGGCTTCAGAATACAGTTTTCTAGTTTATATTAGCTTCCCATGTGCAGTAAGTTTGGGAATCTGTGAATTGCTATGGGGTAACTCATCCTATCTCAGTCAAAATAATCCTGGTTTTAGGTATCTGTAGGGCTGGTATTCACACTTCAGGATGCTTATTGTAAAGATGATGAGAAGCCATAACACTGTCATGAAGGTGAGAGATGGCAGCACAGTGGCTAAGGAGCAAGAGACATGGACCAGACATAAGTCTTCTACTGATAGCCTGAATATGGTGCAAACAAGGGTAATAAACAAGAAGAAAGGGAGAGAAAAGCAGAACAGGGCTTCACAAATGTCTTCTGTTTATAAGGAACCATACAAATGCTGCACTTGTGCTAGTACATGTGTTAAATACATAGGAGGCACAATGACTCATAGAGTTTACAGCAGTATAAGGCAGTGAAACACTGCACATTCACAGATGAGAAAGAAAGGCTGGCTTAGCTTGTCAGGCCCTGTTTCAGGGAGCAGGATTATCCGCTGGATAAATCTCTTTGCAGAAGTGGCAATAAAAGTTCCTGGCTGCAGGAGAACTGACAGTGGTGCCAAAGGAAAAAAAAAAAAATCAAGTCAGGCAAATCTCCCATTGCTGCCAAGAAAAGCACGGCAGACCAGGAGTCAAGGAAGCCCTGGCAGGAACAGCCATAATGAGGCACCAGGACACTGCTCGGGGGCGACGGGATCAGGGAAAGGGACCCACGCGCAGACTGTCACAGCTGACTGAACCTATCCCCAGCCGCCGTCTCATGCCGCATGCAGTCCCTCAGCTGCACTGAGCACCGCTTCCCGGGGGGACAGAGGGGCTCGGTGCTGCGGCTGCTCCAGCGATCCTGTCTACACCCGAGGGCGATGGAATTGGCAGGTACGACACATTTCTGTTCATTTTAGTCATTACGCAGAACTGAGGGAGCTGACTTACACTTTCACTTACACAGAGGGGCATGTGGATGGCAGACAGGCCACATATCTGGTATAGTGAGCTTGGTATAAATGCAACCTAAAGACAGGAATAAAAGGAAGATAAAGCACGCAGAGGTCAGTTTGTAACAAAGATGAGATCTGTGCTGATAAACACTTTAACATGGGACACTCGCTTAAACTCACTGTGTTTCTGCCGTGAAGAGAGGTAGAGCTCCTCAGGCGGGACCCTTTGCAAGCCCTCTGCTGGGTTTGGGTTTTGTGACACTGGTGCCACAAAGCTCTTGATGGGAGGTGGCCAGGGCTCTCCCACCCCAGGAACAAACCTTGCGGACGCAGGCTCTCACGGACTGTTGAGATGGGTCCAGTTTTCCCAGAATCCTTCTTCCCAGCCACATGGGCATTCTGGGTTACAGTTCATTTCTTCAAAGGCACTGGTTAGGAAAAATAAACAAATATACAGGCCACTTGAGACTGCTAAAAACCAATTACTTTTACTTGACATCTCACAACTCACAGGTGGCTATAGACACATCAACAACCACCCACATGCATTTAGTCACTTTTTCAGCAGCCTCACCTCAGCTCTAACATCAGAGGGCCCTGACCAATCCAGCTCAGTCTGTCTGTCCGTCTCTTGCGTTCGCCTTTGAATCATGCAGCAGCAAATGGGGTTCTCTCTCGCTCCTCTGTCCTGTTTCCTATACTAGTACTACACGTATGCTCCTTAAAAGGGAAAAAAAACAACAAAAAAGGCCACTCAGAAATGCTTTTCTGTACTGAAACTTGCAGCTGCTTTGCTAAGCAATCCTCTGATCAGCCTCATCATGTGCTTACCCCTCTTGAATCTCCAGTGCACTTCACCTTTACGTCCAGGCTCAGAGGAATATTGATGGTTTGTCATGGAAAGCAGCCATTTTCTTGCCCATGATGCTCCAGTGAGATGCACCGCTATAAAAATTTAACCACCTCATTATGCTATATGCAAGATTTTTTTTGTTCCCTGCAGCGTCAAGAAAAAAACAGACAAGACAAACTTCCTATCCCAAATTTAGTTTGCAGTCTGACACGCATACACGCAGTGCCCAGTAACAAGCATTATTGTGTAAATTGTACCCAAACATTAAATCGTTTCATAATGATTTTATAAATATAAAATGCCAATTTTTGAGAACTGACCAGTCCTAGCAGACCTAATATATTACTGATCTGACATTATACCATCTGCTTCAGACAACTCAATATTTTGCAATGGTATTTGCACCTGCAGTTCACTGCTGGCTTGCAAGCATGAGCGTGAATAAATGTTACACAACATCTGTTGAATAAACTCTACTAGATCAATTCACGCATCTAAGAACTTCCTGGTGACGTCTTTTGGTATTTTCTGTGGTTTTGAATGATAAGAAACTTAGCAAAGGTGGCAACATGGAATAGTCGTACCTTGCAAAAAGCACACGTAAGTAAAGGACTAGAAGTTAAAAATGCATAAATGATACAAGACCAAAGCCAACACTGCAATGAGTTAAACAGATCTCAGAAGAATGACTCTGTAGGACCAAATCCAGTGGAAGTGATTAGTCTCAACACATAGCCTCCAGCTTTATCACTTTCCGCTTTGTAAGTGGCAAAATCTGACCCAAATCTCGGGCTCCGTTACAGAGTCTAAAAATAGAGTAATCTATCATTTTTATGTTTTACCTTCCCATGTCTGATATACCTTAACCTGAACATATTCTATCCTCCTTTTCTCTGGTGAGCATTATTCAACCTGCTGTTACATTTAAAAAAAAGTTACTTTATGTTTTTTTGACCTGATTCCATGAAATATACACCAGATGAAGACCTGGCTTTCATCATTTTAAGTTTTATGAATTTTTTTATGGCAGGAAAGCTACATTTCCCAAAATTCTTAAGTTTTTACATCAACAGTTAAAAGGCCTTTCACTGGTACAGTTGCTGATTTGTTATGATCGGATGTCTCAGAAGCACTGGCCACCACATATTATTCACTTGCTTGGCAGTTTATTCATAGCATGTCACAGCCCTACAGCTTTGCTCTCATTGAATCGCTCTCCTGTAACGTACGATGGAGAGCAACCTTGTGAAAATCAGAAAGCAGAAAGGTAAAAGGAGGATAAAAAAGGAAATTAAAAGAAAAAGCAGAGAGTGTTTACTTGCAGGTCCCCAGCCTGGAGGTCTGACGGTGGCAGACAGGCATGCCCATACTGGGAAACGGAGCCAGGCACCCTCGTGCCTGAATGGTGGCGCTCGGGCACGCGACGGGGGAGACCTGCCTGGGGCATTTAGTGACGCTGAGCACTGTGCCGTCTTTCAGCCCGCTCCCTGCTGATCATTACTGCATGAAACAGCACTGCCATGGCTGAAAGAAACCAGAGAAATGGCCCTATGCAGCCCCAGGTACGACATTTCTTTGGTCACAGCTGTTTCAGAGATTGCGTGTAAAAGCAAACGCCGTGAGCATGGGGGCTGCAGCTCTCTTCTGTGGTCTCCCCAGTCCCCGGGGTCTGACGGCTGAAGCAAAAACTGAACTCCTTGATTCAGCTTGCTGTTCGCAATGACGTGCTCCACTCCTGCCTTGGGGTTTTCCAGTCTGGAAAGGGTAATGCCCATAAATGTACAAGCACTGTGCGAGTAGGAGGCACCTGGATGCCGGCAGTGATGCTACCCACCTGTGCAGAGATCAAGGGAGCTGCGCTATAGAGAGAGAAGCCAGAGGTGTCCACATGTCTATAGGTGCCCATAGTCCAGAAGTCCCTATAGATTTGTCCAGAAAAGTCAGACAAGTCCTGCTTTGCTCTACAGCCAGTCCTATATGGAGTATCAAGAAAGGCTAATAAAGGGAAAAAGGAAAAAATATTGTAGTATATAAAATAAGTCTCACATTTCAAAACATATCTTTCTGCTTACTAAATATTGTGCTGAAATGGTATGTGAGAAATAACCATCGAGAAAATTATTGAGGAAAAGAAGAATCATGGCTGGATTCTAAAATAAAAGCATGGGAATAAACCATTTCCTGTGAAAATAGCAATGGATTCAAAGAGCCTTCATCTCCACTTTTTCTCCTTCTAGGAGAAAAGGAAAAAAAAAAAAAAAAAAGAAATCAAGCCTTCCCCTACAACCAGCCTAGGTGCTTAGGAATGCACAGGCTTAACGTGCACACGTAGAGGCTGCGCTTATGTGGACAGCCTCCCTAAGAGTCCTCCCAAGAAATCAGTTAAACACAGAACTAGCCATGTGTATATGCTATCACTGTTGCACCTTTCTAACATCTGGGCTATTATTTCATGCTGTGTTACAGAAAAGGACAAAGTACTGAACAATAGCAGTGCTTCCTTTTGTTTCTCGGCTTTTATCACTTTTCAGAAAGACACAGCATTATACCATAACACCTCACACAGTCCAGCGGGAGTCCTGTTAAAATTCTCACTCAAGCCAGTGATACACACCCTGGTCACACCAGTCTGCTGTTGCAGCAATAAACAAATGAAAATAAAGTAAGAATTTAAAACACTATTTTAATGCAAGCAGGTTTTTATATCTATATTGTACTCCCTTTCCCATAGCATCCATGATAGCATAAACTGATATAGTACAGTACAGAGAACACGGTCTTTTTTATGTGTCCCTTCCATCAAAAGTACAAAATGCTTCTCAAATGGTTTTTCCTTCAGATTTTGTTTTCCCAATCATTCATTTATCTCTGCCATGCCAATGCCTACTGCTGTTTTGTCTGCAATCATTAATTACAACAGCACCTCTCTAGCACTCGCTCTTGGCACCAAGGAAGGACAATACTCAACAAGTCAGAAGTCTATGACTGCCCACAGAAGCCATCAAATTATTCTGGAAATCAGATGGGACATTTTCCAAAAGCAGTTGCATGACATTTCCAATGTGTTTGGATTCAGCTGAGCTAGAAAGATGGCACAAACAGCGTCCTGTGTACTATTCTGGCATTTCTGCTTCCTGTCCCCGGCAGTGCGGGACGCGCAGGCATGGCTGCTGAAGGCTGCGGCACTCTCAGCACTCCCGACCAGCTTGCCAGGGAAAGGGCAATGTTATTTTATCAGGACCTGGTCACAAATCCTTGAACAACACCAGTCTCACTTTGCCAAGACAGCCAGCAGGGCATAAAACAGCCAAAAGCAGACAACAACCCACCTTGCCGATACTGAACCTAAGAGTTCAGTGGGTCACACAGCTTTGGCTTGCCCAGGGAACTGTGAAGGAGATCCTTGCTCATGCTTTAGCACTCCCTCCTGCATCAGGGACCAACTGCCCGTTGCTCCCTTTGTTCAGTGAGAAGGACTCGGTATGGACTTCAAGGCAAAATCCCTTTTCCACAGACATAGCCCTACAACTTCTGCAGAACACAGAATCTGAACCTCATAAAAGAGCGCACCCAAAGTCACACCGCCAGCACTGCTGCACTTGTGAGTATATGACTGCCAGTAAATTGCGTACAGATCCTGGCTGGCAAAGATGCTGGGGGAACGGAGGCACAGCAGAGTCCATAGGCATTTTTGCAACCTTGTTCCTATGAGCAGTTTTCTCTTTGGAAGTGCTTTGAGCCTGCATATATGTTAGTGCAGACAGGTGTTCATTACAGTATAAGCTCTTGTAAAAGTTTTCTTTGGTAACTACTTCAAAGAGATGGTTAAAAAAAAAAAAAAGTCTCATCTTGGTGTCTTCATATAACTGAAATGATAAATATCACAAGACCCACTTCAGATTCTGTGATGGGATACACAAACCTCTGCAGAGCTGTAGTGCAAACTCAAGACCTACAGCTTCATAAGGTAATTTCCACCACCCCAGTGGTACCACACATAGAAGTAAGTGTTTGTGAAACCTGTGACTGTTGCTGACTCCCAGACACTATGTATAAAGATAAACGGCTTCTTGGTTTTTTTGATATTCAAGCTTTTCCTCTGCCCTTTGCAAAAGTATTGTCACATTTAAGCCACTAGAGTCTCAAAAAAAGTCTTCAGCAACCAGAGACTCTTTGGTGGTGTTGATATGAATTTAAGCAATTGTTTGCAAACAATTGACATCATATTGCCAAAAACAAAATGAGTTAAAGGGATCCTGAAAACGTGGGTGTATTTCTGATATTAGCTCTTTATTAGGCTTACTGGCCGCCTTCGAGAAACAGCAATGTACAACCATTTAATGAAGAGTGCTGCTCAACAGGAAGAAATCTTTTCATTTCCTCCCACCTTCCACCAGTTCTGCATTATTGTTAACTTGACATCATCAAAAGAGATTTGTAAACAAGTGACAATGGGTAGCTCTCAATGCTGAACAGAAGACATAACTGCCCAGCTACCGTGCAAGTCCTGGAGACTAACAGAAAATTAGCCTCGTGAGAGGTACAAACCCAGAGATGCAGCTGGACCCTTGCTTAGCAGAGACGGCATCCAAGAACAAAGGAGCCCCTGCTGCACCTCGTGCAGCAAACAGAGCATCGCTACTGCAACGCTCATACACGCGAGCACGAGGCACCGCTAGGCCTGCTCACCTGCGAAGGAGCTACAGACCATGG
Source organism: Apteryx rowi (assembly GCF_003343035.1). Taxonomy (NCBI): domain Eukaryota; kingdom Metazoa; phylum Chordata; class Aves; order Apterygiformes; family Apterygidae; genus Apteryx; species Apteryx rowi. Next base: position 410,006 of record NW_020447819.1, read on the forward strand.
ACTTCAGGACTGTGTCCCCACTTGTTCCCTTGGCTTTTGACTCAAAGACCTGGGGAAGGGAAGGGGGAGGCGCTGGCCAGGACGACACGTGGTGGCTTTCCAGAGCCCCTCTCAAACCACAGAACCGCTATGGAGCAACCACAGGAAAGCAGCAGTAAAGACAAATACTGCGTTAAAATACAGGACTGTGAAGACAGGTACCACAGGAACCCAAACAAACAGAGATGTCTGCTATTTTCACTGTTTCCTTTTTATCTTTGTTTCTTTGGGTTTTTTTGGACAGGTAACTATTTATGGAGACAAAATAAAATGAAATTAGGTCTTTTCATCTTCTAGCTACCATGTAGGAACTGAAACGGGAAGAGGGACTGCATGGCCTTCACTTTTTCCGTTCTCATGAACGGCTTCCTGAGATGTTGGAAAATAACATAACTTCACTGAAGTCCATAGAACGCCAGTGTTTTATACTTTTCGTGGGTCTGACTCACTGGATCTAAAGCAGAAGTGTACGAAAATAGAAGAAATTATTGAGCAAACTCACACAGGAAAAGTGCTGATGAAACATCTGCTACCATAAAACTGTGCATTTAGCTCATCGCATTATGGGGAATAGTAAACTAATTTTTCTCAGTTAAAATTTCTCATTTCTCCCACTCATAAGATTCCTGCTTCAGACTGCACGTGCGTATTAATTTTACATGTTGCAAACTTCTGCTAACATTTCTTTTATAAGGATGTGATATTACAGTATCCTTATAATTCATACAGCAGTTTTTACACCAGCTTTAAAAATCTTGCCATAGTTCTTTTTTTCTTTTTTTTTGGCTAACTATCAGCTGATTTTGAAGCAAGTCTGGCATATAAGGACTTTGCTATATTCAATTTAAAGTTCTTGTTACTGTAAAACTCATTTCATTTCACAAAGCAATTTAGAACTTCTTAATCCTGTAATTTAAAGCAATGAGCTATTTTGGGAGGGGCAGAATGGGGTGGATTCCATTTAAAATTATTCTGCTGCTATGCATTTGTTGCTAAACAAAACTCTAAATTATGTATTAAGAAAACACTAAATATTAAAAAACCGTGCCAAAACCCAGACTGAATTATTTGAGTAGATGGAAAAATAGTGACATAACACTGGGAAAAAATTCTCACCTCAGTCTGCAGGACAAATGCCTGCAGCTGAGAGCACAGCAACTACATAGTCAAATAAAATTAAAGAGGAAGGCCGGACATATGTTTATTAAATGCTTTTGGTAATCTCAGTTTCAAAATTCAGCTCACTTGGTGAGAACAGCTGCAGGACACTCAGCAGAGGTGAATTTAAGATTGGGTGTATACTTGCAAAAATTTCACTTTTCCACTTGTCCAGAAAATAAATACACCATAAACAACAATAATGATAATATATTTACCTGGCCATATGCTCATTACAAGGAAGAGTTGATGGTGTTTTGGCCGGTAGCTTTCCATGAGGTCTTACTCATCTAATAACCGAAATTTATTTCTTACAAAAGAGACCCTTCACCGCTGTGGCTTGCAGGGAGGATATTTGGTACTGTTATTTCACACAGAAGCACTTAATATTTGCAATGCTAACCTGAAGCTATAGATTAATCTGTTAGGCAGTCGGCGTTTTTATGCGCAGGCGACAAACACGCCGACCACCCTCTGCCGCTTGGCACGCAAGAGGCAGCGAGCCTTTCGCCGGGTGGTGCGCAACACGCAGCATTTTTTGACTTCCCGCCAGCTGCTTCAGGAGAACAGGCCAGGCGCGCGGCGAAGGCGCCTGGCGCCCCAAGCCCTCACTTCAAGGGAAGCAGCTCGCGGCCGTGCGCAGGCGGCAGCCCCAGGGCGAGCAGGGCTGGGCCTCTGCCCCAGCAGCCCTGGCCGCCATGTCACGGCTGCGCCCCTGCCAGCAGGGCCTCCCCGGGGGGGAGGCTGCACGCACCATGTAAGGTCTGCTCTGATTGGCTGCCCTGCTCCAGCAGGCTCTGAAAGGGGCCAGAGCAGCCAATCAGAGGCAACGGCTGTCCTGCGGGGGTCTCTCCTCAGGTCGCTGGGCCTTGGTGATGGCAGCAACGCCACTGGGACCCACCAAACGCGCCGGCGCCCGCTGTCCCCTCCGTCCTCGGCTTGGGGCAGCCGCCCCCCATGGCAAGGCGAGCACGGGCTGTGGACAGCGCAGGATGAGGTGGCGGAGAGGAACGGTAGGAGAAAGGCCTGGCGAGGGGCCGCCAGGGACGGGGCGCAGAAGCGTGCCCGGGTGCCACCAGCTGCAGCAGAGCCACTGGTGGCAGTGGCTGCCACGGCCCCGGCCTCCCTCTTTGTGCCCCTTTACCGAGAGCTTCCCGTGGGGCTGAGGTAAGGACTGAGAACTTGTGTCTAAACTCAGCCCTTTCCTAACTCCACTGACAATAACAACACAGCCTGAACGGCCCATGTTTTTCCTCAGATTGGGAGAGCTGCAGGTTTTCTGCTCTGAATCCACAAACTAACTCCGAAGACTTGTCAGGCAGGTCTAGTTAGCAACCCCCTCTCCCCAGCGGAAAGCTTGAGAACTCAAAAAAAAAAAAAAAAATCACTTATACAAATATTTTCCCGGAATTATGTTTACTTTTTCATATGGGGGGGGGAAGGGGGAATTCCCACACTCAACTTTTTTTTTGTTTGAAAATGTGAAAACATTTCCTATAGACATTCTCAGCAAAACAGACGCTACGCCAAAATGATTTGGCTCTGTTCAGCCTGAAACCACACCCTCCTGCGCTGGTGCGGTGCCCAGGCCCTCCCTTGCTCCTGTGGGTCTGGGCTTCTGGAGAAATGGGAGGGACTCAAGTCCCACAGAGATCAACAGTACGCGTGACCAAAGAGCAGATAGGAAGCACTGAGCTAGACCAGCAAGCCTGGCCTGGAGGGGACATGTTGCAGGACAACATAAAGCACGTTTGTTATATGGCCCGATGGCAGGACAGGCAGATACTGCTCCCAAGCAAGGCATTTTGACGTGTATGAAACCAAAGTTTTACTCAACACCAAAAATATTTGAGTTTCTGCAATAGATGTTGACTTCCTCCTACACCCCCTCAAACTCCACAACTCTCCAACCTGGAAAAAAAAGCTTCTTTGGAAGCCCTTCTGTTTTTAACCAACTCTGTCTCAGATAAAATGTTCTTCTGTGCTGAAGACAGGACTTTCACAGGAAATAGTTTAGAGAACTACCAACAAAAGGTAAGTCCACCACAGACTAACCACATTCAGATCTGAATTCAGATGCATTTATTCAAACTCAGTAAATTGTCACACACTGAACCCAGTGACCTCTATAAAACCGCCTGAGCTGTATCTTTCGCAAGTTGAGAATAACAACAAAAAGCAAGTTATTTGCCTTTGTACCTCTGAATAATTTAGAGGCAGCAGAGTGCTGGGAGAGGCTTGACAGACAGGAAAGTGATTTCAACAGTGTGTTCCCTAGTACTTAACTAAACCTGTCACGATCTATTAAAATCCACACAGGAACTCCAGCTGTACAGCTATATACCGAAAGTGTATTACCTCCCTTTTTGTGTCACTTGCAGCAGCTCCAGCTTTACAATGCTTTTCTAATCTCCTTCTTTAACAGTTTCCTGCCTATTAAATTCTCTCCTCCAGCACCAGCTTTAGCGCCGAGTCGCTCCCGACCGCCGGCAGGAGCAGCACCTGCGGCCAGCAGGGGCGGGAGGTCGCCTCGCCTCGCCGCGCCGCGCCGCCGCCCGC
>NW_020447819.1:413948-636785 GCF_003343035.1 Apteryx rowi
GCTAACCTGCTCGGCCCAGGATGTGGCTTCGCGGTGACGTCAGGCCCAGATGTTTTCCCAGGCCCCGCCCCCGCAGAGCTCTGGGCGACTCCGAGGAGCAATAACGGGGAAAGCTTATTCTACTGTCACAATGCGAGGGAAGGGCTAGAGACACTGCTTTTTTACTTTATTGCCTTCCAGAAAACCAGCATTAACTCCTACTCCAAGCAACAAGCTGCCAGTGCTAGGATTCGCTCTTCTTTTTTTCTCTTTCATTGGACTTCCGATGCTTTTTTGATTTAGGGACAAGCTGGGTGTGATCATCATGAACAAAGTGCATTTTTCATAGCTGCTCAGCCCTCCCTTACTTCTACAAAGAGATTCTAAGAAATAAGAGAGAGAAAAGTCTGCTTGCATTATCTTTTTTAAAGGAGAGCAGTGCGCTTTTTTTTTTCCTTCTTTTTTTGGATTTCTTTTTAAACTCATGAAAAATGGCAACAGCAGCATATGTGGATCATTTTGCAGCCGAGTGCCTTGTTTCTATGTCCAGTCGTGCTATTATCCATAGCCCCAAAGGGGAGTCTGATTCCCAACCTGATGCAGCAATACCGCCTTCATCAAATGGAGAAGATAAGCGCGAAGTCAGAGAGCCTGGGAAAGACAATGGATCGTCATTATTTGTGGTAGCTAGCATTTTGGCAGATCTGAACCAGCATGTCCCAAACTCACCCGCTCTTCGGACGGAAAAAACAGAGACCTTTGATATCACAGAACAAATACACATTTCTATTGCTCCTAAGGAGTTTGGGGAAGAAAGTGTGTCCTCGGCTGGTAAGCGTGGAGGAGGAAAAGCAGCCACACCTACTACCCTGGCTGCAGTAACCGAGCCAAGCCCCAGACAAAAGAACAAACGCGGGAGAAGCTGGACTGACCCCGGATCACCCCAGAAAAAGCACAAATGCCACTATGTGGGGTGTGAAAAAGTTTATGGCAAATCTTCCCATCTTAAAGCTCATCTAAGGACCCACACAGGTTAGTTACAATCCAGCCAAAGATTTATTTGTTACAGCTTGGTAATTAAAATGAATGTTAAAAAAACAAACAAAACAAAAAAAACCCTGGTATTTGGCCACCGTTATGGTCTCATCTCTCAGAACACAAGCTCAGGAAAACCCAAGGAAATAAAAAAAAAAAAAAAAAACCTCTGGGAATAATCCCCTACTGGGCATAGATTCAAAGCTAATGTTTCTCTTTTTATTGCTTAAAGTCACAGGGAATGGAGTGTGGGTCATCTGTGTGGATCCTACCAAGCTGTAATTGTTAGCTGCTAGCCTCCTTGTTTAGTGCATCTTCTACTTCCCTTTCAAATGCTTCTTAGCTTCCCCTCATTCACTTTTCCCTACCCTGCACTCCTGTCACTACCTTTATATGAGCTTATTACTTCTAATGCAAGCAGCAGTACTCTTAGTATTTTAAATTAAATGTTCTAGAGGCACCTGAATGAGTGTGTTTCTGTTTCTTTCTTTAGCAGACATTTGCGTAAAGCTAGAGTAGGCAGGAAGGCAGCTGAGAGACTGAACATGAGTCACAAGGAGACATTTATCATAAGCGTAGAGGGAGAGGGACATGAGCAGCCTCAGAAAGGCTTTTGGCAGCTGGGTAAAACTGGCTTCAGGAAAACTTTTGAATGCAAACACTAGCTTGCTCTGATCAGTGTTACATGTTCACTTATTGGTGACCTCTCATCTGACCACTTTTTTGTTGCTATTGCGATTTATGAAACACACACATAGAAAAAAACAGAAGTCTGGCAAGTTCTCTCAAAGTTATGCACACTCGTATTAGTAGGACCATCTTGAAACAGGCCCCATGACTTGCCAGCCCTCACGCCTCTCTGTGGTGGTGTGGAACAGGATGGCTTTCAGCCACAGAAGTAACATCAAGAAAGTTGGAGATTGATCTCCACTGGAAGCACTGGTCATAGTGCTTACTGCAAGGCAGCACAGAGACCAGGGTGGGTTGGCGTGAGCTGTTCAACTGAGTAATTTCAGACAATAAATTATTTTACTAAAATCTGTAATCTGTTTGCTTACAAAGAGAATTAAGAAAAAGACCCCCAAAACGGTACATGACAAATGACTTTTGAACGGGTCTAGCTCAGAGCTGGCAGCCTCACCTATGTCCACGATAGTGCTTTAGTGTGCCCAGCTTTCCTGCTGCCTCCCTGAGATAAAGCAAGAGTCCCTCTGAATTGAGGGTATGTTTTGCTCTCTGTGGGAGAAAAGAGTGTCCCATCAAGTTTGGGCATATGGATGAACAATTCCCTGCATCACACAGCCAAGGGAACAGCATGTTCCTGGCACCCTGGGCAGCTTGCCCTGCTTCGCACTGTGCAACCATTTTTACTTCCTTGGGGTTGATGTAGGAAAGGTGCTCCCACCTGGCTTGGAGGGAATAGTCTTCTCTAATTTTCAGCTTTTTTCTCCAGTCTTTCGCTTCTGGTCTTTGCTGTTCTCTTCAAAGTGCAAGATAAACTTGGCACTGTCTCTGGGCTCACAAACCAACTGGAGACCAAGAAGGGGAACTCCTCTCTCTGATAAAGTGAGGAGGGCTGGGCCATGCCCACCCTGTAGGGAGAGGAGAGGAGAGGACAGGGAGGGCAGGGCGGTGAGGAGCGTCGCTCGCTTGCTGGGGCTGCCGGCTGAGCCGAGTCATTCGGGGACGCTGGCTTGCCTCCAGGTTCTCTGTGTGGAGTGCTTTTTTTTTTTCCTCCTTTTTTTCTTAACCCTTTCCTGTATTTTCTTCCAGGTCTGTAAGGCTTACTGTCTTATTGCTGTGCCTAATGGCACTGAGAGAGAAGGAGAGCATGTGCGAGAGCTAGAGGAAAAGCAGAGAAGGGACTGGTTTTGCCCTGGGAGTGGCAGGACCCTCAGGGACTAGAGCTTCTTTGTTTTCTTGTGTCTTCACTGTCTGTGTGGGAAGCTTTAAACAGAGCTGCCAAGTTTCCCTCCTTGTTGGCAACAGGTTTGTCTCTGTTTGGATTCAGTTTTAAACAGACTTAATGCCTCTTGTTCCTCTCTCAGAATGCTTTGTAAGGTGTTCCCACTTAAAAAAGAAATGCAAGTTGTGATAGGTTTGAAAAAGAATTTTAAACCACACTAGGAGTTAAACTAACAGAACAAGCAATGACTTCCAGGATTGGTAAATGTTTGTTTTTATGAAACACATAATGGGTTCTACTGGTTTAGAGCAAGGGTCTTGGGTCTCCTGCTTTCCAGCGGTCATGGTATTTGGCAGATACCACATATGCATCAGTCTACCTACCTGTCAAATAGGATAACAGCAGCCCACCTCACCAGACAGTGCTGAAAGTAGCCCAGGTGCTTTAAACAGTTTTCCCAGTAACTCCCAAACCTGATTACTGAGAAACAGTCCAAAAATTCTGCTGTGGAGTGAAACTTCTTCCATACACTGTATGACTAGACCTGCTGGTATTCAGGGACAAATAGAAAGCTAAGAACAGCACTTCAGGCTAGAAGATACCCATGATAGTGCTAAAGATATATTTGTATAGTGCAGTTTATGACCTGCTTGAGAAACTTGCTTGTCCTCATCTGCTGCTGTACTCAGAAACTAAAGGCCTTGCTCTTCATGCTTGGAGGAAGAGCAGACTAAATGGTTGAGGTTATGGTGTGACAAGGAGATACAGAGGCTTTCAAATACTACTCGGTCAAATCCAGCCCACATTGGTAGGGACTGAAAGCTGGTACTGTCTTCTGGCTGTTTGATGCTCCATGTGAAATCCCTTCTATTGGTTTTAGCCAGTTTTCAGGGCACAGATGTCCAAGGTAAGGACACTAGTGCAGAGGATGTTAATTATCATATTTCAAGCAGAAGAAACTAGATGGAACGGGCAGGGAGGCAGCATCTGCCTTTTGTCCTTAGGCCTCACTCAGAGTACAGTGTTTTAGAGTGAAGTTCTCCACTGGAACCAAGAACGATCCATAGTTTCTCGTATGTTATACACTAGCAGTGAAGCTATCTCAGCCTTGTGACAGCTTCATCGTTATTAACTTGACAAACCATAGAGCCAGGCAGAAAACATTAGTCACCAAAATCTTTGCAATTCTCTCCATCAGCCTTCAAATTCTTCCCCTCCCCCTAGGTTTCTTTTCATGTTTTTATTCTCCACCCCATCCTCTCACTGGATATCCTGGAGTTTAACGTGATCATCAGCCACAAAGCCCTTGAAGTCTTAATGTTTACCAGAAGGTTATATTTAGTGTCAGTGGGTAGATTTCAAGTCCAAATTTTTTTCCACAGAGATTCCTGTGGACCTCAGAAGCTGTGCTGTGATCCACAGATGCAGCAGTCCATTTGTCTCAAGTTATAGTGATCCCACTGATGCAGAAATCTTACTGGCATCCCAGTTTTAAAAATCCCCTCCACTCCTGAAAGAGATCCCTAAACTTTCAGATTCTTGACTGCAGAAGATCAGACGGAGCATTTACATGACTGAGTTCTCCTTCCCCTCGAGCAGATTTTCAGTACAGGCTCATTGAAAACATTTGGAAACTCTGTGGAGTCACTGGAAACCAGTTTGTCTCCTTTGATGCACCAGTGGGAAGAGAGAGTCAGTGCAGAACCTAATAGCTGTCTAGCAGCCGGAGCCTCATACGTATAGATAAGGAAAGCATAGTGCAAGACCACTATGTTTTGAGAGGTTGTAGAGAGCCCCAACTCAATGCATTATACTACATCCAAGTACGTAGAAAAAAAAAACCAGACTGGACTTTGGGCAGGGATCCCAAGAATCCTGTGTACTGCAGCCCCTAAAAATCACTGTGACCACTCAAGCTTTTTGCCATCTATCACATTAGTATAACATCATGCATGCAGAGAAAGCACAAAATAAAAATCCATTTAATTACAGTAAAATTTCCTTTTGAACTCACTCCTTCTACTCTGTAAGCACCACACCATAACCCCATAGCAGCCTTTCAGTCTTCAGAGCTGAATGTGTTTGCATAAATTAGCATAAGATAAGGAGATGTGGCCACTAGACTCAGTCAGGAGTATTGATGTGATAAAAAGAGAGTCTTACAGTGGAACATAAACCTGTGGGCCAGCTATGTATAAATTAAGCCAGCTTAACCTCGCAACAGTCCTACACTGACTGTTTGATCAGAGGCACTAAGTCAGATAATAACTGAAGGAGGATATGCTTTAGGTATCTGTTGTTTGTTTTAGTCTAATCATTATTCATCAAACATTAGCTGAATTGGAATAGGTAGAAAAGATTGCTTGACTCATTTCCATTCACTCATTTGATTTCATTGAACATCTTTAAACACTTTTAAGGACAACAGTAATGAACCAATATAAAAGTCAACTTTTAATTTGTGTACTGTTTCTTCTTAAGTATTATACCTCATTTTCTCTAAGTAGATTTCTTCTAATGACTTTGTGACTAGGCTATGTAAAGATAGAGAAGTTCATAATATATTTGGTATTTGAAGCAAATTTCTGAGAGATAAAGCAATCAGACCTCACTCCAAGAAGTGTGATAACAGCTTAATGATTAGGCTGGACAAACTGGAATGATATTTGACCTGTGTTTAGGTTAGAAAAAAAGAGGACTTTAGATGAAGTATGGATAAGGTGTTTTAACAGAATGATTTTCACTTTCAGTTCTAGCAAGTCTGTTTTGCTTTGACTACATTAATTCAGAATACAGGGGGGAAAGCATGACTTCTTTGAAGTCAACTGAATCAAGATGCCACCTATGTGCATATGGACAAACTGATTAACTGGGGTAAGGAGAAGCAAGCTCACATGTCAATGAAAAAAATTTGTCTTAGATTTTAGCACCTCAAAATTATCAGATATTTAGCTAAAGTTTAGCTAAAAACCACAGACTAGAGGCTTAGCTGAGGTTTCCTTTAGCTTGCCTGTAGACACATAGCGACTACCGAAGCACGCACGTGTGTGACAGGGGCAGGGTCAGCAAAGAGCCAAACCTTTGCAAGCAAATGCTGCAATAGCAGAAACTTGATCTAATGCCTCCTGTGCCACCCAGGAGAGCAGGGGAATGCAGGGCCACAGCCTGCCCATGTGCAGAGCAGGGTGAAACGGGTGGGAGCCACTGATCCAGTCCATGCTCTGAGCTGCCAGCTGGGCTGCTCTGGACACCAGGACCGAACACGAAGCTGCCCACCTGCAGAACAGGAGGCCAGCAGAAACTGGAAAGGCCACGGCCTGTGGCCAGTGCCAGCTTCCCCGAGGCAGAAGCACATGCTAGTCAAAGTGACTCTGGCCCTCTGCATGTTGCCAGCTTCCCCCGATCTCAGTTCCAGTGGCTGGCCCTGCTGCTGTTGGCTTCTTGTGTCAGAAGGCAGAAACCACTGGCTGGCTCCGTGTGCCTAATCCACCACCAGTAGCGCACAGCCAGATTATCAAAAAGCTCCAGGGTGCTTCTAGGTCGCTGTGCGCTGTAGCACTCTTCTACAGCTTTCTACCATCCCTCCTCACCAAGTGTGTCAAAATCTTTCTTCTAATGTCTTTCTTTGGGACAAGCTCAAATGGTAGCTTCAGGACAGCTCCCAGTACCTGCCTCACAGAACAGTTTAAGCTAGCTTTCCAGCTTCAGCCATTATCAGTCTTTCTCAGGGTTAAATGGTTCAGCAGCCTCCTCCTGTAGCCTTCTGAAAACTGATTTTATTATCATTTAGTAAGCTTATATTTTGAAAAACAATGCAAATTTGTAAAGCACTGTTTGTATATTTGTTATATATGCTCTAAGTCTTTTAATGTAAAGTCTCTGAAATAAGCACAGGGCATGAACTTCTTAGAAAAGTAACAGGGTTTTAAACTTACACTTTCAAATGAAGCTGAAGTCAGGAACCAGGAAAGGCAAAACTACTGCTCACTCCCTCTGCCTGACTGGTTTAGGATTGAATAATAGGTTTCAGTCAGTTCAGCTGCAGAAGAGTTAGGATTAAATTGATTGCATGAAGTATCCAATTGGCTGACAGCAGTATTAACCACGCACTTCAGTAGTATTAGCTACTAAAGGGAATTAAATCCCCTGATTCTTACGCAGGTTTTCTGTGAAAGGCTTTCCTTCCCTCCTCCCCCTCAGTCTTTACTGAGATATTGATTGTGCAAAAGTCCCTGTGGCCTGAAAGCTGGCCTGTTGTCTGAGACGTGCATTTTGGTTAGTATAGAAGAAGCATAGTCATGAATTTGCACTTGTCTGGTTACCAAAACCCAGTGTATATAAAGCACATGCTTAATAAAATCCAACACATTTAACTATGCATTTCTCTATTTTGCAATGAGAGCTAAGATACGCTAAAGTTCATGGAACTGAAAAACACTTTGTCCTGCCATTACTGCCCTGCATCTGTTCGAGATCTAATTTTACTAAGAATTTGTTCATCTTGGCCCAGTCCATCTTCTGGATGTTACTGATGTATAACCACCTGGTCTGAAATACAGGAGAAGATATATGAAGGAACATATGAAAAGCAAATAATTCTAGCATACAGAAAACATAATAGAAATTTGTTAGGAATACTGGAGTTATGGTTAGGTTTGCTATTTAAGAGCAAAACTGGTCTGTAAATTTTTAAAAATTTTCTTTAAAAAGATGGTGAAAGTCAGTGACAGTTTTACATCACTTAGGAACAAAACAAAAATTGAGCAAGTATTTCAGGAATCTGACCCATAAGGGAAGGTTTGTCTACCAGTCTTTTTGTAGAAATAAAACTTCTGATTAACAATTAACAGAGTTTAAGTATTGTAGCTAACAAGCCTTTAAAGTAAAGCTGTACTTTTCATTCTCATCAGCGTGATGGAGAGAGGGCCTGCTATGAAGAAACTATGTTATCTTTCTTCCTCTTCACCACCCTCTTGGAAACAGTTGTAACCAGCGTAGCTAAAGATTCTCTCTCCATGATTTTTCCCCACTCTTCTTCCCTTGGCTTTGCTGAATAAGGAGGGAGAAGGAAGATGACAATCCATTTAAAAGACAAATGAGCGTTGATTTGTATCTGAGGGGACACACACGGCTGGGTTATGTTGCATTGAAATATACTCAGTATAACGGGAAAGAAAATCTACAGACACAAAATGAATTAACTTATGACTTCCACAGTTCTTTGTAAATTATATTTCGCTGTGACCAAGACAGTTATTGAGTCTTGCTCTGGCAGTGAGTTGCCAACTTGTGTAATCTGTGATCTTACTTTGGGAGACCAGCAGACTGTACAGTGGAGGATAATGAACACAAGTATCTGAGCTACAGTATGGCCACCCCAGCCAACACCATTCGCAGACTACGGAGATGAGGGACTGCCAGAAGGCAGGGGACAAGCCCTCTGTGTCTAATGGATTAATGTGCAGAAATGCCACAGATTTCTCTTTCCACAGACCATCTTCCTTTTAACACAGAGGTGGCACTCTGGTCCAGTGTAGTAAGACATATTAATACAATACTACAACTTTACAAAAGTAGCTTTTCGAAGAAGTTATTAATCCTTACATAAGGGTATCCATCACCTCTGCCAATCCCTTTCAATAATAAGGATTGCTGTCTCCTTGTCTCTGCTTCATATCACCTTCTTGGCACCATTAGCTAATGAAAATCACTAAGTACTGCAACATGACTGTGGGCTTTTTAAACTAGACAGTTGGAAGTGGTGAGGGCAGATCACCTTTCTGTTGCTTTCCTCACCTCAGACACCCGTAGCTGGCCTTTTCCTTGTCACTAGTAAGACTTACATATGTCTTACGTATAGGGCAGAGTAAACCAGAAAAAAATCTTTTAATGAATAGGACTGTTTGCATTAGAAATTAAGCACAGCCATAAGGAAAAAGCATTCTGAATGACTTGTAGAGGTCTGCACTAGCACATGTGTCACTCCTTCTGTGCAGGACACTGCAAAGTATTTGTGCATAAATAAACCTTTTACCAAATGTGTTCATTATGAAATAAACTCACACTCAGATTTCATCTAAAAAGAAGGCGCCTTTAACCATGTAAAACTCAAGTACTGCACTGTGTTATTGTCTGGCTGAACATGGTTAAGGCACGTCCAAGAGCAGAAACCTGGAACTTGTTTATATTGAACATGTGGTTTCTAGCTCTGTTTTATAACTTAAGCATGTTACAACTTCCCCCCCCCCCCCTTCCAGTCTTGGGTCAGCTTTTTGGAAGTCAGTGCTGATGGAGCCAAAAAATATTCTGTCGTTCAAATTCAGGACAACCTTTGAAGGGTCCTTTTTGTAGTATATCGATAGGTAGACTTTTTGCCTTTGTTACCCACTTGGCTTTTATTAGGTAGATTCATGTGGGCAGTGAGATCATTATCTTGCTGTGTATAGTTTAACAATAGTTAGACAATGTAGATTATAAGTGCAGGCACTGATCTCAGACACACATATCCTGTATACTTCAGGTCTTGCAGATTCAGCAGTTTTTACAGAGCCTCCACTTGGGTTAAAAGAAAAGTTTTTAAAAGTTCAGAGTGCCACCTTTGTAGCTACTGGTGGAAAAATGACCTCAGAAGCTTTTTTTTGCAGCCCTAACATAGAAAGCATTTACTAACCAGGAACTTGGCACAAGTCAAATGGTATTAAAGTGAGCATGTCCTGAAATGACCTCTGGTGCAAGGGAAGGATTTTCTGAAATCAATTACAGCATTTTTGTAATGCTGTCAGGAACTGCAGGCAAAATATTTGTGACTGGCTATCTTTTGACTTTGCAGTCAATGGATCAATAAGCTATCTTAGATTTATTGCACACTCTGTTTCTACCAGACTGCTTTCTACTTATTCGCTGTGAACTATGTGAATTTCTGGAATCAGGGCACCTGGAAAATTCACATGGGAGAGTGCTGTGTTGCTGCTACACATTTTGCAACCTCTGTGTGCTTTGGGCCTGCAGCCAGCCAGAGTATCTGCGGACAGCAAATGAGCAGAATGGGCATGTCGGGAGTGTAGCCTCTACCACCTTCAACAGCAGGTTTTAAAACTGGTCAAAGACAGAGGTACAAATGCTAACCACTTAGCTCCGGAGTAAGGCCAGCTGAGATACAGCAACCAAAAAGGGTGAACTGAGCCTCTTAAGCTAAATAGCTGTCAGTATTTCCACTAGAGGAACTTACAGTGGAGCCAGCTGAGAAGGGAACATGGCAGCCTAGTCCCTGCTCAGAGGTTTCTTGCAAAAATTTGCTCAACTGCTGAGCTGTTCATTAATAGATCAAAGAACTACACGTTTAGTGATTTGGGATACGTAAATGAAATTATATGTGTACAAGTTTACATACTAGACCGAGGCTTTAGAGATTCTTGAAAAACCTCACAGTGCCTATAGACCTCTTCTCCATTATTAATTTCATGATTTAGGATCTGACAATAACAAATATGAACAGGGATGCTGCTAAAAATCTCATTGAACCACAGATTAATTCTTGTTATGTATTGTGGAGGCTTACTGAATTTAAATTTGCAATTTCTTTTAATGCCAGCAGAAAGCCTGCAGAACAGCATTAATACCTGATTATCTTGGTAATTTTTGTTTGTTTTGGCCATTGATATATTTTGCAAGACCAATATGATGTGCATGCATGTGAGACTCTAACAGAGGCTTGAAAGCCCCTCTAAGTCAATGGAAATTTCCACTCACCTTATATATGTAGAGACAAGCAGTGCCAAGAGAATGCTGGCAGATGGCTAGTCTTATTGTATAACAAACCTAGGGTGTATTTGCAAAGTATGGTTTTTAAATTCTCAGAACATGGCCAAAGCAAAACTGATTTTCTTAGATACCCCAAAGGATTACATCTCTGCCAGGATTCACACTGATACATTTTTTCCCCTTTGTGCAGAGTTGTTCAGCATTTGCACCTTCCATTTCCCCCAGCTTTCATCATTCTTGGAAGCAACTGAATTCTTGTCACTAACTCTTTAGAAATATTCTTTCTCAGATTGACAACATGTGTACCAAATTCTAGCCCAAAAGGAAATGTATGAGCAGAATTGTGAGCAATCAAAAAGACAAAAACTTGGGAAATTTATCAATGCCCCTACATAGTATTATTAGTATAAATATGCCTGTAAGAAATAGATAACAAAGCTCATCTTTGCAACAAACTGCTGAAATGATGGAGAACTTGGTCATTGGACAAAGTAATTCTATATCATGAGTTTAATAGATTGTATGCTATGGTTTTAATAGATTCAGTCATTTACTTTGAGCCACATGATGTGAGAGAGGTGAGATTATCTCTAGTTAATCACTCACCCCTTGTCTTAAAAAATCTGTTACTGCTCCTATTAAGGAAACATAAGACTTTATTTTTAAAGAACAGAATTTTGTGTTTCATTTGGAAAGAAACCACTTCCCCTCCTCACTGCCTGCACATTTAATAGGCATGGCATTGATAATATACATAAAATTGTTTTTGTGTACAGTTAAAGATCATTTATGGTGATACTTATCTCTGAATCTCTGATTCTCTTCCTCCTTTATATGCTGGTGAGGCTTACTAGGGGGAATAGGACTGTTGCTGCCAGATTAATTCAGCATTGCTCAAATTGTGGGATCTGCCACCCAGGGGGAGGATTCCCCCTCTCCCAGGTACCTCCAGCTCTTCACTGCTCTGCAGAACAGCTGGTCTTGCTGCAAAGATAAGCTCTGGAATGGGAGCAGGTGTAACTGTGGACATCTGCCAGAGTTTGCCAAGAACCTGAAACAGTAACTTCAAGAGGTGAAATGTCTCAGCTCATAACAGTGAGTTGTAACAGATGCTACTGAAGGTATTTTAGAGGCCAGTACTGTTTTCTGTTTCACTGTTCATCAAATTTCACAGGAAGAAATCATGTATTGTGAAAAATTTGTGTTAGCCTCTTGCAGGGGAAGATGTCTCTAAATCAAGATGAGGAAGGGAGTGGAGGGCACCTTTAAAAGAACACCACATGAAACTGCGATTTGGGATTATTGCTCAGTACTGTGACCATTTGGGAAACTGATAGGCCTGAATACTGTACAAGCATGCAGAAAACACAGGTCTTTCTATTTCATCTTCTGTACCATCTTTTCTGGGTAATTCATATTGAGATAGAACTATTCTCTAACTTCTGTTTGTTCAGCTTTTATGTATTGTATTTGGACCCACAATTTTTCAGTCATCTTCATCTATGGTATAGACCCCAAGTAGTCCGTAAAACTCTCAAGTCCAGAGAATAACTCAATAGAACCTTGATATTTACATCATAAAAGATGTTTAAGACAATGTTCAAGTAATAGAAAACTGTAGATAAGTATCACAGCCGCTCTGTACTCCTGATACAATGACTTAGGAAAGGCCTATGGAAGCACAGATATTCTAATGGGAACATAACTGACCAGTATGGGAACACGATGCTACTCAACATGCATTCCCCTCAGTTACATTTCACAGGTTTGTTAGTATCTCATGTGCAAGTGGGTTCATATATCACACAAGACACTTTATCCATGCCAAGGGAGTCTTCGACCATTTTTCTCCACTTTTGCTTCCAGTTGGAATGAATTTTGTTGTGTTGGCACTTCCTTTCAGTCAGTGGAGCAGTATCATTAATAGCATCATCTCAGTAACCAAATCAGACATGATTTAAACCAGCATCTGTTGGAGCTTAATTAACAAGTTTCACTGGTGACTTTCAGAGGATGAGATGGTTGGGCAGGCTATGGTGTCATCTTTGCTGTGTTCACTGAAGTAAGCAAAGCTTGTGCAACAAGCACAAATGCTTTACCGTGAACCTCTTCCTAAGACTTACCCAACTGGGAAGCATACAGTTAAAACGTGTTTAGCGACATGATTGTCAGACACCTTATTGTCTAATGTGATAATCTATGGAGCTCTCATTACATAAGCCAGAGACAAAACAGTAATGAGAAACAGCTTCTAGACACTGCTTATCAAAACACAGATGTTCAGCAGCAGCATCTTCTCAGCAAAGTTTCAGGAGGCCCCACAGGGTGCTCGTGCTATGTTTGAGGGGGAGATCTTGTCATTCTGTTTCTTACAGCAGCTTCTGTATATGGAAATGACCAACATTTCTGGTAAGCAGCAGGGACTCAGCAAACCTGCTGTTTCTTTCCGAGTGTAAGCTCTCACCTGACTCATACCACAGGGTCCTAGACAGGGAAAGACTATTCACTTTTAGAGACTTTGTCACTAGCATTGTTTGTTGATGAAAAGCCATGTAGAACTCACCTGTTTTCTCTGCATTTCTGCATGAGAAATTTTTTGAACAGTGCTGCTGCTAGAGAAAATGACGTCGCTGACCTTGTCAATGGAAAATCATCTCTGTAATGATATACTATTTTAAACCTGGATCTTGGACTTGATATTTCCTTTTTTTTTCTCTGTCATTTAAAATGAGATTGTTTAGCAGGTTGATATTAATTCTTTGAAGTTTTAGGGCTCTGTAAAATAAACAATGAAAGTCATAGCTCAGCTCTTCAAATAAATACATGATGGGGTAAATAATGAGGATTTTAGCAGTTCCCCTGCCCAGCCTAACACCAACTTTTAGGTAAAAGAATTCTTCTCCTTCCCTTCTCTCATCCTTGATCCTGATGTTCTTACAGACTGTTTGAAGGAACATAATTTAATTTCTGTGTGCAATATATTCCTCTTTTTGGAATGTACAAATCACTAAACTTAAAAAAAAATTTTTTTTCATTAAGTATCTAATAGATTACAGAAAAAAGGTCTGAGAGAATAATGTCTGGATAATGTTTTATGTTTATAATAAGTAATTGCACTTTCTACAACTGCGCTTTCTGATGATATATCATCAGTACCCTGCTTTGTGCTGCTAAGCTCAACCCTTGTTGGTGAATTACAGACTTGGTATTTTTGACAGTGTTTTTAGCATCCAATACCTGTGCTGAACTTCTATGCGTATGTTTTCTAAAGCTTTTCTCCTTCAATCAATCAGCTCTGTTTTATGAGGCAATCCACGGGGATTCACCATTCCAGGATCCAAGCAGTTGTTTTGGGTGTCTCTTATGCATACTTTCTCCCATGTGAGTTTTTCAGAGTTGGATGTGATCACTTGTGGTAATTGGTGGCAATTTGATTTTGCTGTTTCTTAAGAATGTTTCTTGGACTTTAAGTCCAGAGAACACTATACATGTCTATATTGTACATCTACATTATGAACTGGATATGATCACTGCTGTTTGTAGTAGCTCCTGTAGGTCAACAAAAGACTCTTAACTCATTTGGTACAAGCTATGTTTGTCTGGTATTAGTAAGAAAATTGTTGGCTTAGATGTTTAGATGAATTGCTGTCAGAAAGGTGGGGAACTGTTGTGATGTGCTTGGCAGTTTTTTTTCTTTGAATGCTTTGGAGGGACTGAGCTCCCCTCTTATCTGCAACGAAATCCAAGCAAGTTATCATTTACTGTCTTCTCAGTGAAGCAGTCATAGAGAGGCAATAGCAGTCGTACAGGTGCTGTGCAAGCTGGAGGTTCTGCGGTGTTGCCTTTGTGAAGCAGTGGTTGTGCTAGCAGCATGCTTTTCATTTGAGTCCTAGTTTGTTGCAGTTTCAAGGACAAATCAGTAAGAACAACCATAACTTCCAATGCACAATTGGTTTTTCACTTAGAAATCAGACCACCTTGATTTTCTCTATTATATAAATGTTCCTAAGTTAAGCTTGTGCTTGACTCTTCTCGTTATAAAATGCAGTTGCAGCTCCTTACTGCCTGCACAGAACTCCACAGACACAGCAATAGTCAGTGAATGATCAGCTCTAATCCCTCCTGCTTCTGTGTTACATGCACTTTCCTAGCGTCCAGTCCCTTCTCCCATATACCAAGGCATGAAAACAGGTCTTAGCTGCCTTACCCAGAATGGTGAATTTATTCTCCTACAGCATTTACAGCCTTTAGTGACCGCACAGAGAAGTTAAAAAGGTGATTTACAAGTGTGCATCCATGTGTATGCAGACAGCATTGTGTATATAACTTCACACTACTGAGGTTATCTGTCTTCTGCACAAAATGGTAAACACATACCTATTTGCATGTAGTGTAACGGTATATCATTTTTCCTAAGACTGAGATTTTCTTTTATTTGTCTATTATTTACAAAGAGTAATAGTACTAAATTTGAGCTGTAGAAAGTGTTCTTTCAAAAGAAAGTAGAAACAAATTTCAAAGAATTGGCTGAAGTTCAAGATCAAAGTACTCTCTGCATCACATCTTATGTAGGAAAAGTAAACTCCTATTTGGCACTGTCAAGCTGCAATAGCAGTAGTCAGAATAACTCAGTTCCCCAAAGCTAACTCAGGATACAACACAGCTCATGAAGCTGCAATTCCTGTTTTCTTTGTTTTTATTTACGAACAGTTTGTTGTAATAGAATCTCCTGATTACTGAAGTTGATGAACCTTGCAGCTCTGCATACTGCAATTCCTGAATCCCAGCCCGAGCCCCCGCATAGCTGGACAAGTTGTGCTCAGCCGGAGGTAGGTGTACGGACAGGAAGGCAGCTTCAAATCATTTCGTAGTTCCCAGACGTCAGAACTAGATTGGCCAGGAGTCCAAGTAGAAGTAAGAACAGCTGGGGACTTGTGTGACCTTTTCCAAAGGAAGAGTTACTGTGTCCTTTGTGCAGGCTTTCTGAGGTAGCCTACAGACTTATGTGGCGGGGATAAATAGTGTGTTACAATTTCATAGTAATAGTTTAAAATAATCTGCATTTTCTGTTACACTTCACAGGACTTTTCCGTCACAGGAATTTTCTCCTGAAAATCTCTAGCAATGATAAAATCCTGTATTTTGCAGAGTATTTCATTAGCCCCTTTGGCTTTAGGCATGCAAAGTGTGGTCAACTTGTTGCATACACAGAGAACAGGTAGAGCATCTCAAAAAGGAAGAAAGGCCAGCAAGTTTCCTTTCCTCACCCAAATCAGCAGGCTTAGTAGAGAGTAGACGGTTCGCTACTTAAAGAGAAAGTATACCTGAGCATGAATAAACGTGCCTGGGGCACTAATAATTTATGTTTTGGCAAATAATAGGGATCTTTCTACTCTAATTTGCCTGCCTGTTACAGCAGCTGCATCTTTACATGACATGTGTGGTCTGTAGAACACTGAACTCTGCTAAGAAATCACTCACACACTGAAATGATTTACACATCGAGAGGTTTTTACAGTGCTTTTAGAGAAAATGATGGTGCCCCAGCAGCCCTTCTAGCATGTTTCCTTATGTGTAAGCCACATTTTATATTGAGACATAACTGGTTTTAATGATAGACTGTTCTGTAAAGGCAAGCAATGAAGTCATAAACAAGGCTTACAAGGGAAAACAGTTATGTTTGATAAAGAAGCCATGCTCGTATATTAATTCAGTAAATTTTAAAATAGGAAAAATGTTCCTTCCGATACTACTTTGAGAAACAGAATCCAATTGATTCCTAAATGTGAGTATACAATTAGATAGTTACTTCAAAAGCAAAGAGGGGTGTTTTCAAAGTTATGTATACCAACATACCATTGACAAAACTGGCTTTGAAACATGTCCGTCTTCTACTTAATGTCTTTGCATGTCAGTTATGTCTCACATCCAGAGTCATACTCAGATAATTGGCTCCTGACTTGTCCTCCTCCACAACTACATATTTCATTCATTAATTTCCAGCACTCATCATGGCCTCTCTCCTACGCCATGACCCCACATCAGACACAGCCGGTGAAGCCAGTCTGTGATCCTGCAACAAGCTCTCCTACAAAATGATCATAACACGTGCAGAGGTCAGAGGAGCTGTGCTGCACCTGGGCGTTACGCTCAGAGTAATGGTGCTTGAGCAGTGCCGCTCCTCTGCTGCAGACCAACAAAGCAGCCAGTCTTCTGTTGCAAGGTGTGGCCCCCTCCACATGGCTTGTTGATGCCTGAGGTCTTGCAGGCTTAGGGAGAAGTTGCTTGGCAAGTCTGTCTAAGGAGGAAGTCTAAGGGAATCTCATAGCAACATCTCATGAATAACCATTTATTTCTATTTTGTATAGAAGATGACCAAGGTGGTCGGTCACACACGCTTTTAGAAACAGCTTGAGACATTGGATGGGAGCCTGGTTTTCAGACAAATGGGCGTACATCCCTCTAAGTTCTCTCCAGTGATCAAAATTTAAGACAGCCAAAATTAAAAGACAACCAGATCAGTGATAATTGCTGAAAACCTTCTCTTTTTTATTTTCTACTTGTATGTGAGAAAGACATCTAGATGTGTGTCTGCTTATACACATTTGTAGTTTTAAAGAACTAAGGCATATAAAAGAATGAAAAGCAAATTGACACTAGAAAGGAGCAGGTAACTTGCTCTTTTTTTTTCTTTTTGTACGGCTGTGAGAGAAAGGTGGGTGGTCTTGAGAAGAAACTGGTTAAAGGAGACTGCTAGATGATGAGATGGAAAATAGGGAAGATATTGTCAGAGCTGGCTATATAAATGCAGCTTGCAAGAGCTGAATGTTGAACTAGAAACATTGTCTTTTCTAAAAAGCTAATCTACTCTAAAAGTGAGCACATCAGAATATGACTAAAACTGTTTTCATAGAATCTGATTCCTGTATTAAAAACAAAAGCCTGAATCCTGGTTTAAATGGCAAGTGTGGCTTTACAATCTGGACGGAACATTTTCTAAAGTGAATGTGATGGATTTACGTATGCCTTGAATGGCAGCTGCTTGGTGTCAGGCAGTCAGAACACAGACCTACTGTTTGATTATCAGCCCATAAAGCTACTTCCCAGGGCTGCCCTTTCCCTGTAGCTGGATGCTCCATATGGTCATTGGCTGGTGCCGCTCATAAACCGCTTCAGTACCACCTTGCTCTCCAGCATGATAATCCATCCAGAATCAGAATAAAAATAAAAGGAAGTTCCCACTCTCTCTCTCCTCCATACAGTAGTAATAAACTCACAGTACCAGGTTGTGTCACTGCTGTAAACCATCTGCTGTGCTTATAAACCCTGACATCCCACATTTCATGCATGCTGTGTTGCCGTGAGGTTATTGATTAAACAACTGTAAAGTTCACAAAGAGACATTTTACAGTTGCAGCTAAGGGCAACTTAACTAACTTCTGTTTGCCTGGCTTCTGGCAAAGTGACATCTCATCCTGTCCCCAAATTCTGGGAGGTGTCACACACATAAAATGTCCTAATTTACCCTTAATGTCTATTCATGCCAAAGTATGTGGACTTCAGTAGGAGGCAGATTGTACTGAACATCTTCCAGAATTCAGATAAATGAAGCACAGGTCTCAGTTGTAAGTGAAGAATCCTCTGGTCTGTTATTTTGCATAGCAGGACAGCCTTTCATTAATTTCATAAGCTTTATTCTTACAAGCACTTTTCTTTTTTAATAGAACAGAATAATAAAAAAAACACTGATATGTCACCACAATGATCAGAGAAAAGACTGATTCATGGGTCATATGATTATTCCGTTGCAATTATTCAGGCAGTTGCTGGGTAACAGCTCCTGGAGCCAAATTTTCACAATTTCAGCATGGACTCACTCACAATTCACACCAGATGCATATAACTTGTCATTAGCTATTCAGCTGCTCTCCAACTTAAAACATTTCAATTGCCATATCAGAGCGTAGAAACATTACCACACAAACTTTGATGAAATCCACCACAAAAATTATTTGTGTGGTAAACTTTCATTGACAGCATTGTTTAAACCGCTACAAAGGTAGTTTCTGTATTCATTGTATAGACAGGGATTGCCCATGGGGTTTCAATTTGCTCTCAAGCATTCTTGAAATACAACTATCTTCAGGTCGGAGGCTTTAGGTTTGGTCTAACTTTTAAGCTCCTACCTCCCACAGTGATCAGAACTTAGATAGTTACAACTTAAGACCACCTAAGCTAACTAGAATTTTCCAACTTCAATCCAGCAGTAGATAACAGCATTTTCAGGTAGAGAGAGAAGAACCTTGGGCTGTTATAGCAGCAAGGAACAACCTGTGTCCCACTCCGATCATTGAGGGAAGACAGGTCATCACACTGATCAATAAGGGAGCACAGTTTCTCTGGAGATACCTTGACAATAAAACCTCCAAAGAAGCAGCTGAGACACTGAGAAATGACATTTCATTTTTGGTACCCTCCAGGAGTACCTACTGGTTAGTTCTGCTACCCATATAATTTTTCCTATGTAAAGACTATGCAACTACGAATGAATGGCTTGATGGTTACCCTGTAGCTCTGTTGGTACATAATCCTAGGCTTCAAGAGGTGATAGCACATATTGGAAGAAGAGGGGGAATTGTCCTTCTGTAGTGAGCATACAATCTTTTTTTCCTCTGTAACAGTGGGCTGGAGGAAGAGACGGTGCCAAAGAGCCTAACACTCTGCAGAGCTCCCGTGGAGCTGCTAACAGGCAGATGCCTGATCCGGAGCTGTTCAGCGCTTGCAGAGCGGGCTGGGTGACAGGCAGAATGGTTCTGGGGCAGCAGGGCAAAGATCCAGGCAGTAGCTTGTAATGGAAACCCTGTGTTTCTGTTGGTACCTTAACTACATGTTGCCTGTAGACACATTTGGTGTAGTTGTGTCAGCTGTAGGGAGGATTTCTTTCCCCTCCTGGAGGATGAAGAATCAAGGCTGGGGAGTTTACTTCCTTGGCTTCAGCTGCTGTCTGCATAACATTTTCATTAATCACCTTATTTACTCTAACAGAGGGCGAGTGGTGCAGCCCAAATCATCAGCTTGTAGCACACAACAAATCAATATGCTGGCATGTGTTATGTGCTTGGGACAAAAGAAACACGAGACTATAAATGACTAAACAAGACCTCAATCTAGCACATATATTCATTAGGGTCCATATTATTACTTTCCTTTTCAAATTTTACATGGATTCATTTGGTAGAAGCACTATTTTTTATCATATATGTTTGGAAAGTCCTCCCCGAGTCCCTTATCACTTTAAGAGGCTTGAATTGGTTTATTAACATTTCTGAAAAAGAAGAACAAAACCTCACATACCTTCATTAATGGGACAGGGGCTAACACCATAATAGGTCAGGCTTCCCTGACTTATACTGAAGACATAAGCTTTGTACGAGGAATGAAGAAAGTCTCTTGCTCAACAGGGTTTTGGCTCAAAGCAAGAATTCTAGGCTGAAATTCCTTTGCTGGGGTGATGCACTAGGTCAGATTTGCTGATTAGCACTTAGTTTTTGGCTTTGCAACTCCAATATTCTTCTGAAGTATTTTTATTAAAAGTATAATTGATCCATAGAAAAGGATATAAATCCCCCTCTTTTAGTTTTATCATTCAGTAATACCCAGATGTGTTTAGAGGCTCTACTTATGGCACTTCCTTCTGTAATTTTCTATTCACACTAGAGGTTTTAATAGTCATTCCCCTTCCTTACATTCACAGAATTGAGTAGAACGACAAATCAGAGAAATACAGTAATTAAGGGGTACTATACTAGGCCCCAGAGGTCCTCTCTTTGCTAACAGTCTGATACTTCAATGCAGTTTGGAAATGATACATAGCTAAGACACATCCTCCTCTCCCCAGAATTCATCACTTCATCATTTCAGCATAATGCAGTTTAATTATCTTGCATTTAAGTGCAAAAGTCAAAGGGTCAGTTATTGATCTCCATCCTTGGAACAAGCCACAAGAGGGACAAAATCAAACTGAAGATGCTGGTCTTTTAAGATAGTGGCATTTCAGCTGTTTTATTAAGTCCTGAAATGGTCTAGGATTTCATGCCTCGAAGATAAGGAGATCCAGTAAGAGTTCTATGTTTACCTGACAGAAATTGCACACAGCAATTGCAGGGTCTTAACTCTGAGAAAAAAACCAACATTTAGGTTGCGTTGTTTTAGAATATAAGCTCTTTGGCACTGAGGGTGTCTTTTTTCATTTTTCAAGCATTGGGCCTGTCATTGGTGCTCAATAGAATAGCAGCATTTACTCATAGATTCCAGCAGCAGGGGAAATAAATGCTGTTTTTATATGAGGATGCTACAAAAGTCTATGTAAACAGAGGCATGACACTTGATGGGAGCACGACTGATAGCAGTTATTGCTATGGGGAGACAGGCTCCTGTCTGGGCTGCACACTCACCTAGTCATGGAGGTTTCCCCTGCGAGGGTAAGCAGCTTCTGACCTCTTTGGTGTCATACCTCAGGTGTCCCTCTTGTCTTAGATAGGAAGTCTCCGCTTTGCTTGTGTCTCAGAACGCTAGGGAAGGAGATGGCAATGGTCAGTGTTACGCATTACAGTTAAGATAAAATCAACAAAAGAGAAATATTAAATGGGACTGATGAATCCATATGGAACTGTAAGATGTATATCTTATGTTTGAAATTGCATGCATTGTAAACACCACCTCTTATAATCATATAACACTATTACTAACAAGGGGTTTCTTCTGGCTGTTGGATTCCCAGCTTTATAAGAGGTAGCTGAAGTTTTGATTCTTCACAATTGTACAGACTAAGAGGTATTGCAATACAGATAGTGCACTTAAAATGTACATACTCTCAATGCAATCATGTAGCAGACTACAGCAAGTATGACAGAGAAGAGTCGGGGAAAAATATGTATGTAGATTTGGACAAGGCCAACTAGACGATATAGCAATAATACAGTTGTTACCGTTAAGTTGTCCATTGTTTTTGCTAGCCATCAAGATAGCAGAAAGAAATCCTCTTACTGAGTTTGGAAATGATCAGCAACCCCACCAGAAATGCTTTGCTAACATCATCAGAAAGGGAAAGTAAAGGTGGAGAGGAAAATGCTACGCCTAATGCCCAGCTTTGTGAGGCATCCTGCCCTTCAAGTGTGCAAAGCATGTTGGACCAGGGAACGGAGCAGAGGGAAACTAGCAGAGAGCAGATGTTTTGGGAGGCATCCTTCCTCCTGCCGCCCAGCAAGGGCTGTGAAGCCAAGCAGCATTTACAGCAGCTAATCAGAGTGTACTAAAGATGTAGTATAAATGGTAGAAGTAATACTAAGATCCTAGCTTAAACTTACCGTATTTACTCTGGAAGAGCTTCCAGTGAGACTGATATGGTTTATAGTTGTTCCAGAAGTGGCCAGGAGCACATGGGGCAAGCACCGAGGCTGGCTTCCCTGCGAGGCTACAGGCTCGCCTGCAGCAACCCCTTCTCTATGCTCTCTCTCACTCTGCTCCGTTACTCTCCCATTCCTTTTAACCATGCCCCACTTCATCCTAGTGAGGACAAGGATGACTGCAATGGTGACATTTGTCTGACACTGTCCTTTACCACTATCTGTTGCCTCTCTTCTAGTCTGTAACTGACCTTATTTACAATCTCAGACACAAAACAGCTGTGGCTACAGAAAAGCTAGCTAAAGAAATATCTATCTTTTAAACGAGAACTTTCTCTAGCAAGCTTAGGCACAAAGCAGATGATAATGTGAATTATACAATCATTAGCTCCTTTGAGAGGCAAGAATATAGCCTCACTGTATGCGAGAGAAACAGTTTGGCATCATAGGCAAGGCACACTGACATGGGTAGAGCAGAGGCAGCCTCACTGCGAGACCCTGTCACACAGAGTGCTGCCCTCGGTGTGCTGAGTAGTTCACGCGATATATATTGTTTCAATAGGTAAAGGCTACTGACACATAACCTTGCTGTTTGCCAGCTGGTTAGCATATTCAAAGTCATCACACTTGCGTCTTACTCTTGGTAATAATTTACAAAGACAAAAAAGGAGAGCAGAGAATCATATACAATGCATTAGGCATTTTCACAGCAGTATGCATATAAAGAGATTATTCAGAGCTGTTTTCCTAAATCTCACTGCTTTAGATACCCAGGAAAATTGTTTCTTTACCTTCTTATGGTGGCCACAAGCAGTTCTGTGATGGGAAGCTGGGGAAGACAGCAAAGACAAGCAGTGTGCTCGTCTCCCTTTGCAGCTTTCCATGGGATTAGAGTGAATTTTGTTAGTAATTGAAGGTAGCCTGTGACACTTGGCTAGACTAGCGTTGAGGAACCTCTAAGCCGCAGGAGTATTTTGGAAATTCTGCGTCTCTCTGTTCCCTCGCTTTCACTTTCTCAGCCATTAGTTTCAGAGCTGTCTTTTTGCTGGCTTTTCTACCCCACTAGGCTCTACTGATGCATCAAATGGAGTTGTCAGATGCACACATTCCTTACCAAAGTGGGGAGCATATGGCAGGCTACATTAATTATTCAGAAAGTTATAAAAGCACCTTTGGTTCAATGCTTTTTTCAGCTGAATTCAGTCTGTTAGCTAAAGCAGCTTCAGATGCTTCTGCAACTTCTAATAGAGAGGATGTTTCAATGATTTGTGTCTGTATATTTATGATGCTGCTGCAGATTCAACTGTCTACAAAAACACCTGCATTTCTATCATCTGCTGGACCCCATAAAATGACTTTTCCTGAAGGCTAAAGTGTTGCCTGTACTCACTCTAGTGATTTTGTATCTGCATGTGTTTCAAGGGAAAAACTCTTTATTTAACATACACAACAAGCATAATTATGCTTACACAGATCCAGTTTTGACATAGTCTATTTAGCTGACTTAAGAGCGTCACAAGCCTCTGGCCCAGCACAACTGATATTTGTAGTTCAAAAGGGGAAGGAAGATACAAGCCAGGGAGGGGTTGCGCGAGGAAGGAAGAAGAGACAAAGTGTGAACTCATCAGAATCCAGGAACTGAGAAACTGCAGAGGAGAAAGCCTAATATTAGAGATGACAGGTGTGCTGCATCTTGGTACAAAAGTACAGTAAAATCTGTACCGCCAGACTCTCCACACTCAGGTCTGCAGATATTGATGTGAATTGCAAACCATGGAATTCCCAAAGGATTTCTAATGACCTTTTTCTATGGTCTTCAATCTATATGAAAGAACTGAATTTCTCAATTGCCCAGCAGGATTCCCCAATTTCTAGTAGAGCCTAGCAGACAGAGAGAGAGAGATACCACAAGGTAAATGTAGCTAGAGAGAAGATAACCAAATACAATTTACTCTATAAGTATTCATGAAACTGTAACAATCTATTTCAATCCAGAAAAGATCATTATAATATATGTTTGGGAAATACACTTGGTCTTTTTGGCATGGACCTTGGGTTGGATGCTTCTTTGCCATACTGGTAGAGGTGAGAGATATGCTGTTTCCGGTCTTGCGTTTAGCAGCATGTCAAATGACAGATGCTTGATCTGAAACAAGGTTGAACCCTCAATACAGCAAGGGACTAATTGTAAATTGGAGGAAGTGATGACAGCTTTTCTTACTGCTATTTATGGAAATTAACTGGTGCCCTGAAGCTTAAGATTTTTTGGCTCTTTTGCAGCCTCTTGGCCTAGGAATATACTAGTATTTGTATTCTGGTAAAGCTTTTAAGCTACAACTGAGCTTCATCTTTCTGATGTTTTTGGTTAAAAATACTTTCTACAGATGGGCAAAGTTCCACATTAGGCAAAATACTTTATGTTGGTGACAGCAGTAGTCTGGACTAAATTTCTGCAGAATTTCTTTTTATTATATAAAGTTATGACTTAGTTAAGTGTAAAAATGCAGCTGGAAATATTTGCACATAGGCAATAAATGCTGACACTTTACTAACTGCCTTCAGCAAATGAGATGCCATTTAATTTCATAACTTTCTTTCTCTGGGTTTTCTTTTTTGAGAGGTGCAGAGCTCTCAAAAATGTAAAAACTCATTTAAAGCATTTAGTGCTTCAGAGCTGTATGTGATTTTTCCTGGAACAGTCCAACATGACAGGTAGTTAATGCAAACTTTCTGTGAGCCACTGTTGAATCTGTCATCTGCTCTCCTGATAAATAGACAAGCATCATAAGGTCAGGCAGTAACAATATGGTCGCTAAACATATGACAAAAAGAATCGCACCTATCACACCTGCATGATCTCTATGCAGACTTCATGAAATCAGTGTTTGCATGTTTCAGAAAAAAGGAAAGTATGTTAGAGGTGGGAAGAGAGTATAATAGGTCTAGCTATAAATCAATACTTGGAGTCCAGTTCCTGCTCTGCCATGGCTTATTCTGAATCCTTTGGAAAGTCATTTAACTGTTTTTAGAGGCACTTACAGTGTCCTCACCACTTACTTACTCTCTGGGAAAGAAACGCTTATTTGCAGCTGCACAGGGATACTCCGTAGGGCTCACGTGACAAGCAAAGGGGGGTCAGAGGTTCCAGGGCCTTGCGCTCACAGAAATTTTGCAAGTGCTCATTGCTTTTTTTCAAGATACACAAAGCCTGGAGGAAAACCCTGCTGTAGATGTGAAAAGACATTGTTTTAGAGTGAGGCAACGCATATGCTATTTGTCTCTAAACTTCAGTCCACAAATGTGGATGGAATTGTGCAGCTTAAATTTTGTACTAGCATTTTGCAAATGAACCTTGTACCTGCAAATATGTATTTGATTTTTGCACCTTCAAAACTAACCTGGAGGCTTCAGTAATTGCCATCCTTACTCATCACCTGCAATCAGACAACTCAACATACAAGTACACAGTTTGCACTTCCAGTGCAAGTCTGCAATTCTGCTTGGATAGAGTCTGTAGGAAGCAATGTCTAAATCTAAATTACATTTCTTGTCTGCCTCCAGGACGCCATTCAGCAAGGTGACTAGGAGGCAGTACAGTAGGAAGTTATGCATCTTTTACTTTTGAAAGGAGAACTCAAAACAGATACAGCATTTTGAAGTGCTGCATCACTCTTACCAACAGTTTGCAAAATGGCTCAGGAAGACAAATGCACATGGAAACCAAAGTAGCTCATCATGGCAGTGGAAAATAAGTTTCCTCTAGTTTGTAGGGAATCACCTAAGACTCCCTGGGCCCCGCTACAGTGCTAGAGGGCATCTCTCATTCACAGTCTCAACACAGACCTAAAAACTATTCCAAGATTTCTCTGAGAAGGGGAGGATAGACTTGCATGGTCATCATGCTCTGCTTGTTGGCCTGCCCTTGCTGGCTGCCTCTGAGAATCCCTTGTGGTTAGAAACACCAGGAAGTCCAGTGGAAAAATGTGACAACAATCAGTTTTCAAAACTTATAGTGAAATGGGAATAAGCAGAGGAAAAATTTGAGCTAAGCAATTGCTGAAATCACAAATAAGATTGTACTCTTACAAGATGGATATCCAGACCTCCAGTTAGTCCCCTAATAAAAAATGTCAGGCATTCAATCCTCATAGAGGGAAAGCTGCCAAGAAATTTAATAAAGAATATTAATAACTTTGCACTTCTTTATAAGTTAGAAAGCAAATATGTGACATACAGAAGCACCTGTGAAAAGGGAGCTTTCCATTTTACCCATTCAACATGACAGCTCCAAGAACAAAAAAAAGATTTTTAATAATGCTAGACAAACTGTATTTTTGGCAAACAGTTTGTTCTCTTTTCTGAAGAACAGAATTACATGCAAGTTAAACTCTGCAAATAGTTTAGGCCATTTTTTTAATTTCAGAAAAGTTGTGATAACTTGTTTCATTGATTCAGTTCAGATTAACATTACTTTTATGTTGAAAATTGTCCCCAAAGCTTAAAAGAATTTAAAAGGTGTTAAAAAAACACACCAAAAAGAAATAAAGCATTTGGATCAAACAATAATGACTATGGGATTCATGATTTGCTGAGAAACAAAAACTCATCTGCATTTCAAAGGGTTTTTTAGTTTTTCAGTTGAGAAAATGAATCAAGAAATAAATTATTCACATAGCCCTAACCTTTATTTCACTCTTTTATTCAAAACCCTAACAAAAGCAGCAGCAATCTTTCTTTTTATTAAATTTACGGCCCTTTCATTTTAAAGCCAATTTGCTTTAAGATTCATTTTCCAGCTGCTGGACCTTAACTTTTGGCTACTTCTTGGCTGCGTGTGAAGTGGTCTGGACCTGGGCTCCAGCTGGGGTGAAACCCGGGGCTTGAGATGCTGCATATGGGGTGACGCGCGTCGCAGTGGCAGAAATAACGTGGGGACTAAACAGCACTGAAACAGGAATTAACACAGTAGGCAGAAGATGACTTGGTAAAGGCAACAGGTACACATTTCAAAGTCTTAATTCACTGTGCAAAAATGCAGGATAAAAAATATGGGTATTTAAAAAGTGCTAAGTTCTAGAAACCCAGGCATGCAGAGCAGTCCAGCTTGGGCATCCCCGCTTGAAGAGGGATTCAGTAAAATTGGGGCATGCACAAAGATTTTGTAATGGATTGAGTATCCTGGAAGAGGAAAGCCTAAAAAAGATAGAATTATTGTGCCTTATGAAAAGATAATGAAAATGTGGCTAATGAAAATACAGTACAGTAAAGTAGCTAAAGTTACTGAAAAATAAGATTTAAGATCTGGCTGACATTATTGAACAGGCTTGAAATAAAGGCCTGGAATGTAACTGGTAAAATCTAATCTCTGAAAAAAATACAATAGTTTCCATTATGGTGAAAGTGAGTGGTAATATTTTAAAGCAGGATCAGATAACTGTGTGGAACATACCAGATCAGTTATTTTGGTTCTTGGGAGGAGCTGACTGTGGTTAAGGCTAGGGGAGGAAATTTGCACTACTTATGTTTCTCTGGCATTATACCCATTATCGTCCTAGTATCTGAATTGTGTGTTTATCATTTGCTATTTGAGTTGCTCTGGTTAGCGGTGGTTATACAGATGAGTCACATGGAGCAATTTCTGCTCCCAGATGGAATAATGCAAGCTCCTCCCAAGCAAACAGCAACACACATTCATTTAAAACATAAACTTGCAGCTTTGAAATTCCCCTTTGAAGAAAGATTCATGTATGTCTCAAGTGTCCCCACAAAGGTACAGAAAATATGATATGGATTTAAATGGCATTAGGGTAGCTGTTGCAGCTCCTGCCCAGTTTCATTTGCAGTAGTTCCCTGGGCACTCAGAAGAGCCAATAACCTGCCACTTTCACAACTGGATTTGTTAAGATTAAAATAAAGATGCCCACATTTTAATGTGAGGTTGTACTTGATGCCTGGGTACATGCCTGCTGGGCATCTGAGAAGAGAACTCAAGTTCCTAAAACCCTCCACATCACTGGCAATGAAAATAGCAGGGTCAGGCACACGTCCGTCAGCAGACCCTAATGCAGCCCAGCGCCTCCGTGTCACGGGGCCAGAGGGAGTGTTACGTCCCCGTGCTGAAGAATGCCCGGACTCTGGAGCCTTCCTTGGACTTGGGGCATTTTTAACTCTCTGCCATGCTGGGTTTCTGGTATCTAATGGCAGCCAAACTCACCCTGTAGGTTTTCTTTTCAGTGAGCACATTACGAAGATCTCCTCTAACCCATTGTCATGCAACTAGAAGAACTTAATATTTTTGAGTTCTCTGCTGCTCTGTCAGATTTGGTTAAGTTAGCCAAGACAATCTGTTGGATAGACAGAGGCACAAAAGCAGGTTACATGATGGCATTGGCTTGTTTGGTTAAGAAATAAGCATCCCCGAATCATGAATTTAGAACTGTCTGGTTTCAGTTTATAGGAATTTGGAAATCTGAGGTTTTGGGGTTCTTTTCCCCCCTTTTAAATACTTGATAAGGAAACTGCCATTTGCATAACATCAAAGCTATGTGTTTCTCTCTTGCACTCAGAAGGTTAAGGGCTTGTTTTTCAGCTATTCAAAAGTGCCTGTCTGTAAACAAGAGAATAACAGAAATGAAAATATTCCTAAATACATATCAGTGCTATTAAAGAATGATTTTTTTCTTTTTTAATATCAGCCAGTCTCAAGAAACTGACTGCTTGGCCAAATGTTTTTTCCCAGGATATCATTTCCTCTCTTGGAGGAAGGGTGCTTCAGTCACATCTCCATTTAACTGTCTGTCCCTCATCCTCCCCACCCAGCCTGCTGATCTGTCTTTCCAAATATACCCTTAATTATGTATATAAAAATGCAGAAATTCAAGAATAGCACACAGTGGCATGCTCAGGTTTCTACTCTCTTTTCATGACAACATGCAATTCTGTTCTGTGAAGCAGCAAAACAGATGAAAGATCACACAGAAAACTGTTTCTGGCTTTGCAGTCACTCCTGGAAGTCCCAGGATACATCACATTTCTTTGTTACTGCGTGGCCTTGACATAAGCTGGAAGATGGAAACGTAACATGCAGAACCAATACATGAGTTAAATTGAAAGAATAGGCTCCAATAACTGGTTTGATATACTATTGCTCTAATCTGTAGGTCAGTGGATATCCCATTTCAAATTGTTCAGATATGATTGCCTAATCCTGCATCGTAGTTCTGAGAATGGATGGTGTCTCACAACCTCTTCTGTCATCTCAGTTATTTGTAGGTTATTTTTTAGCACACTGAGACCTACACAGTACATAGTCTCATAGTCTCTTTTAACTGCCATTCAAATCCTGGATATCATCCAGATGAGCTAGTGAAACAGAAAGCAGATTACTCCAGGGACTGTAGAGGAGTGTTACTCGAAGCTATATGTGGCTCAGAAGTAAAGCAAACAATGCACTGAAAGTACGGAGCAAATCAAGCTTAGTTTATCAAGTGGATATCAGATCTGGTTCTACCATCTCTGCAGTTCTTGTTTCCCATGACCACATATTGTTGCATCAATATAAAAAATGGTTGACAAATGTACAGTAATACAAATGACTTTTATATCAAGTTCCAAGAACAAACTGGCCCCACTTGCTTCTAAATCCCTTCCAGCAAGTGAGATACATTTTTATGCTGTTTTCGTAGCCCAGGGAACTCTGCTGCTCCTTTGGCAGTGTGCACTGGCAGATAGTGTAGAGAGAGTGAGTAGCTGGGTCTGTGCTGCTGAAATGAACTCCGAAGCTGGCGTACCTGCAGATCTCACTCACTCCAACTCGGGGAGCGCTCTGGGTTTCTTGAATGAAGCCCTACACACATTTTTTCCTTTGGACTGGGTGGAGTTCAGGAAGAAGGCAAAAATGTTCCTGCTTGTGTAATTTTGAATTAACGTCAGTTGAATTTAGCTCTCAAATGTGATGTTTTTCCACCAGCTTGTGTAACTCCAAACAGAAGTTATGTGCTGTCATGTGCTCTGGCAGAGGAGCAAGAAAGGTTACACTGTAGTTGGATATGGAACATAGAAATTCAACCTATCTGAAATTGTGATGAAATATGATATTCATTACCTTTGAAAGGCACCTCTTACCTGCCTCTCTGAAGAATAGAGAAGCCTGAATTTGTTTGCTTTATTTCAAGCATAGCAGTTTATTTGGGGGGGGGGGTTTATCTCTCTTCAAGACCTGCTATTAATGCTCATAAAGCACAAATTTATTCCTACTGCCAAGGCATAGCATTAAGACTACCTATATACGCATTCACATGCTTGGCATGTTTCCTGCTGTAGTTAAGATACTGTATGACATTTCCACACTAATGTATAGGATCAGATTCTGCAGTCATTATATAAGATAAAATTCTAACTTCAGCATTGCCTAAACTGCAGCTTTGGAATCTGAGCTGTGGTGGGCAGACGCAGCTGCTTCAATGGTGAAAGCTTTGTGCTGAGTACACCGTGTCCATGGGTTAGTTCTTATGCAAGAGAGCTGTGCTGTGGCTACATGTTCCCTGATGAGATTAGGCAATCAATTCATATAATCTCTAATTCTGTTGATTGCTTTACTGCCAGTAAAAGGACCTTTATATAACCTACCTGCACAGAAAACCACATCCCTTCTGTTTGAGAGATGAGACTGACGACAGCCTGTGAATTTCCACGTATGGTTTTGGAGCAGCAGCTTGGTCTTTTCTTAATTAATACCCCAAGGCAACTTTGTTCCTGACTGCGTGCTGATTTTTTTTTATAAACAATAATGACTTTAGTATCTTTACGTGAGGCATCTGGCATTTCCTCACAATACAGCTTTTCTTTGAGGAGGTATTGCTAAACCTCAGCCAAGCTGGGAAGCGCTCTAGAAAACTCAATACCACTACTAGAGCAATACCAGCTGTCAGTCAGTCCTGGGAAGGGAAAATCACTTGGCCAAAAATCTTTAAGGCAACTAGCAAGAAGACATGAATCAAGACTAGAGAGGACTGAGGAAATAAAAGGTTCCTAAGAAGAAGGAGAACAGGCAAGAGCAGAGAAAGAGTGGCAGAGAGGTGTACTGCCACATTTTTCTTTGGCTCACTGATCTGGTATCACTACCACCATCATTAACATCAAGTCAGGCAGGTGAGTGTGAATCTGAGTGTTCCCAGTTATGGGTGATGTGCAGGGGGGAGAGGAGGAGGTAGGTGGTGCAGTACCTTCATCACCTCGTGCTAGTGCTGGGTAACACAGATCTTGCACAATCTGGCTCCAGCACCTCTTCCCTGGTTAGGACTGGACTGTTGTGCCCACTGCTGGTTACCAAATGCGAGACATAGAAAAGAGCAGCTGATGCAGTGCTAGCTGATCAGCAGAAAAGGTTTGTGCTTCATGGCACTGTCAACAGCAGAAGCAAAACATTGCAAGTTAACACTTGCCTTCCTTTCCAAAAAGCAGCCTTCACATGGGGCAGTCCTTCTAGTGAAGAATATTTGCTGATTCCATTTGTGATGAAAACAACCACAGAGAAAATTAACTTAGGCAAAAAATACGATCCAAAGATCATTGCCTTACCAAAAAAGATGCCATAGCTCAGGAATGATAAGCCTCAAACCTGCAGGCCAGATCCAGCTCTTAGCCCACTCCTTGTTGCCCTTCTTCCCAAAGGTCCCAGTTGTCACAGAAGTACATCTGTTGCATGACCAAAACATAGGGAGAAGACTCATGAATCTGGTCACCCAACAGGGATGACGGGCACATCCTGCCATAGGCAGGAGTGTCCCCAACAGGTGACTGGATGCGCAGCAAACACAGCCAAAACACAGCCAAAATGTATTTGCTCCTTCACTGATATTTCTATCAGGAGAATGAGACAAGTCCCTGAGAGTTTACAGGAGAGGACCCAGGAGGACGCTCTCCCAGTGCTCCACACACAGGGCCTGCTCTAGCCAAAGGGTTCCTCACCAGCCCAAAGTTCAGCCAGGGGGATATAGCTGGGAGGGAGAAACTGCTCACATTCTGCCCCAGGCTGCTGCATATGGTCAAGGTCATAGCAATCTCTTTAAAATCTATGCATCTATGAAATAGGAGCTTTATTCTTTGGAAAATACCTGACATTGAATGGATTTGCATGTTTTTTTACACAAGAAAAGTTTATCCATTAAACCAGTTGTGGTTTTTTTGTTTTGTTTTGAAGTTTGTGAGCCCCTAAGTTTTTAAGCTGCAGTTCAGTGGAAGGCAACTGACAACAGTCTTGTCTTACCTGTTGCAGATCTCTTAGGAGGAGGAGTTCATGGACGTCCATACAAAAATCTCTCTCCCTTTGGGTACTGTACAGATACAACCATCGTGTTACACATTGTGGTTGTTGGTGTAGCCCAAAAAAATCCACAAAACAGCATTTAGAGCAATTGCTCTAATGTTCCTTGTTCTTTCTCCTAAACAGTCAAGGAAGTTTACATCAGGGACACGTACTCTGTCCCTATTCTTGAACTAAATCCAGTTTAAAAAATTATTGTCTTTGCCTGCTCATTGACAAACTATCTGAGATTTAGCTATAGAAATTTCTTGGAGGCTTCATAAAGAAAGGAAAAAAGAAACCCCAGGTCTCTTTTTCTGAGCAGGGACCTCCTAAGTAGATCCTAGAGATAAATGTTATGGCTAAATTTCTGAACTTAAAACAGATTATTGGCTACTCAGATTAAAGGCTGGCTGGTGTCCATTTTTGCTCCTGTTTTGGGAGAATAACACCATCTCCTTCCATTTAGTGACAGGTAGCATCTGTCTTGCTCCCAACCTTTTATGTCCTACCTTTTGCATATAAAAAAAATGGGAAACATTGCTAACGCTTCTAATCATGCCATCTTCTCTTTCTGCAGGCGAGCGGCCTTTTGAATGCAACTGGCAAGGGTGCAACAAGAAGTTTGCTCGCTCCGATGAGCTGGCCCGCCATTACCGCACTCACACTGGAGAAAAGAAGTTCGGCTGCCCTCTATGCGAGAAGCGCTTCATGCGCAGCGACCACCTGACGAAGCACGCCCGCCGGCATGCCAACTTCCACCCCAGCATGCTCAAGAGGCGAAGCGGGAGCAGCTCCAGGACAGGGTCCGTCAGTGACTACAGCCGCTCGGATGCCTCGAGCCCCACGATTAGCCCCGCCAGTTCCCCATAGACCTACCTGCACTGGATGTCAGCACTTTGCCTCTGTTATCTATCGTGGAGTTTCATTTGTGTTGCACACATTTTAAAAACTCTGTTGCTTCCCCCAGTTTGTTCCCCCCCACACACCTTTTTTTTTAAATAAGTAAATAGCTGCCTCCCACTGCAATTTCCAGACAAATTTTCTTCACCCGGCCATGCAAGCGGCCATTCTAACCTCATGGACAGATGGACTTACATGTTCCACTTTGTGACTCCTGCTGTCTCAATATTTCATACATTTTATAACCATAAACAAATCCTCTTGATTATTCTTTATAAGAAAATGAGAAAATCTAAAAAAGAAAAAAAAACACTTCAATTCACCTCAGGTGTCAAAGTAGTTTTGTAAGACCAGATTGCACAACATGAGCATACATACACTTACAAATCAACTGTCGGATTGTGTCCCCCTTCTCCTTTCTCAGGGATGGATATTTATGTTACACAATAATTACAATGAAGACACACCCTAACCACAGCCTTACTCTGTAAATATATTTGCACTCAGAAAGCTTTTTGTTAGGTTCTTTCACACACTGGGGAAAAAATAAAACAAACAAACAAACAAACAAAAACCAAACCAGTACTGGAATGTAGTACCAGACTCTTCCATTGCTTGATTTCCTGGTTACACACCTACACTGGGAATCACCCAAACAGGAGTCTTCTTTCCTTTCCTCAAGCTGCCCTCTGCTTTTGGTAGCAAGCTGCCTTTTCACTTCATGCTGAAGATGCTCCAGAACCAACTTCCTATTGCAAAAATCTCTGTGAGGTTGATAAACTTTTTTTTTTGGTTGTTTAATGCTAGATAAAATTCTGAGAAAAAGTTCTAAACAAGATGCCTTAAATAAGTAACATGAACATGAGGAAACACATTTACACTGGGTAATGTTTTCCTGCAAGGTGGCATGGCATTTTGGAGGCATTCAGTCTTCTCTTTCTCCAAGTTGTTAAGCTCTCTGCACTGCCTGTTCAGTATGGGACCAACAAAATATTCAAATCAAACCACATTGACTTGAAGAACTTTATTCTTCTTTTGTTCTTTTTGTTTTATAAACTATGGAAATAGCATAGCTGAACCAGCAGCCATCAAAACTTTTGTCAAGGTACTTACCTACTGTACAGCTGTATCTTAGGAAGACAAAATGCCTAAGGCAGAGTTTCTGTATCTTGTTGCCTCACAATCATGGTTGTCACTGATGAAAGGAAACAAAAATCATCATAAGGTATCTTCTGACTGGAAAAATAAAATACGGATTTCTAAATGTTAAAAAAAATAGCATTTTAGCTCAGCAGTACTTCAGGTTTCTCATATATACACATACCAGCGTAAAGAAGGGCTCTCTCGTTTCTGAGTAACTGCTTAAAAACAAAAAGGGAATCTTGGCTATTTTTCAGTAATTTTCAAATACTGCGCTCTAGATAGAGCACTAGGAGGGAGATTTCTGTGTTTTATATGGTAGAGAATACAGGAAAAGATCAGAGCATTGTGTTGTACTAGAGACCTCATTGGCAGCAAATATGCTTTCGTTGGTTTGGCTCACTCAGATGGTGCATATTAGAAATTTAGGTCCTTTTGATTCTGGAGTTCTTTTTTTTTTTTTTTTTTTTAACATTACTGTAGGGTATAAATGCAGTCAAGTGTAGCACAGTGAAAAGAAACTCTGTACACCAAACCTGCTGTTTGATATCAAGCGAATGCCTCCACATTCCAGATGAATCTATATCTTCCTTGCTGCTTTGCATTGATCCAATTTTGCAAGTTTTTTTGTACTGTATATTTACTGTGAGAGGCTAACATAGACTTGTAAGTAGTTTCATATGTACTTCCATAGCATTTACATTATTCCTAATACTAAGCATTCTGTTAGTTGTATGGCTACTTAAAAACAGTTCAAACTGCAGATATTTCAGTATTTTTTCATGTTTATTTGCTTCAGATTTTACCTTTATAAAATCATGATTTTCTCCTTTTGAATTCTAAGTCAAAGTAGGCAAAATTTCACTGTTTGCTCTAAAGAAAATGAAACATAGCAAGATTTTTTTTGAAAGACGACAATTGTTGAATTTGTGTAATGAGTTGCCTAACCACTGTGGATTAGAGGAAAGCCAGCTTTGTTTACCTCCATAGATTTCCTCTTTTCTTTATTTTTTTTTTAAACTCATCTGCTGAGATACACAATATTAACAGTTTGATACAATTCAGGTAACAGGAATTCACATTCCAATCATTTCTGTGACTGATAAAAGTGCTTTTGTGCTGTAGTTATTAAAGGGGCAATTAAGATATCTAGCTAAAGGAATTCTACAGGTCAGCTGTGCCTTGTGCACATACTTTAAAACAATTAATAAAATACACATTTCTCATTATATTAGAAGGATATGAGGAAAAAAAGGAAAACAAGGGAGAACTAAATATCACCAGAAATTACAGGCTTTGCATTCTAATCTCAGTTTGTTATAAAATCACCCCCTCCAACAAAAGCATCATTTAATTTCTTTAGCAAAGAAAGATCCAATCCAGTCTATTTATTTAGGGCATAATATTCAGCATGAATCAATGGAATGAAGGTATTTTATAAACAAATGTTTTGGAGAAAGGGTATTCCCACCATGTTATATCAGTACTGAGATTACGGGAGATAAAGATTATGGGACAACCTATTCTGAATGATACAAGAACCAAGTGATCTTTAACTCAAATAGCAAACTAAATATTTTTTACATATTTTCCTCATATAGATTATTAATAGTTCTCCAAGATTAAATGGAAAAAAAATATTGGTTCAAAGCTGAATTTCCAGTTCAGCCAGTTTGTCTAATGAGAAGGCTGTGAGACTACATATAGTCAACACAGCTATACTTCAGGAAATCCTCTGAAATTTGCCTGTACAACTTTAAAATTTTTATGTTTTAGCTATATACACCTTAGAGAGAGTTATGTGGACAGTCAAATTAGCATGTTTTGGTATCCTAACTAGAGCTTCAAAATCTCCATTAAATGTTTAATAAATGCTAGTTTTAGGATACAATGACGAATTTCAAACCACTAATAGTTTCCAAAATTGAATGTGAACAAAACTTGTCTCAATATTCTCATCTGTAAAGAGAGAGTTCGGGTTTTCCAGCGTCTACTTAGAAGAAGAAGTGCCAGAGAGGTCATAAGACTAGATTCTCACGATTGCTCCTCCTGAGATCTGCAGACGTGAGAAGTCTGAATAGCTCAAATTATGTTTTGAAATCTGGGTGCTTATCCAAACTGACCTCAAACTTTTACCCTTTGGTCGTTTCGCCCAGTGGTCTGACCTAAACTAGTGCCCTGGCACAGCAGCAAGCACTGCACGCTCAGGAAACGCTGCTCTGACAAGGTGCAAATTTCTTCTCAGTCCTCCCTCGGGAGTGCATCTCTCTCCTTCTCCCTCCTGCTTTCCCCTGTAATCTGTTGAGGCAGATCGTCACAAACCACAGAATTACCTTGGATTTTTTTTTTTTTTTTAAATTTCAGAACGTAATAATAGGTTATTGATATTAAGAAAGCCCCCAAAGTTTGTTTACTTTTCTCCAGCCATGATTCTAGCTTCCTCTCTAAGAGTTGAGCTGCACTGCCTTGAAACAGGAGAAGGGTACAAATTAAAATCATCACTGCACCACCAGCATTCAGTTGAAGCTCAAGCTACTCACCATGTCTCCAAACTATCAGCTCATATTTTAGGGTCAAGGTGCTAATTGTACTCTGTGGAAACAGACAGAAATGAGAGAGAGATCAGTGTCCTCCAGATTTCTAATCAAATTTTATTGATATAATTTAGGCTAGCTCTCAGAAACTCATTCACCCTTTCCATTAACCTCATCCTGTGCAAAGGCCTAAAGTGCATTAATGGCCCCATGAATTCAGTTTTCCTCCTGCTTCTTGGAAAGCAGTCCTGGTGAACTCTGGGCAGCTACATTTTGTTGTGTGAGCACCCTCTCATCCTTTATACATCTGCAAATTAGTTGTTCTTTGCTTCTGTAACACATGCATAGTGTCCGTTTACAATACATAAGTGTAAAGGTATATCTTTATAACAAGACATCAGCAGCCTCTGTCTGATGGTAACACCCGATTCCTGTATGTATCCTACCCTCCTTACTGCATTA
Source organism: Apteryx rowi (assembly GCF_003343035.1). Taxonomy (NCBI): domain Eukaryota; kingdom Metazoa; phylum Chordata; class Aves; order Apterygiformes; family Apterygidae; genus Apteryx; species Apteryx rowi. The sequence continues at coordinate 451,377 of NW_020447819.1, forward strand.
ACTTTTAGCTCCGAGAGCCCCTATAAAGCTTTAAAACCTCCTTAGCTCCTCACCGGAAGCTCAGTGCTTTTTGCGTTTCGGGCAGGCAGGCCAAGAACGGGCTGCGTGAGGAGCTTACCCGCTTCCAGTTATTCACGTTCACGACTGGCTCTGTCCGGGGCTTGGCCATGAACTCTGGGATTTGAACTGCGTTGTTGTTTTGGGGAACGTGATTTATGAACAAGGAGTAAGGAAAATGAGCTCTGCATATTTAAAGCTTGCCTTTTCATAGCCACTTGATTTACTAATTTCACCATGTGATGCCTACAAACTGACTTTCAGGTGCTCTTTTACTCCCTTACACCATCTGTTTGTACATTTGGTGCTAACGTACAGTTGGTCAGTGAATGGTATGATGAAATTCTGTATTTTTTACCTTTTGGGGATAAAGCTATAGCCCTAGGCAGCCTAGAAAATAACTGAGTTATACTTGTTTACCCCCTAGACAAGAAAATAGAAGAGCCCATCCACTGGTATAGGTTTTTTTTATATATGTGTATATATATGGGTTTATATAAACATGTGCGCATGTATATAAATACATATATATGGGTATTTTTTTTAGTATGTGTGTGTATATACATAAACACACATCAGTGTATATATACACACAGAATAATGAAGGGATGTCTACAGAGCAAAAATAGGTATCCATTTCATTATAACTAGTGATGGGTCTGAACCAAAATCCTAGATTCAAACACCATTGCCTTTGGGAAGTTTGAATCCCCTTTTCGAGATTTGCGGTTGAGCTTCATCTCTAGTTACAGCCGCAGTTAGGTGTGTTGGATGCCTTCTGGGGACGCTCGTGTGCCCCCGCCTCTGCGGCTGACGGAGGCGGTGTGCGCCGGTGCGTGCACGCGCGTGGGTTTCCATGCCTGCTTCCAGCTGTCGTGAACCGCAATGTTACCGGCGTCATCTTCTCCTGGACGATTTTGTCAGCAGCACATCAATGCTTCCATGGGTCACTTTGCAACTCTATAAATCACTACATTGAAGTATTACAGTTGTACAGTTATATGCTAATCTATTCTTGCTCTGCTGTAACTTTGTATGTATTTTATACTGCATAGATCATATATTGTGACAATGTCCTATGCAACAACAGTAAAAAAGGGGAAAAAAAAGGAAAAGGAAAGATTAACAACTGTAAAATATCATCTTAACTTGTATGCATGGTTAGTGACGTTTACATTTTCCAGAATAAAACTTATATAATTATAAAGTATTGGTTTTCTTCTTAATTTCCTTGTCTCTGTATCAGTTAAAAGCTGAAGCTACTAAATATTTCTTCTGTTAGTTTGAGGTTTGATATCTTGTTTAATATCTTTTATCTGTTTAAATTTCACCCAGTATTATTGTTAAAAAGTTTTTTTTTGTTGTTTTTGGGGTATCTATTTATTTATTTATTTAACCATTGAGACAAAGTTTACGTGATGTTTGTTTCATACTCTCCTTTTCTTTGACTGGTATCTTGTAGCTGCATAGCGAAATTCCTTTGTTAAGGCTGGTGTATACTATGCTTTTCTTTCCTTTACAAGATGCTTATGAGATTAATATGGATGAGTTAAAGGTCAGAGTCAACCACCTTTTAAAAGCCCAATTCTTTGCACATTTCTAACATCATCTCTGCAAGTGCCAATGTCCTGTAGAAAGAGTAAATTTAATCTCAGCCCCTTGAGATATTCTTTCCTCATTGTTAATGGTGAGGAACTGGAAGCACAAGAGAGTTGAGTGAGTTGCTCAAAGATATGAGGCTATGGCAGACTTTTGCTGATGTCCTTTGAAAATCGCGCCACCCCCTCAGGAAAACAATTTTATGCTCTATAGTGAATAACTATCTAGGGAGCGTTACACCTAACTGCAAAAATAATTTAAAAGAGTGGACTGCTTTTGAAAGACAAATACTAAAATATCCTTACTAAAGTAGAGGCAATTGTGGGAATAACTTTAAAATGAATACATTTTCTTGTGCAGAGGTCATGAAAATTGTTCAGAGCAAGTAACCTGGAGAGCCGTTATCTTTAATAGCAGGTTTCCCTGCATGTTTATTACAGCGTTGAACTGCCAGTGCTATTCATTATCTCTGACCACACACCAGTGAGCCTGGACATCTGTATGTGTCTATGATCGACTACTGGTTTACAGCTTACACAAAGAAACTAGCTAAATCACATAAATGCTTAAAAATGTTAATGCACTATTTAAGGGCTCTTTATCTGGGAGTAACATACTCTTTGGGCATGCAGTGGATAGCCTTGACTCCTCATTAGTGAACCTCGCTGGAGCTGAAGATAAAATGCCAATGTCTGGCAGACGCAGAAAACCACATCAACTTGTTTCATCCTTCTCTACAAGCATTAACATGATGCGGCTTCTCTCTGCTTGTTTCCAGTCTCTGTGTTATAACCAGGAAATTCCCGGCAGAGAACTCTGACACATTTGGGCTGTGAGAATCCTTAAGCAAAAATCCAGGTAATCCATCTAATACCAAGGGGAGCTGAGGATCCCCAGCAGACCTTATGTATCAGCCCACATCTAACTTCTGCCTCCACCCAGTTTTCTGGCTGCTCCCTCTGCCCAAATTCACTGTTTGCTCTAGAGGAAAAGGTGGTCAAGTGTCCTTTTTTCACTGATGCTGGAGAAAGTAGCGATATGGATTCCTGCTCCTCTTCTCTATGGAGGAAGGAGTTGGAAGTTTCCTGAAAATACAGGTTATACAGCACTTCCAGGTACTGCTTATTCGTGGAGATCGTCCCTGAAGTATTTCTGAAGCCTTCCTAAGTGAAGGATCCACCTCCTGTTTGATAACAGAGAGGCAGACAAAGTTTGTTTTTTAAACTTTATAGAAGAATGAGAAGAGAAATAAATCATTTTAAAAGGAATGACTTGGGACAGTCCTAGCCACCCGAAATGCAGACATGAGATATGCCTTCTCAGTGCAAGCGCGGAGCTGTTGCCGTGGCACAGTGGTGTTGTGTGCCTCCCCACCCAGACACCCACACAGTGAAATGCGTACGTTAACACATTCTCATCCGCCAAAGACACTGCCGCTCTCGGGCTGCCACACGTATGGGTTTCGGCCTTGCCTGTGACTCGGCACTCGCCATCGAATGCTCATGGACTTGGCATGTGCCCATCGGTTTGGAAGACAAGAGATCGTGCTGCTAGAGTTGTGATGGGATTTTCCTATTTACGTTTACCTGTGTATCACTTCCGGCTTCAAAATAGTCCACCTTAAGGTTCATTGCCACCAGTTTTCAAGGAGACACACCCATGACGTGCTTTGCCAGTTGATCACAAGAGATTAATTAAAGTGAGATAAATATAAATAGAGTCAATAGAAACAGAGAGAAGACAGAGGTTGAAATAGAAAACAGATGAGGAAAACATGAAAAACAAGCGTTTCAGACAGGCCGAGTGCTTCTAGCAGCTGACCAGAACGGCCCGCGCGGCCCCAGCACGCAGCCGGGGCTCCATGCGGGACGGCGGCGCGCCGGCCAGGCAGCGCCCCGAGCGCCGGCACCGCGCTGTTCCCACCAGGCGCGGTCGTGGGGGACCTGCGTCAAACCGCAGCCCAAGCAGGCGAGCCCGCGTGCCCGGCTCGCTGCAGGGCGCCTGTGCACAGCTACGCGCAGAAAGGGAGCGATGTTTTAATACTTTTCTCAAGCCCTGTGCCAGGCGAGGGGGAGAGCTGGGGGCCCCGGCATCCGAGGAGAGAGAGCGGAGGCCGTTCTGCTTAGGCTGCAAAACAGCCCTCTGCTCCCTAGTCAGGGCTGAGCGCCGCGTCCGTGCAGCTGCGCTTCCCCTGCGCCGGCGGCCTGCGGCTGCCCCGGGCCGGGCCTGCCCTGGCCGCCGCGCCGCGTCCCGCAGGGAAGGCGTGAGGCGCCAGCTCCGTGGGCGCCGGCGCACCGCTGAGGAGAGCCGCGCCGCCGAAGGACGAGGGGGACAGCGACAGCTCGAGAGAGGGTTTCAGGTGTATGGCAGCATGAGAGCAACGAGATGAAAAACTGTGGGAAAAAGATGAAAAGAAATGGTGGAGATAAGCTAAAGTGGGGGGAAGATGAGTCTGGAAAAATGAGAAAGAAGTATAGGGGAGGGCAATTTTAAATCCTGTTCTAGAGAGAAAAGAGAGGCAGAAAAACACCCCCAGGCGTGAACCCAGACGGAGGTGTGGAGGGAGAGAGACGGCTCCTGCGGCGCATTTCCAGCAGTCCGGGAGGAAAGGCAGCCGGCGCTTCACAACCAGGAGCGTGCGGCTTTAAGGGGCCGATGTTTGCATTTTCCCATGCTCTCCTATTGTGGAGATAACTCACTGAGTCACTGCTCTGATCCTGGACGCAAAACATAACAAAACACAATAGCAACGGGAAGAGAGAAATCCCTCCCTCCGCCGCCGCACGCGCTGTACGTCAGCGATTGGGGGGAAGGGAAAGGAGGAACAGGCCGGCAGCCCTTTGGTACGCGTTTCTGCAACCGAGGTCGCCGTCGACCGCATGAGCACTTCAAACACACAAACCGCACTTCCCCAATGTGTTACTTTTCAATATTTTACCCCGTTTATTCTGTTAAATATCTTACCTTCCAGATTTTCCACAGACTGTAAACTGCAACAGGAATTTGCTGGCTGTTCTAAACTTCAAAGTTTTTCACTTCAAAGACCCTGCATTTTTCTCTCAAGCTTCATTCCCAGCCTCTGCAAATCAGATGTCAGTCTGGGACTCTCTCAAAACGCCACATCCCAAAGCGCACAGACTCCAGGCTCATGCTAATCTTACGCATTTAAAAATCAACATCAGCCGTCGTCCCCGCAGAGGGGGCAATGAGACGGGCCCCCCCGCCGGCGGCCAGCCCCCACGCACCCAGGCGCCGGCTCCACAGCGCAGACTCAGCACGGCCCGCAGCCTGGCTGAGCGTATTTGCTCATTTTCTTTCTTTAGATTTTTCTTTTTTAACCTCTATTACTATCCTGAGAGCTATCTCAGACCTAGAGACAAGAAGGTCCCATGAAGTCACAAGGTCTTACAGGTTTGGTTTAAAACACAACCACTTTGTTGACCCTGGAAGTAGCAAAAAATTACAAATTTTCCCACCGTGGGGCTGCCATACAAACTGCAACTTGCAGCCCGCTGGGAGCAACAGGATGATTTGGCAGGAAGAAGGGAGTTTTGTTCAGGATCGGCCGCTGCTCCTCTGACGCTGCACGGAGCCCTGCCCACGGCTGGCGGCTGCGCAGTGCCGGGCCGAGGGGCTGCCGGCACCCCCAGGGACGTGGGGCTGAGGGACCGCCGGTGCCCTAGGTTTCCTTAAGGCTCCATGGGGTATTTTGGGACTCCACTGGTCTATTTTTAGGAGAAAGAATTAATGCAAAAGGAAATAAAGAAGGAAAAAGTCAAGCTTTAAGTCCAAGAATGGAAAGTTTGGTATTCTCCACAAAATCACTATGATTAAGGAGGGCTAAAAAGGAAGGGCTATATTTCAGGAGTAAAAATACTCTACAAATCACTGTAAAAATGGTATGTTACATGGTGTTTGCTCAGACAGGGGAAGAATTTCAACAAGACAGCACTTCACCACTTACCTGTTATTAAATAGGAACGAAGAATGGCTGAATACCCATCTTTAACATACAGCTGTACTCTAGCCTTGTCTCCGTGTGATCCCAGCTGTGCGGAGACCCTGGCGTCTGCATGTTACGGCTCTTCCTTTGGAGAGGCTGCTGCGACCTCCAGAACAACTGGCACAAGCTCCGTCCACTTCTGTGCAACATGTTATTCAGTAAGAAAAGAAACAACACAATCAAATTACATAACACCCTTAACCATCTCCTAGAAAACTGACAGTCGCCCATCTCACTGTGGCTGGATTATTATATAAAACATAACAATAGTTTTTCAAACACCAAAAAGCAGGTCTTTAAAATAATCTGCCTGAAGTTCAAGCCTATTGTTAAGGCTAGAAAATCAGTTTATAAACAAAGATGGGAGGTTCTTGGACAAAACCAAAGAAAACCCTCTTCAGCATGGGAAGCTCAAACATGATGGGACAATATGTACAGTGCTTTTAAAATACAGCTATTGTTTTGCTGATAGCAATGGTTTAGGTTCACATCCCTCAGCCCTTCCTCACAGCCACGAACCAGTGCTGTCACCGTTGCCTGTAGAAGAAGGAAAACCACCGAGCTGAGCCTCTTCCACAGGTGCCTTCACATCCCGCCTTGCTCTGAACAGAAACTTCTCCAGGGCCGGGACTTTGCATCTGCCCGTACCGCACCTCGCAGGCGACACAGGCACGAACGGTATTTTCTCCCTCTCCCAAGGGAAACCACATTATCCAGCTACAACCCACGTTCCTGTTACACCCTCGGCAGAGGCCCAGTGCAAGGGTTTCCTGCTGCGGGGTCCCCTCAGCTCGGCCAGGGCCCAGCCTGTGAATCCCTGACGCCGCGGGGGACGTTGGCCTGAAACATCAAGCAGACGGGGAACGTGTCGGGGGAGGCACGTCTGAAACAGTGCCTCCTTTTTAGGTGCCTCTGAACAGAGTTGCCTGGTTGCTTTGGGGAGTATCACACAAACATTTTCTTTTTAAATTAGAACTGCTGTTTCCTCTAAGTATGGCTGAGATCTGGGAAGGGCTGTAGCTAGGAAAAATCTCTGGGAATTATTCAGTACGATTTCCTAATCATATCTTTCCGGCCTGGTAAACACTTGCCCCCGAGTCTCAAATCAGACAGACCTCTTTGCAAACCTGCTGGGTGAGGATCTGTTTATTTCTAAGCTCAAGGAGACAAATAGCAACCGTGAGGAATTACAAAACAATTGGAAGAATAATAACATAGAGTGACTTTTCTCATGAAAAGTGTTTCTAATTTTCAAAAGATATGCAGATATGACAGAGGTTGTAATGAGCTTTTGAACTTCTTAATGCTGACCACAGTTAAATGGTACAAAGCATCATACAGCTGAAGCTGAAGCAATTGTATTTTGTATTTGGCTTCAATTACTGATGCTAATAATTTTATTAGTCAGAGTACTGTTGTCTACAAATCCTAGAAGCTCAGATTCATGAGATTTTTTTGCTGCAGCTAATGCGCTCCTGGCTGCTGTGACAATTTCCTCAGAAAACAAGTCATTGTATGCACTGCGGTAGCCAAAGGCGAAGGGGACTGGCTGCGGTACAGGTTTTATCAGCAATAAGACACATAGTCCCCTCTTTACTGTCCAAATCTAAGCCTGTTAGACAGCAAGTATCTAAATGGCCATCAGACTGCAAGAGATTACATTGCCCCCTAGGAAATGAGCTCGGGGGGCTCGTCCAGCTCTCAGGCGACAAGTACCTAACAAATGCCACCGTCATCGGCGTCCTCGGGTACCTCACAGAGACACGCGGTGCACGACACGAACGCAGAGTAGGCACTTTCCTCCGCGCTGGGCTAAAAGACCTGGACGCTGGAGCAAGGAGAGCTGGAGCTGCTGCTATCCACAGCCTGCCCTACAAACACGGCCTCGCCCCAGAGATCGCTTCCTTCCCACCCCAAACCCCAGAAATTCTCTGCTCCTGATAGTCCGTTTGTAGCATGTTCAGTAACATATTGATCAACCTTCTGCAAAGTGGTGGTTACTGCATTAAATCCCAGCTGGCACCTGGAGATTCTGGAGAGAGTGTTAAATTATCAGCTCAAGTGAAGTGCCAGCTTTTCAAAAAGAAGGGGCTACAGAGCTGTTCCACCTTTGGTGAAAAATTGATGGAGTAGCTGGTTATTTTATATAGCCACACATCCGTAATCTGAGTTCATGTTTGGAAATGACTTTTTTTTTCTTTGTAATTTCTTCAGTCAAAAATCTTTCTTTGAAGAAGGAAAGCAAACATTTTTGAGGTGAATCCCTTACCCACACCTAAAATCTCCCAGATGGTACATTTGCCAAAGTGTTTGGTTTTCCTGGAATACTGTGCAGAAGGCAAGAAGTCAATAACTTCTCTCTGATATCAGATAAAACTTGTGGTTCTTCTGTTCACATAAACAAATCAAGTTAAGCAGAGAACGTTACTTATAAGCACTGCAAAGAGAGATACAAAGTTTTCCCCTGCAATTACATCCCCCTAGCTTATTAATTCCAGTGCTTTGTACTTGCCTTCAAATCAAATTCAGTTCTAGAGCTAAGGAATCGAAACTCTTCCTGACTCCCTGGACTGAAAACCAGACACAGGACTTTAAATCTAACTGGACTTTTCAGTATTATTTTTATCTAGGCACCAAAACTACTCTGCTGGTCACATGTATAGACAACAGAAAGCACATGTAAAATGCAAATTGTGAAGGTATCATATATTCTCAAGCTGTCACTTTGGGGGCACATTTGCTATGGGGGCAGGAGCCTCGGTTGACTTGCTGGACCAGCTTGCGCAACTGAAAAGCTGTTGGGGCCAGAGCAGATGACAGATATGCAGCCGACAGCAGGTTTGGCCTGTGGAGGAGTGAGGTTCAGTAGTCTTCCTATAGTAATTCTATTCACATACTTACTAATTAAAATGTATTAATAACTAGGTCCTATATTAGCCACTACCATTTGCCGCTCCTCCTTCCTACTCATTCCAATTCAATGACCACTTATTTTTTTTTAATTAGAATTGGCAGATGAATTCATGTGTGCACGATTTTTACATTTCAAAACAACTTGAATATACTGCGACTTACCTGCTCTTGGATCGTGCATGAAAGGTACAGCTTCTCGCATCTGCCTCACTTTCATTCTCATCGCTCCAACAGTTTTCAACCTTTGGTATCTCTCTGGCATCCTGAAGATGATTTGCTGCGGAAGGAAGGAATTAAATCCACTATTACTCCGCAGAGCACTGTGAGACATGGGCTTTCTGTTCAGATGGTTCTGAGAGATACCAGAGTGAACACAGTGACTTAACACTTTGCTGCACGGAAAAGCAATATTTTCATCTTACAAGTGTAAAATGGGGCACAACAGAGGCGGTCAGGAACCATTTAGGATTGTCTCCAACCCCGGGAGCTAAGGTAAGTGCCTCAGCCTTTGGTTCATCAACCATCTTTTCTGTGAATCCTTTTGCTGCAGGTAGATAGATGTTTGGGAACATGCTGTGCTCAAGGTAATAATGATCATATTTTTGTTCTTTTCTTGTCTTAGATTCACAGCATTTTGCAAGTTTTGATTAACCCTTTACTGAGTCTTGTAAACCATCATTATCAGCTCCAGGTGTGGCCTCATAAGGTCTCCTCATTCTCCCTGAAGCCTTCAGGGCACCTCCCGGGAGATGCACAGCCGCCTCTGGCCTCGTGCCTTGCACTGAGGCTACCGACCGCCGGGGTGACAGCTGTGGTGAGCTCTCCCGTCACCGCCTGCCCCTGAGCCGTGACTTGCTCTCCCGGGCTGCTACCTGCGACACAAACCGATGCTTTACAGTGGTGCAGCTCCACCGTCACTGTTCCCATTTACGCTGAAATAAGAGGAAGGAGAATCAATCCCTACAACAGGGAGGAGAAACTGAATTTTTGCCATGAGTGGTACTCACTGCGGAGCTGTGCTTTATAGCTATGTTTTATAGCTATGTCGGGTTGCTTGAACTATTTTCATTTTACTTCTGCTGAGTTAGCAATATTAACAGCTTTACTTGGGCCAGCCATTCAAGACAGGTTGAGTTTTGGGAAAAGATACTCAAATCCTTCTTTTAAACTGCACTCTGAATCACTGCCTTTTCTTGCAAATGAGGTTACACAAAGGAAAACATTGCAACTGTGTAATAAGTACATGGAGTCTTTCAAATGTGGTGACAACTCAGAACGGTGCAGTAGATGTGGCCATAGGAAGCAGAACGCATGAAGAAATGAGCCTGTAGAAATCTTACCAGGATAGATGTAAACACTGAAGACCAAAACTGTGAGCAATGAAGAAAAACTCAGAAATGACTGGCAAAAAACTAAAAGTGAATACTAAATGGTGAAAAAGTTCACTGTGAGGTGGAACAGCCAATTACTGTATCACTGGAGAAGAGTTCAGCCTGATGCTGTGAAGAAAACTGTGTTACAGCTCTATACTGAAGAAAATCAATTTTGCACTTACATTTAGTAACTTCATAAAACCCTTTTGTTTCCAAGCTAGTTATTTACTGAGCTATATGCATTATTAAAATCCACTCAGATAAACCATATATTATATGCTATTTAACAGTTCTGTCTAAAGAGTTGCCCTGTGGTTCTAGGGATATAGTTTACCCAATCAGTAATTTTCTTTGCAATTTATAGATCTCATAAATGGCAAGGTTTAAAAACATGAATCACATGGACACTCCAAAAAAAGCTGCTTTTTAGAAATGTTTTCCAATTACACATGGAGTTTAACTGAGTCATCTGTGTACACATCAAACAAATAGAAATTTAAAAAAATCAAAAAAGTTGTCCTGTAGCAAAGATGACTTCTAAATTTAAATAACACTACCAGTAAATTATGTCACTTTTTGATAGGATTTGAAGTTACTATAAATCAACTATCAATGCTGCTATTTTGGCAAAAAAACCCAAATGTTGCAGAAGTAAATTGGAATCACTTTATCACAAAGGGAGAATTCCATTTTAACGGCACTCTGCAGATGTGGCCTATTTCTTCTCCTTTCATAAGAAATCAAACTTTCAACACATGCTATTAAAAATGAGCATCTATCACCAGTTTTAAATGCTGTGGTATGTGATTCCAGCACTGCTTCCTGTATTCCCAGAGCAGGGGATCAGTGGTGGTTAGCTGGGGACAGTTATCCAGCAGGGACTCTGTGGTTCCCAGTGCAGCTAAGCAATGCAGGGTGCAAGCCAGCAGAAGACGTTCACCCAAAACACATCCATTTGGCAGGATGACCCAGAAGAAACCTCTATTTACTAACATTGTTTTTCCTCTTTAAAACTTCTTATAAAAGAGATAAGAGACAAGCAGCATTAATTAAATGCTATTTTCAAAACTTCTGGATTGACTGAACAATCGTCCACGACTGTTCTGAACACACAGAAACAAACCTCCAAAACAAGCTGAGGTCACCTGACAGTTTGGATTTTGGCTAGGATGCTGATCAGGGAGGCAATCCAATGCTAGATTTCAACCAGTAAAGCCTTATGTTGTTCTAATATGTCCTTCACCCAGGGAAATCCAAAAGTGTTTCTTCAGTGTAAATTCCAGTTCTGCAAACGAGTCTGCACTGGGTGTTTCTGGAGCCCTCCTGGAGTTTATTTAGCTTTAGAAGGATGTGGAAATTTGATCATGTTAAACAAGTAGCATAACTGTGGTCTTTAAATCAATACAAAAAGAGTACACAAGAATTATTTCAAGGAACACTGCAACAAAGCTAACACAATTCCAGTGTCAATCAGCCAGGGAGAAGAGTTAAATATTACAACCTCCTTGTTTGTAAGGAGCATTTTCCAAGAAACTAGCATTTAAAGGGACATCTACAAATAGCTCTACTAAATACACCAAGGCTTTGTATTTCAAAATATTTCAGGTTCAGATGACAACATATTTTGCTTAAGAAACAAATTTATGAAGTGCTTTAGAAATGTTACACTCAGACTGAGATTTTAGAAATTACCTTTGGAGGGCTTAATCTGTTTTTGTAAGGGAGTTGAGGTACTTACTTTTGGCTTGTGTCGGGGCTAGCAGTTAGAAGCAAAAGCTTCTGCCCTGCCCTCTTCCTTCTCTGGCAACTGTTCAGTCTTCTCCCCATCTGCAGGGTCCGTTCTATGCACGGCTGAACCGTACGATCTAACTGTGGCTTGCTGACAGAGGGGCAGTGCTGCAGCTCTCCTCCCCTCCTCAGGCACTGCAGGTGCTTCCTTGGGGCCAGCACTGGTGTTCACGTTATCTGGCGATGAGCTGGTTTAAGAAGTTAAACTGACAGAAATCTAACCTTACAAAAGATACTGGTTAGGAGAAAATACACTATTTGACATATGGGAACTTCTCTTCCTGCTTAGTTCTCCCAATCTGCAGTTCCCCAGGTTGCCTCTGGATATTTTCTTTTGACAGCCCTAAAACTGGCATCATTTTTCCATATCCACGTTACTTCCCTGTTTGGTAGCAGGGTTTCCCTAACTGCCGGTCAAAAGCTGGAGACAGACATAAGGCTGCTATACATCAGGTAACTTCACTGTCACCATCTCTGGTAAGAGCAATACACTTTGAACACTATAGTGATCTCCTACGCCTTTCCCTCTACAATACTCAGCAAACAGCTCTGTCACATCCATCAAGAAAATTCTTCAGCAAATGCAAGATTTAAGTAGGGCCATAACCCCCACTGACTTTGCTATTCTGACCCTTTAGGTTCTCTTCTGTCTTTTCTCTTCTATAATCCAGTATATTTGCACTAGGAATATAGGAAATGCTAACAGCAGGTTGGCTCATTAGTAGATCAAAAAAGATGTAAACCTGTGAGACGAGCAGAACAGGTAGATGTGTTCAAAGACTTTTTCTTTTCTTGTTCCAAACTATTTTACTATCTGACTTATCCCCAATTCAAATTCAAGAGGTTGTCAAAAAGCAACTATTGAAGGTATAGGTCCCTCTGCGAACACAGGCAAAATCATCAAATGGTTAATATGGAACTTCAATCAAGAATGAAAGAAGGGTAAAATTAAAAAAGTATAATTTTATTAAAAAAGAGTCTTTTTCAAGCCTTTTTAGATTACTTGACAAGACTAAATGCTTAAATGATAAACATTTAATCACCAAACCACTGTTGCAAGTGAAAGACAGTCCTACTCTAACATATAGTCTTATCAATCACTGTGGGAAAATACATAAAATAATTATTAGCAACATGAAGGGATTACATGATGGGTTACAAATACAGAGTAATCTGGATTGCTTGATATACTGGGCGCAAACAAAACATGTTTGTTTGACACAATCAAAATTAAGTCAGACATTTAGGAGAGGGAAAAAAAAAACCCCAACAACTTGGCTATACTCACCAGAAGGAGGACTCCAGCTCAGGAAGCAAGGGCTCTGAAAAACACTAGGTGAAAAAAGCAGCTGAATGCGAGTTCCTTGCACATCTTGTGGCCAGAAAGATTAAAGATACCTTTGTGTATAAAAATACAATAATCTCAGTTAGGAGAGAAACCGGCACAGTAACTAAGACACTATCAATTCTTACAGAGAATCATGGACTAATTCCAGAAGAGAGGCAGTGATGACAGACTCATCTCCTGACTAATACAGGCTGCAACAGGTTTTGCCTGAATTAATTCTTGTTGAAACTGGAGTATATTTCACAAAAACTTTACGTCTAATTCAGGTATCTACAAATCAAGGGACATGCTAAAAAGCTGAAGGACCATCAAAGCACAGACACGAGAGAGGTTACAGAACTGGGAACAGGCCTTCGTGACAGACTTGGAAAGCTTCGTCTACTCAGTCTTGCCACAGAGAAGGTGAACGATGGCTCCATGACAGCAGACCAGCACCCCAAGGGCAAGAGACACCTCTTCAATCAGATAGAAGTGAAACGAGATCCAAAGGCAGAAGGTGGAGTTAGGCAAATTCAGGTTAGAAATATGATATGTTTTTTTAACAAATGACTAATTAACTGTTGGAACAACTTACCAGAGGTTAATATGGCTTCTTCAGTGTGTGGGATTTCTCTAAAAGGAATGTTCTAGTTCAAAAATACTTGTTTCACACATATCCTAGCTGTCACCGGCTTACACAGGTAATTTCTAGGCATGGATTTCCCCAGGACAATAACTCTCACAGCCTGGCAGGTGCTACTGCAGCGCAAGGGTGCATGGGGGCTGTGTATGGAGACCTCCAGCCTGCTGCCTTTAGAGGCCAGGAACTATGAATACTGTGTAAAAACTAAAGTTAAACAGGCCTGGCAATGCTCGATTTCTGGCTTTCGTATCAGATTGCCAGAGCTATCCAATTTATGCAAACTAATCTTGAAATGAAACTTAGCAATTTTTACGGCAGCAGAATGAGGTCTTGTGAGGAGCCACTTAAAGCCCTAAGGATTTACAGCACGGCCCTTGCCTGGTTCTCCTCTAGGCAGAAGCATTTCCCCAGCACGACACTGAGGAGAGTACACAAAAAACACGAACAAGAATTCAGGCAAGTAGATACTTTAGAAATAAGTTAATTTTATTGAATAGGCGTTATAGCTTCTCTCTGTTTCAAATAATAGAGAAGCCAATTCACACAGGTTACAGAGCTATCAGTTACTTGGAGTAATCTTTCATAAAAGAAAGAAATTAAATACAGTTCTGCTATAAAAAGTGCGACAGTTATAACTGGAAGTTTTTCGAAATGAAAGCAAATTTTACTACCTATTGCAAAAATCGGTTTAGTGCTTTAATACTTTACAAAGTAACAATCCAACTGCTAAAAACAGCTCTTACACATCATCTTTGTCAAAGAATGGACCAGATTAAAAATAACATTTAAATTGAATTACAATGAAAACTGCATGTAGAAAAGGTCCTCAAGAACTCACACTTTCCACAACAAAAAATATTCATTATCCTTTAACGTTATTTAATGCTCTTGGGGTTTTTTGAACAAAGGATTTAAACATGATATGGCAGTCAGCTTAAAAATGATCAAATGTTTTGTTTGCAGACCAAAGTGACCGCAACCAATCACATCTTTAAATTACAAATAGGGAAGGGAATGGGAGAAGATAAATTAGCTTCTTTCACATGGGATAAAAATTTACATGAAAGCGATCAAATATAGAGAAACCTGAAAAGTCACTTTAGCTTTAAATAAATCTTTGATATATCTATTATATTATTTTTTAAAATCCTAAATCAATCTCTGCTAAAATAGTTCTATAAATTTATAGAAGACAACAATAAACTCAAGCTCAAGCTCTGAAAAATGAGAAGGATGGTCTGACTACCAAGAGGTTGAACTCTTACTCAACAAAAATCAGTGAAACATGCTTTATTCCTTACTAACATTCACTCAAACATTGGTGAGAGCCAACTACAATCTTTTCTTTGAAATATGGACTTCAAGTACAAATATATTTATTGTACATTTATACAGTTTAAAAAAATGCTGAGTTCGCTAGGTTATTAGAAAGAGTCACATTATTTGTCCTGATTTTTTAAACTTTATATAGTTAGCTTTGGTTATAATTGAACAGAGACCATCAGTTAATGAGTAAATTAACTTCTGTAAACTAAGGGTGTGACATCCGTGTTATTTCAACTCTTGTATGTGTAGGCAAGCCACTCTTTAAGCAAACTGAACAGAGAAGGCCAAATCTTCTCTACTGAAAAATCTACCGCAGGCTTAAAAAAAATTTGTGCATGAATGAGGACAAAGAGCTTTAGGACTTTTCTAAGAAATTAGAACAGAAAAGCAAAGCTATTAGCAGAAGCAAAAAAGATGTGCAGACAATTTGGAGAGGGCACATTACACAACAGTAACAGGAAAGTTACGATCAATTAGTTGTATATACCATTTGTGTATAGCAATTCACACTGTCCTACAAGATTTGCCCTTCTCTGAGGCAGCAGGTTTTAACAATACAGAAGCGTGCAATAACAAAGTATACTGAATGTCAGAAATAAATGTAAACTGCATTATATTTCCAATGTTTCATTGAACTTTTTCCGTACACAAAAGCTACAGTCACAAGAATCAATGAGGAGGGAGGAGGCCTTCCAAGGAGAAAAAGTCTTTCAGCCATGCAACAGTCAACTTCAAGAGATTTTGAAATGTTTGTAACAGTATTTTACTTCAAGAACTGAACATAAAATAAAGCTCTAGACTGTTTCCAGTAATAACACAGGAACTGTATGCAGTTTTGAAAACTGTTTCTTAACAAAATTGCGCTAAGAATGGCACATTATGAATACAAAGCAGAGTTACCAGGGCAAGAGCAATGGGCTTGGGAATGACATGGAAGGAATTGCTCCTCCCCAGGAAAGAGTATGGACCTAATCTAGATCATTTGGACAGAGTTTTATACAAAACTGTCAAAGCTGGCCTGGAATACAGCTATGGTTTGGAACTCCTAACTATTAAGGTCTCTGTGGCTAATTCCATTCATTATTTAATCTAGGCTTAAATACTACTTGCTCTCCTTGGCTTACACTGAATGAACTGAGATTTATATCACGTTCATGCAAAGCTCCTTGAGAGGCTCCAAAGAAAAAGCATTAAAGCATTTTCTGTACGGTACACGCACTGTATGTGCATTATACAAAGACTGTATTTACAGTACTCAATCTTGAGCAACTAAAAAATAAAATCATTGCTTAATTTCTATTAGTATTAAAACGTAAGTGCATACAATTTGCAAAGTTTAGACACAAGAGCGCTTGTATCACGCCCACATGGCTGTGTTTCAGTTCATACCTGATTGCAAGCCCATTAAAAGGAGACATAGGGCACCCTCTGAGCCCGAGATGCCATGTTTAGCTGCTACATCTCCTGCAAATTTAACAAAAAGCATGGGAAAGAGGCTTTGCATTACTTATACCTGGAGGCAAACAACAAGGCAGTGCTCCACTTCATCTTTACTACAGATACTGTTCAGACATCATGAGCCAGAATGAACTGTATCTGTATTAAAAGCAAGAACGACTTGACTTGCTGTTTTGGCTAGGCTGGCCACAGGTCTTGGGCTACTGACATACTATGTCAGGCTTCATTAGGCAAAGTTTGTATGCCAAAGGAGTCTAATTTTATTCTGTGACAAAGCACTTGCATGAGATATGCCTAAAAGGCGGCTTTTACCTCTCAGCTGCCTGAGAGAGAAAGCGTAACTCCAGTGATACTCCATTTTCATGTTTATACTGATGTGAACAAAGGAAGAACTGGGTCACTATCACACAAGCCTTTTTTTAACCTTCCTTAAAAAAAAAAACAACCCCCCACCCAGCATTTGAAACGGGGGAAAAAATACACAACTTGCACACAGGAGTGTCTCAGGCACTATTCAGTTCTAGCATGGTATCATACCTTTGCAATTTCAGATAATGCTACCATTACAACGGAATTCACTTTGTTTAAGAAGGGAAGAAAACTCTGCCTTTTTCTCCTCCTCCTTCCCTAATAATGAACCTCTGCAACAAAATAAAACACTACATTAGATGTGGAGATGAATGGCAAAGCAACATTTCTCTGTTTTCCTAGAAGACAGAAAGATCTACTAAACTTCCAGTCTAATCAGAAAATAGTTTTTGACACATCTTAACTATTTCCACTTCTTCCATTATTTTGGTGCCATGGTTACAAATTTACCCACCATTTATCTACCTGTTTTTTCCCTTCTCTCTCCTTTCTGATCAAGGTTTCCTGACATGCTGCCACTTACCAAAGAATTGGGGTTTTTTGGTTTTTAAGAAAAATGCCTTTAAAAACTACAGGTTATTCAAATGAATACGCAGACAGTTTTATAGAAACACATCATTATGTAGAGAACAGCATGCTAGAGTGTTTTACAGTCACGGTTAAATGAGGAAATGGGGACAGAGGCTGCATCCAGTTAAGTGACTCTCAGTCCCCAGAGAGTCATAATTTTAAGGCTGTTTGGAACATGGTGGCTTTTACCCATATCGCGTGTTCCACAGTGCAAATGTGCATCAGCCATTTCAATTCTCTTGGTACAGTACATGCATTCAGGTAATGGGAGATAAAACACCAATCAAACAGCATATTGACTTCAGAAGAAAGAAACAAAACAGGGTGATCATGATATTAGAAAAGACTTATAACCCCTAAAGTCAGGGGAACACTAGCCCTGTTATGAACGCAACAGTTAAATGGACAATTATATGGTATTTTGGTACAAGGCAAGTCTCTCCATATTCAAGCCATCTCTTTATGAATAAGCACAATTATTTGTTTATACATGGAAAATTGCTGAAGATAAACTGTAATTTCCATTGACTAAAAGAAGTATAGAATAATAATAAAGAAAAGCCTTGAATATGCGTTGGAGAAATGTTCACCCGATTTTCTGAAACCAAAAAAGAGCTCTTGCCCCCACAGAAATTGATGCTCTGTACCTCTTAAAACCAGTCTATTTATTAGGTGAAACCTAGATGCAGGATCCTAATGTTAGGCATCCAGATTTGAAAATTTTGGTTGCAGTACATGCCTTAATAGGAAATTCTTAAAAGCAAAAGCAAAACCAACCCAACCCAACTCCCTCCTTTCCACACAAATCACAAAAGTTATGGAATTTAGAAACTAGACTGACTGCTAATAACATATGCATTAGTTTTCAGTCTTTTTTGCACAGTTTGTCAGATATTGATATGTACAGTACAAAGAACTATGAAGAAATAAAATCTGCACACTTTGATCTGCAAGAAACTAACGCATATCCGATATATATTAAGACACTGTATCTACGAATTAGAGGCTGACATTTCTACAATCTAGAGTGATTTTCTTCCTGCAGTCGTTGCACTGATTATTCATTTCTGAGTTTTGTTCTGAAGGAATAATAAATCCATAACTCTGTTTTTTAAAAAAGCAAAGTAACCTTACTTCAGTGGATTCAGGGTGTTTTATGAATGTCCCAAGTCAATACCTGTGCAGAAACATTTCATTTGGATATGATGAATATTTATTCAGAAGCAGCTTATAAAATTGGCTATTGATGGGGACTGGAAGGAAGAGTGGAAGGAGACAGGGAAGATTAGGGTTTATACCAAAATATATAAAGAAAAATTTAAAGCCTTTCAATTAAGAAAAAATTGTATATTCAACTCTATTAGACATAGATGTGCACAACAGAGAGCAGTTAGAAATAACAAGTACATTTACAAAGCTTTCTTTTCATGTTTAATTTCTACCAGCATTTCTGAACATAACCTACTAAAACAATGACCCTGTTTATAACAAAGGCGCAAAATATTGCTCTGTAGCATATTTTGAAAATTATAAAAATAATTTCTATATTACAATTTAAACTTGGCTTGTAAAATTTCAACATAATACAGCCTTAAGTCTACAAACAGAACATACTTACAAACACCTTTATGTTTTTTGTCATTTTTAACAATATAGTATTTCTTTTAGTCATATACACTGGAAATTAATGTGCAAATTGAAATATATACTAGTGTCTATTACTGAAATAATTTATATTCTATGCTGTATACTGTTTGGTGATCCTCTGTGTAAGTTGCCATACCTTAAAACAAACACATCTCAAATACACAGGCAGAGGTTTAAAATACACTAAGCTGAAAAGCCATCTACAATCAGCATCAGTTATTTTGCTTCTCTGGGCCTTGGTTGATTTGAAATTGCCGTGGTTTCTATCAACATAGAGGTTTCTGTGTGAAACATTCCCAGCGTTATGAAGACCTTACTCCCTTACTCTGCTTGTACTCCGCTTCCATATTAACCTTGCAAACATTTTGTGTGCCCACAAAGCACCTGATTTAAGGCCCCCAACTACTAATGGCATTCTGCCCACAGAGTTCAGTAGGCAGCAGATTTAGTGCGAAGAGATCTACAGCTTTCCTCAGGCAAAATCCTCACTAAATCCTTTGGAGATCTGTCCACAGAAGAGGAACAACAGGCAGCCTGAGGGGAACAAACCCTGGCTAAAAGCTCAGGCCTTGATCCTGCAAACATTTATGTTAAGTTTCTGCAAATAAGCAGTCTCCTTGCTGCCACGGAGGCCAAACATGTTGGTGAAGTTGAGCACCAGTGCAACTGTTTGCAGAATCAGAGAGTTGGAGGGCAGTATTTTGCCATATCTGTGCTGTGCATTTTTTGATATCTAAACATTCATCGCACTAGAAGTAGATTACCCTGAATATGCCTGTATGTACAAGGACTGATATTGCCTCAGCAGACTGGTTTGATCTGCAAATAGTGTGCAAATCTATTTTAAGCATCTCTCCTCAATGCTTTCTGTATCATGAAATACTGCTCACATGATGTTTTGTGATTTTAGAGAAGAAAACATTGAAGACTTCACTTGGTCTATTTAAACTTCTTCAGAAACAAGCAATAAAAAATTTCTAAATACAGCATCTTTCTCTCACTGATCCTTTTGATGTTACCTTTGACTTAGGAAAAAGGAACTAATTATTAAAGAAAGCTTGGTAACATGTTAAATTACCATTGCATTTATAAAGCTTAATGAACTATATCAGTAAGTGCTTAATCGTTTTAAAATCCATAATATCAAAAGTGGCTTGTGATAATCTACACCACCTTCTTCTGAATGAGCTCCTTGTTAGTCACCTGTTACAACTGATACCCATGTCTGAAAAAATACTTCTAAAGTCTAGTGATCATTTATTAACTCTTCGTACATCATTTTAAATGGAACTTTAATATAAAGTGTGACTGAAACCCATTATGTATTACAGGCCTCCTCTGTTATGAACAGACCTTTGTATCAGAGTTTATGAACAAAGTAAAAAAAATTGCATAATATGTTTAAGATTTTTTTTTAAACTAGAAAAATTGCACATTCATGTATTTAAGGAATCCTAACTTCCTCCAAACTAAATATCTTCTGATGGTTTTGGATCTACTTTGGGTAGATACAGCCTACCTAGGAAAAAGGCTGTACCTTTCAAAAGTGGACAACAGTGTTGAATCACTGTCAAGAAGAGAGAAAAAAGCACATAAAAATGTGAAAACATGCGTGTATATTGCAGCCACTTGAGCCAACAGATGAAAAAAACAGGAGCCTCCAAATAAAAACTGTCTGTACAACTGGGGCTAAGTAGTAATTCTATCAAGCTTTAATAGTATACAGGTCTCTTGCGGATCAGGCACAAAAAAGGACATACTGACCTGTGGGCTACATATGTTTTCAATGTAACGAAAAATAAAGCAGCAAAGGTTAGTCATTTAGTGCAATAGCAAAAAGAGCAAAAAGAGATTGGAAGGTTATTCCTTCTCACACCTAGCTAAGGAATGACATGATTTCTTTCATTTGCTGGTGAATGCAAGTCATGAACGGTTGCTAATTGTCTCTGATAAAAATAGAGAGAAAATTTCCTCTTACAGCTGGACTCTTCGTTAAATGGGACATTCATTACATAGTTTGTAATAAGTGTCTTCAGGGGTAGGCACTGTTTCTGCACGTTTGGACTGTTTAATGTCAAATATGGTTTCACCATTAAACAACTGCCACAAATAGTGACATATGTGTTCAGAAATAAGAAAAAATGTTATAGTAATACGTCTGAGGAAAAAGAGGACAACTACTAGGAAAACATGGGTAAGATTTTAGTTGTCATATTGCTTTGTGGGCCTGAAACTTCTTTCCAATACCAAGCGTTAAATAACAACAGAATAGCAAAGAGTTCTAAAAGAAAGCAAGAATATTAAGCAAGTTATTTAAAGAGTTACCAAGAAAAGGATTCTGAGGAAACAGACAACTAAAAAGCATTCTATCATTATTTCACATAATAGATTTTTTTTTTTAAATGAGCAAACTAGTAATGGTAAATAATTATGGAAATATTTGAGTGCATTAAGGATGACATTGAAATTTGCTATCCTATTAAGACAAGCCTATTAATATTCAGAAGAAGAATTAATTTTTCAAAATAATCTAGTAAACAGTCACAATCTATTCAATAATTTAGAACAGAGTCATTATTTATCCACATATTGACCTGTAAAATTTCTTTTTCGAGTAATACCTCTTAAAAGCACATTATAGGAACAACTCCTTTTTAGAATGGGAACCAGTAAAATCTCTTGATAATTGTTTGCTTTCACATATGTGCTGTTATTTTTTTCCTCATTTAGAAAGGATACAACTGACTCAAATACGTGGGCTGGTGTAGCTTGCTGCTAATGAAATATTTCTTATCACAACTTTATACAGAAGCGTTTCTCAGAGCATCAGAGGCTACTGCTACTCTAACGCTCCGAGAATTCTTTAAAGTTTATTTCATGAAGCTTAATCCTGTCAGTTTTCTCCATCTCAGTAACAAATACAATCAAGTATGATGTTTGATTTGTTTTCACATGATCTGGTTTGTTTCAACATGATCTGAAATCACAGGTTTCTTTGGCAATGAGAACATATATGTAATCACAACTGTTAACCAAAAACAGAAACTGCATACCAGTGTACACAACTGGAGACATGGTTTTCAGAGTCTGCTTACCTTAAAAAACAGAAGTTGCATGGAGTTTTAACTTCTCATTAAGCTTGCCAATATTTCCCTTTTATGAATGAATGCAAATTTCAGTGACATTCACTGTAAGCTCAGTATACTGCAAGAAATACGAAGTACAGGTCTGGATTCATGAAACAGCTAACATGGCAAAGACCATGACTCTCTTGGACTGGCTAATGGGACTTATTTTGAAGCTATTCTTTTGATCTTCCATTCAGCAGAAAACCTAAACACATGGGCAACTTTAAGCATGTGCTCTGTTCCAGAAACTTCAGTCAGATATTAGCAAATGCTTATGTGCTTTTCCTGAAAGTCAGTACATATCTGCATGAGTGTGCGTATCTTGTTTTACAGACTAATTTGTACATGGCTTTAAGGCTAGCTAGGATACGGTACTGTACTCAAGTCAAATGGTGTCACACATGTCGAGAAATGGCAGAAAAGAATCAGACTATTTTGTGCGGGCCAGAAAAGTTCACTATTCCATAGTGAACACAATGGAACAGAAGTCACTCACGTTGTGTTCCTTCAGGTGCCAGACAGTAAGAAGTCTTGAAGGCAGTACTTCACCTATTTGTGGAGAACGAATTCTTTTTCAAAAATGTATGTAGAGAGTAAATGACCATTACTTACAAATGTAACAACATTAAAAATCTATTCTTATTACATTATGCTGGTTGATGGTGGAGAGGTGTAAAAAATGTAAATACTATATTTAAGAAAACCTGCTAATCTCATACGTTTACTTTAACAGCATTGCTGGTATTTGCTTTACAGAAATGTTTCTATGAGCAAAGTAATTTTTGAAAGTATTGCATATACTTATGCAATTATATGGATAACAAAACTCATACAAATCTGTGCTAGCAGCAGCACTCATACTGGAGGTATTTTAGCCACCTTGCAACCTCTTGGTGGGTACACAAGTCACTCTAGGAGAAGACTCAGAAATAGGTGGAGCCAACAGTCTTCAAGCAAAGCTTAGAAGTAATTATCTGTGCAATAACTAACACTCAGTAATGTTGGGAAATGAATAAATAAATAATGATTAAATCCAGGCGATGACTAAGAGAATTCACTGATGCAATACATTTGCTTTGATGAACAGCTCATTCAGCTCTAAACTGATCCTAAATTTCCTAGCTGTTGATCAAATTTTGCAAATCCCCCCAAAAAATTTTAGCTGATTTTAACATTTTTCTCCATTTTAACAGCAATGAAAATGCTACCGAAATTCAGGTGCCCAAAACTGTATTATGTGGGGGTTTTCTTCAGACATGAAGTCTTGCAAGCCATAATATATTTTTCATAAAACCTGTTTAAAAATTCAGAACAAAGAAGAATGGCTCAAATCTACCTTTTTATTGGAACGTAGAAATAATTGATAAGAACTCACAACTAGGAAGAACTACAGACCTCATGAATTCAGACCTTCACTCCCATTTTCCTGAAGTCATTGCATTTCAGACTAAAGTGAGTACAAACATTAATAATAATGAAATATGCTGCTATGTTAAGAATGTGCAGTATGCAAAATCACCACCCTTCTAAAAAAAGGGACAGGGGCTATGAAAAATTTAGTTTTTACTGAGGAAAAAATACTCATAATAGCTATAGAATTTCAAATGTCTACAAGGCAGACACTACCCCACTGCACCACATCTCCAGTATTATACCTTCCCCTATCATTCTACTACCTGAGTGATGTCAGTGTAAATTCAGGCACCATTAGTAAATTTTTGACCAAACATATACACAGCACTGACAAAGGAGTAAATAACCCTTCAGCTTACCAGTATATGTAAAAAAGACACTGACAAAATGGAAAACAACAAATTTTTATGATAAATTAATCCTATTATCTCCTCATCGCCTCAGAAAAGTGAAAAGCTGGACACTCTTCACTCATCAATGCTTTTTTCTTCTTTTTAAGGATTCCTTCTACTGCAATTCAACACTGTTTACTTTGTAAGTAAGAAAATGATGGAACTAAGTAGTCACAGAAGAATCCTCAATGCCTGTGTCCCTTACTTTCTCTCTCCCGGCGCTTTAACTCTTCTTTGTAGCAGTATGAACAGTAATTTTCAGTCTCAAGACGACCATAAAAGGAACAGTTCTCCTTCTTACAGCGGTTCTGCTGAATGGAATATATTGGGCAAACTGTGCTTCTGCCTTGATTTTTATCATTGTTCAACCAGGTTTGAGGAGCATCGTCATCAACATATTCTAAGCTGTCTCTAATATCGCCAGTATTGAACCCATTTGTATATGTCTGAGACTTGTGTTCAGTAGGCATAGCATAGCTCAGTGATTCCACCGTGTTCACTGTACGGATACCAGATATCCGGGCTGGGCTATAGCTCTGTGAAGACAGTGATCTGTTTTGTTGGGGATAGGTGGCACAGGTTTTTAAGGTGCCAACCACTGGCTTATAGGTATCATCTTGGAAGCTCGATGGCTTGGAGTTGACATCATGCAAATGGATGACACTTTGCCTTTGAACAGGTGGTGTATGGCTATAGTGGGCAGATACTGGAATGGGTCCACTTTTCTTAGCACCATTACTAGGTGAAGAAAATGACCCTGGAGTGGGACTAGTGCGATCTTTAAATTTTAAAACCAGTTGAGTTGTATGGCTTTGAGGCAAGACTGGTGATGCCCTATCCTGAGGAGATGTTTCTAACTTTTCTTTTGAATATGCTTCTTGCTCCAATTTCCTAGCAGATGACCCATTCAGTGAAGTCTTTTTCTCAGCATCCTTTCTCTTCTGTTCCTGCTCTGCATTGAAACGCTCTTGTGCGCTGGTCAGGTAATAGCCTATCATCTCCTCATGGAACTGATGCCTATGGCTGGTCAAAAGAAGGCCAGCAAAAATAAACTTGCGTTCACCTTGCATGGCAGCTCTCAAAATATTGAGGCTGAGTTTCACATCAGTGCTGTACTTCCATGGGTCAGGCTGCTTGTCAGAGAAGGATTTAGTGTTCATCTTTTCAATGGGTGAGTTGCCAGCTTTATCAGTAGGAGATGGAGTGGTCTTTTCAGATGGAGGACTGCTTGCAGACTGTCCAGTCTCCTCTTTGCTCCCTTTTCGAGACTTAGACTTCTTCTCTTTGACTTTCTCTACAGCATCACCATTTTTCCCATTCCCTGAATTGGCTCTGCTCATTTTGCCATGCACCAGGCCTCCAAGACCACCCATATTCTTTTTCAGCTTAATTCCTAGGGTTTTACTGAGGCTTCCAATTTTATTGGCTACTGAATCTGTCCTGTTTTTGTCTTTATCTTTCCTCTGTTTGTCCTTTTCTTTTTCTTTACTGTTTTTGCCATTATTGCCATTTGAATTACTACAGATGGATTCTCGGTCCGAGTCCATTGAGTCAGCCAGAGACTGAACGTCTTCCCCTGTTGAAGCTGTAGGGGATTCTGGTTGAGCCAAAGGGGCCTGTTATGGGAAATTAGTTATAATTAGATACAGCAAAGTCAGTTTCACACAAGGACTTGGTGCAAGTAAACAAATCTAATGTAGCTTTTGACATTGATTTTTTGCATACTTTTTAATTTTTTACACTGACATTTTAGACTGGTTTCTGCACAAAATAAAGCTTATTTGGCTGGGGTGAGTATGTATCTTTCTTCTTCCTACAGTAGCTTTTGGCTCATCTCAAACCCACTTGCAGAGCAGAGGTCATCTGGACATTCTGAAAATCAGTGTCTGAAAAATGGAGAGCCCCATGTTTGTGCTCCTGTCAAGGGGGAGGCTGCAGCATGACCTCCATGATTGTGTTGACCATCTGACCGGCCGTTCATTTGGAACCAGCCACAAAACAAGCTGCCCCTCAGCCAGGGGGTGGACAGAGAGCATGGAAAGAAATGGCTGTTATTCTGATGGAAGGGAAATGATGTTCTACTGGAAGGTGCTAGGAGGATGCAGAGCACATATCTGTACATAGTAATATTTCAAAAGTTATGATGTTCACAAAACAGCTTATTTAAATTAATCTCTTTATTATCTGTGGTCTCCAGTGCATAAAAATAAAAGTTACAACACATCGGAGCTAAACATCTTGCCTGAATTATTGAATATCTATCAGAGTGCATTGAGGAATACAATGACGTATACTTATTGTTATCAGAAATAAAGGGTAGATAAAACTGACATCAAAATTCTGAGTTCAAACTTATATTTTAGGTAAGGTCATAAAGCATCTTCCTTGAAAATGTAAGCAAAAGGATCCTAGGATACTACAAAATTTGTCTCTGTTCATTGAATCTTGCAAAACAGACTTCACACCAAAGCTGTTTCTCAGTGGCAGTTTTGCATGACTGCACCAGTTTACAGTCAGTTCTAATCTAAAATGCACTACTGATGCTTAGCAAAACTTTGCAATTTCTCTCAGAGATTGCCTGTTTACCAAATCTGTGAAATTTCACAGATAAGGTTGAATGCAAGGTTTTCTGTAACTGCAGTAGTGGAATTAAGATCGTGCAAGGCCAGGGAAGATTCAAACTTAGCAGCCCGACCTAAAAGAAGTAGAAAAGATATTCCTTTCACAGAGAAGGTGGTATTTGATCTTTGATTTTGATAAAATATCTGCAAGTTCATTATAACCATAATGATATTAGAAATAAAGATGCAAATGTAGAAGAACTTCTATTTCATCAGTCTGTAAGGCACCCTGAAAGTTTTGTGAAATACATATACATGAAGATGATACCTTTAACAACCATCAGTTATATATATTTTGCCTAAACATAGAAATCGTGAATGTGTAAGAATAACAATCTCCAAGAAAAGTTTTGCTTTATAAAAATGGTATTTGATTTTTGACCTTAAAAAAAATATGTTAGTTTTTTTTCTGCTTTTTAAAATCTTGAGAATTCTGTATGTGACTGGTCAGTTTAGAACCTAGCAGAAGGAGCAAGCAAGTAAACTGTATCTAATCCCAGTCAAATCTAGTGGTTAATATTACGTTATACTACATTAATCCTTCTTTCTCAAGAGGCAGCAGTATTGGCATCTTTAATTATTTGGATGGATAGTGGTACTGAGACAATAAAAGCACCAGAGAGAGATATGACAAAAGAGTTAAGTGACTGAGAGAATCCTAATGCATCTTGTCAATGATTGAAAACACTTAGCTATTCTGGATACTGCAAATCAAACTAAACTGTAAAAGACCTCTGCAGCAGGACCAGAATTATATCAAACCTGGAAACTCACTTCATTTATGAACAGTAACAATCAGTAAAGCTTATTTGTTATTGCTGGGCTTTTTTCTTTTCTTTTCTTTTTTTTTAAGCAATGCTTAAAGCATAGTCCAGAACTTTACTTCTTTCTAATAAAGGAGGCCAGTCGGGTGCAATAATGAAAAGCTTGAGTGTAGCCACATGCTGCAATGGCTAACAAGTGTATTCAGGCACCACGAAGCCACAATCTGCTAAAGATAAATACAAAACATTTAACTAACTGTAATGATTCAGAGTCAAAGAACTCTGCAGATGCATATATTTCTTCTGCAGAAATGTGTTTGCATGTCTACCTCCCTGGGTACTTAAATGACCTCTGTCCCTGGAGTCCTGCGCACCCTGTCACCCTGTTGTGAGCAGAGCTGGTACCTACTTGGCAGAGGAGGGAAGGAGTGCTGAAGCAACCTGACTCTACTCGTGCAGGAAGTCTGGGCAGGGAAAGGCAGCTCAGGTCACACTAGTTTTCAGGCTCACAGCTTACAACTACAGGATCATTCTGCCTCTCCTTCTGCTGTGGTAGCTACCACTTTAGGGTGAAACTGAAGAAAAACATATTTTTTTCTTCCTCTTGCCACTTCTTAAACTCTTTTCCCCTTTGTGTTCCATTCCTCCTTTCAAATCCCATCTGTGTAGGCTGCCTAAATCACCCCCATCCTCTCCTAGCAACCTTTTGCCTCCAGACTAACCCCTCAATCTCTTCAGTGTAATTTGCAGAGAAATTTCCAGCTGAGGAGGTGCCAGCTGGGCATGGTTCTGAAATAGCTTTCCCAAAGAAGCAGGCTCCAGTTCAGTGGCAGTCCATGGCCTTTTGTCAGCTGCTCTCTGAACTGGGAGCTATCCAGGGGTCCAAATGTATTCTCATCAAAAAGAAAGGACTTGGAACTGGTGACCTAACCAATTTATTAGGAGAGCAAGCCAAAGTCCTGAGAAAAAAATGGTGAGAAAGATCTATTTTAAGGTTTTTCTAAACTACAGGGAGTACTAAAATAAATAACAGAAAGATTAGACTAGAAAATACATTTCAGAATAGAGTATGAATTGGAAAAATATACAAGCAATTGTGCTTTTAAAACTAATAACTAGAAAATTTATAAGCCTGACTGCAATGGCAACGAGCCACGAGTGACTTGTCTCTCTGCTGGTAGCGCACTTGTGTGGCTCCAGGCAGCTAGCCAGACCATGCAGCCTACCCTGCACAACACCCTGGTGCAGCTTGTGCCTCTCATCTTGTTTAGACCGAAGGGGAAGTTTACCTTACCCGTGTTTCAGATGGTATGCGTATCCATGTTACATTCATATAGCTGTGCAGAAGGTTAAGCTTTGCCTCAAGAGACAGAATCAAACTGAGGATGAAAAAAGAAGGGAACAAACCAGTTAAAAACACCCTGAAAGAAAAAGCAATACTTCTTAACAGGGAGGGGCTACACCGCTGGGCGTAACAGCAGCCTGAGTTGCGACCGTGGGCTGGAGACCCACCCATCTCTTCACCTATGTGACAAGGGAACATGAACAAAGCTCTCACTGTCAGCAGGTGTCCCAAGACTTAGATCAGGTATGGCTCAAGACACTTTACTGCTTAATACTAAAGTTACAGAAAGGTCTTACTTGGCCAGTCTGGTGTTATCATTGTCATCTTTTCCCCACTCCCAGTCCTTCCCAGGATCAACCGCAAAGTGCAAAGGCAGCAGCTTGTGTTCAGAGTCAGTCAAGGGGATCACCGCTGAAGTACAGAAGAAACAAGGAGACAAAACAACAACAACAACAACAAGATTTAGCTGTGAAAAACAGTTAAAAAATAGCTGGCTAAAGAAAAAGGCCAGAAGCCAAGTGTGCTGCAGAAGTGTCCTACCCTTTAACCAGAGCACCACAAATGATTTATACCAGGCTCCACTTCCCTATTTTGATGTGTGAGAAGAGGAGAGGGAGAGGGGAATGCACGGATGGCTTCTGGAGTGAGACAGTCACAGTGGAGGAGAGGAGACCTCTGGGAGAACACTGCCATTTGTAACGCCCAAAAAATTTTCCAGGAGACAGAATATTAGAATAGCAGAAAGCAATAAAATGTTGAAATATTCCTTCCTGTCTTTGACACAGACAGGCACACTTTTTTTTTTCTTTTTTGCCTTTTTGGATTAGTATTACTCCTTTTCATTTTCCACAGTAAAATAAATAAAAATACATTGATAACAGTATTAAGAAACAAAGCAAAAAGCAATTATGGGGATTCTGGACTTGAACTGTGACTTATCAGAACTGAGAAGCCAAGATCAATATATATATGGGTTAAGAGGTCAGTTTAAGGACTGTCTCGAGTCTGAAGGAAAGACCATTACTGTTGTCACATCCCAGCATTACTGCGTAGCTGCTTCTTGCTCTTCTGTCCTCTCCCCTCTCCGCTGGGGCTCTGCCTTCTGACACATATCTTAATGACTCTGCTTTATACTCAGCACACACAGACTACACTGTGACACATTTTATAAAATAAGTGGCTATCATTCATCACCATCAATAAACTAAGAGAAAAGCACTGTAAGCTTTAATTAAAGCCAGCAATTTGCTTCCATTTCATTAGAAAACAAAAATCAAAGCTGTTGAGTGACCGCGTGGGATTCTCAGACCTGTGCAGGTCATTGCTGTCCCTCTGACAACCAATCAAGGAATTAAATTTTTTATATCAGAAACCTTAATGACTTAGCCTAGGTATTCATTCCAACAAAGCCAAGGGGCAAAGAAACCTAGAGAAACCACCCAACATCACGGCAGTGAATTATGGAAAGTTTATTGCATTTATTGGTTATATATTGTTTAAAGTATTTTCTGCAGTTCAGAAAACATATGTTGTCAACAAAAAGGTACAGCAGAAAACATGCTGTCAGCACAAAGATACAGCATTTACAGTTAAATATTGTGTCTTACTGAGCAGAATACAGGAAATAAAATCTGCATTTTTAACATGCTGAAGTCAGTATTTGGTTCAGACAGCTTGACAACAACTGCAAAAAAAAATAGTTTTTCATTTTCTGCTCTGCAGATTGGAAACAAAAAGTCAAAACTCTATAAATTTCACGGAAATGTTGCCCCCTACTGCTTATGATGTGTAATTCCTGAAATATTTTCTCCATGTTAACTGCAAATAAAGTATAGAACAGCTGGAGATTAATCAACTTTAGCTCCAGACACTGCTTTAAGATGCAAGCATGGAAATGAATACTGTAAGAGAATTTAGCTCCCTGAAGAAACTCGGTGGGTAAAACAAGTTGCTGAAGGGTGAGAATTTAAGAAAGGTACAGCAGAGTTGGCAACTGAATACACTTCTTATCACACTCATTGCTGTAATCAGAGGGCTCACCTTGCTGAATTCAGTGAAGTTATATCAACAAGGGGCTGTGATGGAATAACTGAGAACACAATTATAACTGATCCTATTTCCAAAGGAAAATTTACTAACGTCCATGTTCTGCCAATTAACTTAATTAAGCAGATAGTAGGTACTGACTGGATTTACAAAGGGCCTCACAATGCAACACATGAACTGTTTAAAGGAAAAAAAGCACCTTAGAAAAGAACTGCATTAAAAGTTTACAACAGAGCAGTTCCACTTCTGGTAGCACGCTGCCTTCTCTTACAGCTACGGACTGGCAGAGAACTGGGGACGTGACCACTGAAGCAGGCAATGCTGGGAAGCCTGGACCAAAGAACTACCACAGAGGTGTATCTCATTCTTTGGGATATAAAACTCAGATGTAAATTTGCATTTCTTTGGTTTTTAAGCATGACTTGAGACTAAGAAGTTTTTATTTAATTCAATAAACAATCACTTTTCATAAACAATTTCAAAGCAACCCTTAAAAGCTGGCTGCTTCTATTGATACTGAAAATACATCTATTAAAATGTTTACCAATACCTATTTTATTAAAATCTTAATCTCTAAGTACAAAACAAAGCTTAGAGATGATTGCCTACATAGTGTCACTCTATTGTCTTACTTAACACATTATGACTGTACTGTCTCCATCTTTGCACAGAAATGTCTGTTAACTATTATTTTTTTAGGCTCTGAGTTGAATGTAAACCCTATGCTCACTGTTATGGATAGTGCTTCATATCAACCTCAAACTATCATCATCTTCATGAAACAGGTAGCTGCTAAACTCATTGAGTTTTAAAATTTTACCTTTGCTGCAAGAGATTCCTTCTCTCTCAGGGAATTCCATTCAATAATATTGTTTTTTTATTAGGATTTCCCCAAGTTCCTAACAGGCAAAGTATTTCGATGTTCAGGACTACAAGAAAGATCCATCACCTCATTTTTATAGCAAATCTGACATTATAAAATCTTCCCGTGCCCAGCTAAATCAAAGATTTTGCAACTTTGCTGTGTTACTGTGGTTAAACTTGATTTTGGATGCTCTCTAGATGAAACCACACTGTTTGAAACATAATCTTCAAGTCCTAACACTAACAGCGGGCATACATCAAAAGTAACACCAGCTATTTCATCCATGTCAGTTTTAAAACACACGGTGGGGACCTTTGCTCTGTTCCTCAGTTCGGTATTTTGCTTTCCATGCTGTGAAGTCACAGCTTTTCCCAGTATTCATCCTCATGCCACAAGCATCCTTATTAATCTTCCATAAAGCACAACAGTTTAGCTATTTCTGCAGACACTGATCAAAGAAAATGCTGACACAGCTGCTGACATACTGCTATTAAAAACCACTGTCATGCTTCTCTCACTTGTTACTGCAGCCTGCCTACAGGGAGCCATTTCACTGCTGACTGGTTGACAAGCACGGGAGTGTGGGAAGCTCTAACTTCCATGAAGCAGTCTCAGGGATGTTAAGAAATACTCTTTATTTTCCTTAGTACATGAACAAAGATAAAACACACCTGCATAAATAGCCTGTATGAAGACGTAAGTATTTACAGGTTTCTAATCCAATGCTGTAGATTTCAAAACGAGAGCGTTTAGCGACGCTTAGAGCGTCACTAAAGCCAGCTATGTGCTAGGCAAAGTGAGTAACCAGAAGACATGTCAAAATGTGTTTTAAATCCTCTTCAGACAACAGGATGTTACTTGAGACCTTGCAAGGTTAGCAGCATGTTTTCTCTCTTTATATACATTTATATTAGTGCTCAAAATGATCTGCTACATGACTTCATGCCAAAGTGGAACTTCAAACATTCACATCAACACTTACCTGACCACACATATTTTACAAATAGAGGACATGCCATCTCCTCTGCAAGACAGCTTCTCAACAGCATGAACACATAGGTATGTGTGTGGAGTAGTTCTGACAGCTTCAGATGCTACTCCTGACATCTGGTAACAGGAAGTCTCTCTCATAAATAGTATGACTAAGTAGTGAATAATCTGGCTGTCAGACATGCTCTTTTAAGAAGTGGTAGCTCCAAGCTCTCAGCTTCATTCTGACAATTCAAAATCTGGCCACATGCAATCTGTGGCACGTGTGCCATTGCTTTCTGACCCCTGGAAATTTGTGGCTCTCCTTTCCTCCATGACCCAGCTGCCAACATAGGAAGCAAGGTAAAACCAACAAACAAGGCATTATTGGAGCATCCCTGTGCCAATCTATTTCCTGTCACAGCATTTGAAGGACAACAGTAATGCTGCACTAGCTATCAGACCGCTGCTGTCTCTAACAGCCATCATTTTGGCAGCTGACAGATAACGCATTCCCTACAGCCCAGATTTATGACAAGTGCTCTTTGCTGCTCCACAGAATCGGAGCCTGTGTATTCAAGTCCCCTTTGGAATTGCAGTAACACCTAAAATCAGATCATACAAAATAAACACTATTTTGATTCAAATGCCTTTGCAATTAACCTGGCTAAACTCATATATAAACAAAGCCAATACTTAATGTTATTGATGACTTGCTGGATCTTTGGTAGCTTTCTCTCTCCTAGTACCTTTCCTGGGCGACTACAAGTCTAGGAACAGCCCACAAAAAGACTGTGTCTAGCCACAAATAGAATGTCCAACATTACTGCTAGCACTCGTGAGAGAAATCAAATATGTGACCTCATTATCAAAATCAAAATTTCCTGTCAGCATGTAAGTAACAGGAACATATGGGTTGTAACATTAGGGATATTTCAGTAGGTGGCATCCACGCGTATCTCTGAATGCTGTAACACAATACCAAGAGACAGGATGAACTTAGGGGATGCCACAGTAGCAAAATATTTGGTCAGGGGCAGAGTTACCCTGTCTGCAACAGTTATTACAATATCCCAATGAGATGGTTAAGTTTTATGTATTCAGTCAATATTTGGTCAGGGGCAGAGTTACCCTGTCTGCAACAGTTATTACAATATCCCAATGAGATGGTTAAGTTTTATGTATTCAGTCCAATTATTTAGGCACATCAGTTCTTGTAAGACCTGTGATAATCAAGTATTGAACAAAGACAGAAAGATCTGCCTGAAAAAAATGATATCACTGTCACTCTATTGATATTACCGTGGTCCCAGTGGTTAGCAAGGAAGAAATAGACTCTGCCTACTCCAGAAATGGTCTTGCTTCACCACCAACAGAATTTGGAACTACAAAAGATGAAGACTGAATGACATGGAGGCATGTTCTATAACCAGACAGCAGCTCCACAATTTGTACAACGTATACGTAAAGCAGGAGTTGCTAATTGAACAGCATGTTGACACTACAGTCCTGGATGCAAGATACCTGCTACGATCATCAACTGTGAAACAGTATCCTTAAAGGGCTATTCAAAACTCCTGTCCTCATTAATATATTATTTCATGAAAGTGGTACGAATTTGCCTTGCAGACTTTCATTTCTTATAGGATGTTTCACATTGTACCTCAGTGTACTGTTTAGGAAATGGTTCCTATGTAAAAAATGTTTTCCACAGATTTTTGAGGGCTGGAAGCATCTGCAATGTCCCATTATACATAATGCAAAGACCAAACCGATTGCCAAGCACCTACCTGCAAATCCCTGAAACAGCCATGTTCTGCCAAAGGCCAAATAGTTTGATGGGATTGATTTTCCCATCACATGTCTGACATTCAGATCAACCTTTTTGCATTTCCATGTTATAATTCAGTCTCATCTTCACCAAGCTTGGCAATGCCACATGCAATCCTTTGTAAAGCATTTCCCATCTTGCACAACCTCATCCAAAAAATCTCAGTTCCTTTCGAGAAGGATGACTTACTAGATGTCAAATTCTTGCACAAAGACATTTACAAAACTTTTGTTGTTCAAGAATTTCTTTCCTCTTTTCATCATTTTAATGAACATCTTTCTCTCTAGTGACAACTTTGCATAGCTGCAGCATGCTTACTGTCTCAAAAGCATGGAAAAAGCCTAATTCATCCAAAATCAAATTATATACACGTAGGGTTATGGAATTAACTAGAGAATGTTTAGTTGTCTCTAAACCACTCTCTATGGAGAAGGACTAAATGAAATTAACTTGGGAGATCTCATCAACCACTACACACTTCAGTGTTTACATCACAAATATATGCATTCATTAGGGGTTTAAACCACCTTTGTGATTTCATTAGGTGGAAAAATAGGGAGGACTTATACCTACTTGCAAAACTTTTCTTGACTTAATTTTTCTTAAAGTCTCACCATGTCTTTGGCAAAACAGTTTTCCCTTCACTGCAATACAAGAAAAGACAGACATATTCCTCTGAATTCTACTTGTCTTGATATGTTTTCTATTAGCTTTGAATTTCATGAAAGCAGAGCTAGAAACTTAATTGGATATGACTTATTCACAGCAGGCTAGAGTTAGAAGTTTGATTTGAGACACAAGAAATCCACATGCGTACACCTTTTATGTGCTGGAGGTTGTGGCACAGAAATTTGTAGAAGACAGCCAGATGAGTTCATTTTATACCCATATTTACATAAATTTAAACAAGCTTTGCAGTATGATGCAGCTTTTAAAAATGTAGACAGCTCCCTGTGTATGGAAATCTTCAGCATACAGAATAGTAGTATTTAGAGAAATGGCAATAGAAAATAGTCATTTCGAATTATCAAAATATAACTTTTTGATATGAAAGGACTGCAAAAATGGTTTATGGAAGTATATGTTATCTAATGATAATTTGCATTATTGCTCAAGAATCTTAAAGATCTCCCTTAAATTAATTATGCTTCAACACAACTGAGGACATGGAAGTAAGCAGTATTGTCCCAATTGTGCAGCCTGATAAACTGTGATGAAGAGTGGTTATGTCATTCATCTGCAGAAGAAGAATAGGGTAGTAATGAAAACAGGAACTTGGCTACCAACTGTCTACCTACTTTTGAGTTTTTGCTCCTTCAAAGATATATGCAAATCCATTGGCTTTCAACCAGTCACACATTGTGGGACTACTGGCCTCACACTTCACATTAGTAGCATAAACTATTATTGCACATAGGGACAGCATTGTTCAACTTCTTCATCAATGACCTGGATGAAGGGACAGAGTGCACCCTCAGCAAGTTTGCTGATGATACAAAACTGGGAGGAGTGGCCGATACCCCAGAGGGCTATGCTGCCATTCAGAGAGACCTGGACAGGCTGGAGAGGTGGGCGGAGAGGAACCTCATGAAGTTCAACAAAGGGAAGCACAGGGTCCTGCACCTGGGGAGGAATAACCCCATGCACCAGTACAGGTTGGGGACTGACCTGCTGGAGGGCAGCTCTGCGGAGAAGGACCTGGCAGTCCTGGTGGACACCAAGTTGACCATGAGCCAGCAATATGCCCTTGTGGCCAAGAAGGCCAATGGTATGCTGGGGCGCATCAGGAAGAGTGTTGCCAGCAGGTGGAGGGAGGTGATCCCCCCCCCTCTACTCAGCCCTGGTGAGGCCGCATCTGGAGTACTGCGTCCAGTTCTGGGCTCCCCAATACAAGAGAGACATAGAGCTACTGGAGCGAGTCTAGCGGAGGGCTGCTAAGATGATTAGGGGACTGGAGCATCTCTCTCATGAGAAAAGACTGAAATATTGTAAAGATGTGACCACATTTCAGGTAGGTATACCTAAGTTATCCTTAGCCTAGCTAACTTGCACACTAATAACAAAAAAGCCATGAGAGTACTGAAGTAATCTTTAAAAGCATAAATATGCAATAATTGAAATAACTGTTGTATGACCATGACGTTCCACAAAATGCTACAGTTTCCCCCCCCCCCATTTGTTTTTTTAACAGGGACATTTCTTCTTATTTTGCTCCTACATCAGGTCTTCACTGACAACCTGGCAGCATTATTCTGTGACCAAACACTCCTCCTAAGAAAGCCACTTATATGGCCAAAATCTCATTCTAGGCCCACTTCCTCGTGGACTAGAGGACTGGCAATAACTTGGACATGAAGGACTGTAGGTTTAGTCTAGCAGAGGAACACTCAAATGTTTATATACTCTAAAACATCAAGATGATGAGAAAAAAAACATTTCAAGTGAATGTTTTTAAATGAAAAAAGTGCATTTAACACACAATAGAAAAGTTATTTTCCATTACATGAGTTTTCAATAATAATCTGACTCTCACTTAATCTTCTAAACACTTTACTAACCCTAATTAATAAACACCTTCAGCAACCCAAAAATTAAAGTAGGTAACTAAGATTGTCCCTATTTACATATGTGGAACTGCCACAAAAGGTTTAAGTGCAAAAGACAGTCTGGGGTAGCACAAGGCTTAGAACTGAAGCATTCTTGGCTCCCAGTGTTGTGATTAGACCAGTAAGGTTTACACTCCTAAGAATGCAGCAATAAAACCCAGTGGATATTGTTTCCCTTCTGATATAAATACACTTACAGGTTGATGAAAATACATATGTATACACTACATAACATTGAGCTGCTATGTTCATAGCATACCTTGTTCTCTCTGTTGATCTTTTTGTTCCATGGAAACAAGAGCAGAGAAATGTGCCTGATCGTAGGCAAGGACAAGAGGTGAGCAATGACATCTGTTTGGTAGAACTTCAAGTGGCAAATAAATTCCTCCAAATGGTATAGGTGCAAATGCTGCAAAGAAAAATGGGATTCTTTAGCTTTATGAAAGAACGGACATTAATGTTGGATCTATAATATGCAACAATTGTGCTTCTAGAGGTACCAGTAGGCAATGTAGAAAAGAAGAAAGCAATGTTGAAAACAGTCAGAAGAGCAGGTAAAATTTCATTATAAAAGGGTCAGAAAATACACTATGAACTATGAACGAAAACATTTTTCCCTTATGCATACATTTTCCCTCGTTCTAACTGTTTACTAATAAAGACATCAGTGTCTTTTAAATAAAAGATCGTTATGACTCTCTCATGCACGTAGATCTGCACCTGTCTGGAATACCTTCGTTATAGGAATATTTTCCAACAATCAGCAGTAAATACACTATCAGTCCTCTCAGTTCTTTAGGCAACATACTCTGCTCATGAGAAAAGAACACTGGGATCATTGTGACAGAATCAGATTGGGTCTAGGAGAAAAAAAAAACAGGTGTGGGGAGGAGCACAAAATTGGAATAGGAAAAGTTTGAGGAAATGAAGTAAAAGTGATTGAGTTTTTTCATTGGTCAGGAAACATACTAGTGTTAATTAGTATTCTATTATTATTGGACCCTTCCATAATATTAATAAGACTATACTGTTTTTAAAACTACATCATGGTGAACACATGAAAAATATAAAGAAAAGAACAACAATGAGAACTCAATAAATTATTCATACTTAATATCTTTTTAAATGAATTGTACTCTTTCCTGCATTGAATTTATCTTTATAAAGTGACTGAATATAAAAAGCTTTTAGGAAATGGTTTAAATGTGAAATAATTCAAATGCTTTCTAAAAACAAATTACAGTACATGGTTTGCTCTGTAAGCTATTTTATTTGGTGGCATCTTTTGCAATTTATTATTTTGCAAGGGTCCAAACTGAAATTCTATAATTTGAATTGAAAAATACGCTTTATCTTTCCTGTTAGTATAACAAGTAGATATTGAAAAATTCTCTACTGTTGACCAAGTTATCTAATGGAAAAATTTGATCCAAATCCCCCTGAAATCCATTGTTTCAAACTTTAAGGGGAAAATATGTTTAATGACAAAAGAAGCACAAACACTTATGGATGAACAACACAGATGGAATGAAATGGACACAGCAAAATCAGAACTTTGTTAACAGAGATCAGTAATCTGAAGAAAAGTTATATATTCCCTGAATTTTAATATTTTCAAAAATGAGCCTGAATATTCCTAGTATTTCATATAATTTTAGTTACACGACTCTACACAAAGGAGAGCTAATGTGCTTCACATACTAAAATATTTCAGACCTGTACTGGTATTTGTTTAAAGAATATTATGGAATTTATAAGAAAAGTGTTGTGTTCTGTAATTTGTTGGATAGTACGTTAATAGTAAATATGTGAGGTAAACAGGTCATCAGTGTCCTTCAGTAAGATTCACATAATTATCCTGTATTTTTTACTTTGACCTAACAGAGATTGGCCTAATATCATTCTGCTCCTTTTTTCAGGAAAAGGCAGAAATGCTCAAGTATGTTCCATCTGTGACTTTTAGTTATGATAGGTTATCGTTGATTCAATAAAAATAGGTTTATTAAAATAAATTTCCAATGAAAAGCTCTTACCTTCTCCCCCTGAGTCCCGTAACATTGTATCTGCTACTACAACAATAGGTCTTCTCAAAATATGGGCTAAGACAAAAACATGGAACTCTTCCAAGCTCTCATACACTGGATCTTCTGAATTATCAACTCTGGAAGACAGAGCATTGAAGCTTTAGTGAATCGACACACCACTGCAGCTATTTCCCCTTCCTCGTCACTCATATTCCCACTCCTATGAAACACATATTCCAAGTACTGAAATAGATAACAAAAAAAAAAAACAAAAAAAAAAGGGAAAGGGTAATATATTTTTGGAAATAAAGAGAATAGCAGCAACAAAAAGAATGTTTTCACTTGCAGACTCCAAACTAGTTTTGTAGTCATTCAAATCATTACCTTCTGATATTGTCTGGTAGCCTAATGGGAATAAAAAGGTAATTCTTAGCCAAGCTCCTAGCATATAGCTGCTCTGTCACTATAATCATCGTTTCATGCAACACAGAGACCCTACAATGAAAAGGTATGTATTTTTCCAGTTTCTCTAAATAAAATACACATGAATTATCTTGGCAATGTAAGAAACTTTGATGTCAACCTGAACTGTGAGGAAGAATTTAACCCATAAAGATGACAGCAAAATTTCTTTTCTTTGATCATTACTATATTTTTAAAGGTAGGGACGCGTACATGTGTAAGGAGCTGGAGACTCATTTTCTTAACAGCTTGTACAATAAGATGAGTTTCACCAAGTTTTACACATCTAAAGTCAGGAGTCTAAGCCTTTCTCCTTGACTACCTTTATAGATAATGAAGAAAAAAAAAATCGGCATATCTGGAGATAGGATCATCCCTCCCATCTCAAGCATTTGCCCCAAGATGAGATGAAAGTTCTCATTTCTCTCTACAGAATACAAAAGGAAAATAAATGCTGATGTAGTGAGGTGAGATGAGGCCAATGAGTTTTGCCAGCAGAGCTTTATGTTTCAGAAGACATAAGAAGAATTGATATAAGTATCCGAACAGGAGAACATGAAAGTCAGAGTAGGACAGCACTACAGAGGAATCCAAGTCTTTTCTTTACATTGACCTTCTAATGCACCTCATCCAGCTACCACCAGAATTAATGAAAGTCTTTCCATTCTCTTCAATCAAGCTGGAGCAGATACAGAGCACCTCAAAAAGTATAAAGATAATATTTCATTTGTACATTAAAATAAATAGTTTTTTTCCAGGTTTTATTCAGAAATATTCCATGAGTCTAGAAAGAGTTAATGCTCAATCAGCCTCACAATGAATAAGTAATTTAAGACAAAGGAAGAAGAGTGCTGTTCTTGGAAGGAATTTAAGAATCAGTATAAAATATAATAGGATGCTAATCTGAGCACTTGAAGAGTCTTCTGCCTGTCAGTATCTTCTCCCTTTCATGTTTTAGATACAATTGCATTTATCAGACATCTTGGAAAAAAATGTTAAATTCATAATCCTTACATGGCAAAAATGTGGAAATACCTTTTA
This sequence comes from Apteryx rowi, assembly GCF_003343035.1. NCBI lineage: Eukaryota > Metazoa > Chordata > Aves > Apterygiformes > Apterygidae > Apteryx > Apteryx rowi. The sequence goes on from NW_020447819.1 coordinate 491,957, forward strand.
ATACCTAGCTGTCCAAGGAAGTGGAGTTAACTGATAATATTTCACAGCTGACAATATGATATTTTCTGTAAAACCACAATTAGTCCTAAATCCTAAACTACAGAGGTGGCCAAAATGAATAAATTACCTACTAAAAGAATTTGACAGAGACAAGTACACAGAATATAAGAAAACGAGACTGAGATACCCCAGTCCTATCTGGGATGATCTTCAGACAGTTTCTGTTCTATCCATAATCTGATGTCTGGAAGGCACAAGCAACAACAGAATAGAGAAAAACAGAATGACAGGATGTTTATTAAAACTGAAAAATATATCTGAATGTGACAGGAATATTTGTGAAAACTCATGTTAAATTACATAACTACCATTACCAAGAAGAATATAGAGATAAGATATCTAGGAAAGTCAAAAATGTGTACAGCACACAGAGCGAGATTTGTAATTTCTTCATGTCAATATTATAAAGCTATAAAGCACCCAGGGTACCAGTACCTGCCAGATTCCTCTAAGGCATATACACTTATACTCAACAGCATCAAGTGTCAGAAATACAAATTTAACAACACAAATTAATAGTACTAAACCACCAAGTTTATAAAGACAGATAATTCCTTAAAATACAATTTATGGACTAAAATCCTCAAAGTCTTTAAAAAGAGATACCTGTGCTATCTTATTCATCTGAAAAAATGGATTAGTCTTATTTTCCCAATGTATACAAACTTCAAAAAAAAGTATTCATACCTGAATAGACACGCATAATTGCTAAGTTTGCTTTAAATGTTCTATTTTACTGAAAAGCTTACAAAGCATGCAAAGTTACATGTGTTTTGTGGCTCAAATTTTCTGAAAGTAAGAACACAGAAACTTTATCTTAAAAAATATGTGCTAATAACTTCTAGTGGTACACTACTGATCACTAAATGCTACGGGGTACTTTTCCATCAAAAACGTAGTGCTGAAAACCTGATTTAAATTTCAATGAAGAAGAAGAAAGAAAAAGCCTTCCAATCAGCACCAGTGTGCTTTGGATCAGACCCACACTATTGCAGGAAATGGAAATGCCCCACATGTTTGAAAAGCTAACCTATGAGGTCAATCGTTTATGAAACACATCATTCATTCATTCATCCGCACTGCAAGAATAATTCTGTTAAATTCTCTGCCCCTCTAGCTGAACATTTCTGAGCCATTCTATAACTTCAAAAGCATTTTATAGAATTTTAAAGTTTCTCTTGCTTCCTTTCCTATTTTTCTAGTCCATTCACATCACTAGAACATTTTAAAGCTTTGCCTGTGTTACCTCTGTCACAGGAGAAGACAGAAAAAATATGCTGCAGGGAAGACGACTGAAAAACAGTAGGGTTGTGGGAAGGAGACAAAAGTAAAGAAGATCATTCACAGTTGAGTGCCACTTAAAAATGTAAGCTGCACAGAACACAGCTTCTGTAAGACATGACAAATCAAGGTGAGCAACACAACCGAGCAGCACTCTCCAAGGAAGGCAGAGATTGTCCTCTCACTGCCATGCATGCAGAGAACTTCTGGACATTCACTTCTGACGTATCTTTGAGGACCTGCATTCACAAATCTGTGTGCAAAATGGAGGGGTTTACCCCTCCATAGCAATATTTCAAGGGCCTTTTCTATCCCCATGTATTCATCTTGGCTGCACACAACATACTCCTCTCCTGAGATGAGATCAGTGTTAATTATTATCCTGAATCAAGTACAAAGGCTCTCTCTCTTTTATCAGAAAAGTCATGAAAATATAGACTTTAATACTAATAGTACTTATCAAATAAAGATAGATCAATGCACTGATCTTAGCACACAGAGGTGGAAACATAATCAGGCAACCATAAGACTCATGTACACAATGATCTAAAAAACCAAACCATTTTAAACAGTGAACTTCCCCATATACCAACATTGGACACGGTTAAAAGAGTTCAGAAATACAAAATCATAAGCTTATCAAGTGTAGGATATGTGACTCAATATAGGAAATTTACCACAGTTTACACATTTTTCTCGCAGCTCATATACACTGTAGTTAAGAAAAAAAGTGTCTATAGAAAATCTTCCATTTTGAAGAAATGCAAAATACAAAATGTAATTGTTCAGAAATTTACAGCAAGTCATCTGAACCCATGATAACAGGTGCCTTTAATTAACTGAAATGATTTGGGATCACAGGAGTCTGCTTTTGAATCCTTAACTTGCTACTACTGGTGTTCTGGGTGCACACAGACACCCTAGTCACATGCTAAACAAAACAAACTGTACAAAAGCCAAATGATATCTGAAAGTTTGCACCAACATATATGCCAAACAAATGCCATGTTAAAAGCTTGGATAGATATTTTGCAGTATACTGTAAGGATTTTTTTTGGTTGGGTTTTTGTTTTGTTTTTCTTTTTTACAGATACCAGTGAAGCAATTCCAAAGGGATGAGACAAAAGTCAAATGGATTTCTGGGTCAGAAATCCCTTTAGTTGTGCATGATTAGTTCAGTTAAACCAGATACAGGCATTTTAGACATTTATTCCTTCTTTCAAACAAGGGTTACAGATTACATATTTTCTTAAAATAGACTCAGAAGGAATTACTGTTAAATAGCACGTCTCAAAAACAAGGACTGCTTTCCATCAGAAAGGAGTTCATTATCTATTGTGGTTAGATTCTTCAATCCAACTTTGTGGTCATGCATTTTGATTATTTTATTCCTAGGCAAATAAGTGCTATTTTAACTTGTTACAAGAGATTGGGAAGCCACAGACTAGAAAATGAAGACTTTGATGAGGATAGGCTAGCATGCCACAGAAGAGACCAACACAGTTCAAGTTCATGTAACAATGTGATTTTGACATTAGAGCGATAATGAATCTCTGCCAAGTACAGTACTTTACCACAAAACCCATTATTAGTAAATGACTTCACCTTAAAACCCAAGGAGAATTGAACTAAACTTGAGCCACTATTTCAGGCCATATTTCTTTTGGATTCAAACACATTTTAAATAAACATTAGAAATAATTTTATAACAGAATGGAAAGAGGACAATCTATAAAAATAAAACACAAAAAATGACACTAACAGAAAAAATTATGAAATGTTCCATCCATAGCTATGCTGAAACACATCTGCTATGTAAGACAGTGTCCAGAAGAACAGAGCTTATTCCTCACTCACGACCAGCTCATACTCGACTCCCACTCAGTCACTTCTTTCCAGAGGAAAGTCAAACCCAGCAACCTCTATACAGTGATAAAGACACCTGACTCAAACTAGAAATGGCTGCATGTAATTTAAGTATTAATTTTCATTATATGAGATTTGTGAAAAATAACAACTGAATATAACTGTATGGGCACTGCTCTAGAACACGTGGGCCAAATCCAGTAATCGTCCCACAGCCCTGATGGCATCCAGCCCAGCCCTGGAACTTTACACTACAATTTTTCATTTTAACTCAGGGAGCACAGCAGAATATAAATTATTAACAACAGGCTGATGCAGGATACAAATTCTCTGCTCAAACAATGAGACACCTGTCCTTCCCTGGTCCACTTTCCCCTTCCCTAAACTTGTCAGGAAATTTTTCCTGATATTCAAACTAAATTCTCTGTTTTGTAATTTTCTCTCACATTCCTTACTGAATTCTTCTCCATCCTTGGCTGTGGCAGCTTTCCAACATTTGCAGTCAATTATGCCACCCTAATAGCAATTTCTTAGCCAAAAGGAAGTTAGAAGAATCATGTTCTTGGCAAGACAATATGAAACGAAGATTTTATTTCCTGATAAAATATTTCCAGAATCTACTCTTTCTAAAAGCTTTTTTTTTTTAATCCTCTAGTTATTCTCTATCTCCTAATTAATGATGTTTCTAGATGTGAAAGTCATATTCTAGATACAGCTGTATCAGAAGACCCTTTATCCCTTTGGTTAATTGATGGTTAATTGCCTGACTGCACATGAAGTCCAAAATTCCACTGAGCTTCTCTATTCTTGAATATCACATCACCAGGTTGCTTGATTCAATATTAATGGTTGCATTCACACATTTCAAATGCCTCTCTTCTATTACACATCTGTTTTTCGTTTCTCATTTTCAGTGTTCAATTTTGTTTCATCATTGCCCATAATTTATCTGGACTATATTACAGTACTTCAGTATCATTGCTAAGCATTCAGTATGAATTTTTATAAAGGCTAATGAGAATGAAAAATATAATCATTAACAACTACCCATATCAACCTGCCACATCCTTTTACCCACTTATTCCACTTTTTTCATGGTCCTTTATTTAAGCACAAGTATATGGCCACGAAAATTGTGGCCAACTTCATTTTGTCAATATAACTTTGAAGAAAGAAAATTTAAGAAATGGAAATTAATCCCTCTGTTCATGTAAAGTTAAGTTTTCAATAATAAAATCCACAAATATGACATTATATAATTCTACACTACAGCATCCTGCTCAGCCAGGACACTTTGACCAAATATTTTATATTAATTGTAGAAAAAGATTAACAAAAAAGTAAGTTAAAAAAACCTCAATCTAGTTTACAGGAACGCTGTTGTCTCAGATCTGAACAGGATGCACATCTACTCAGCACTCCACAGAGATTCCCTCTCTCATGGAAAACTTGATTTATACTATAGCCAGTAATGAGGAAAAAAGAATTCAGAAGTCTGAAAAAGCAAGTGACCTAACCTGCTGTTCCACCTTGCTATCTCCTGTCTATTCCTCTTTTGCCTGTAATCTCTGAGCAAGTGCTCTGTGTTCACGTCCTTGGATTTCCTTCCACATGGCTCTCTATGGTAACCTTGCTTTTCTTTCCCAAGCACATGCTCTAGATTCTCACAGTTTGTCCAACAGACTCATAACAGCTATTCTGCGTTTCCACAGCAAGACTCACGCAGAGCCTGGGAGACCCCAGCAGTATTCCCAGCAAGGCAGACCAATGCCTGTAGACAGTGGAGCTGCACTGAAACAACATGAGTTGTATCAGGTTCTTCAACCTGGTAACTTGGTACAAGCATGAGACCAGAAGGAAACCTGAATTCATACCTTTGGACCTGCCACCATTCCACCTCTGAATCCTCTTCCTTCCCTGCTTAGGGCTCCCCAAATTACAAACATCATATGTCAAAGTTGCAGCTTACTAGCAAGCACAAACTGCTGCTGTAGATAAGTTTAGGAACTTATCCTTTGCTTCCCTTGCACAGTACTTCAGCAATGACCTTTCACTCAAACACAGAAACCACATGGTAATGGTACGATTTCCTCCTTTTCTTCCAAGAAAAAATGGGTACACTGCATTGACTACAACAGATTCAGAATATGAATGTTTCAAGATCCTACTTTTATTTATTCTTCTTTAAAAACATCAATAGCTTTTGACCATAGAGAAACAATATCTAAGAAGCAATTTTCAAGGCATAAAATAAAAGAGAAGGTTGAAGACCTAAATCAGCTTTCACTACTTTGATTTGAATGTTATACTGTATTTAATTGTGTGGAAATGCATACTTCTGTGCAAAACATCTTTTGTGGCATGTGAGATGCAAACATCTGTCAATTATGAAACATCTAGAATTCAACAGAAACCTGCTAAGTAAGGCAAAGCACATTCACCATATCCGTACTATTACTTAATTTTAATGCCTAACATAATTCTGATCTCATCTCTGTCTTGAACTTGATCTCTTTTCTTCAGTTTGTAGGACATTCAAGGTTTTCAGATCAGAAGGGCTCTCTGAACTAGCATATTTAAACTATCACAATAATATGAGTATTTCCAAGTTATATTAGGCTTCAGCACAGTTTACAGTTGAAAAATAAGCCAGATAAAAAGATACTATATCTATCAGACACTTCAGCTAATGTAGAAAAGATCTACTGTTTGCTTTACTGAACCTTTTTCTATCAGTGCCCTTATAATTGCACTGAACTAGTTAAATAGGAACAGCACTCCTGTAGCAGACAACGAGGGCAAACAACAACAGTTTTTAAGCAACGTCTTCCCTAAGTGATTAAGTGAACTAGATTCTTCTCTTATGTGAGAATGCGCAAGAATATCTTTTACTGCAGTTCCTAGGTTTACAGGAATGCCAGTAATCACATTTCATTTTTTTGCAATAGTTTGGATAGTATGTTGAAATATTCTGAATATATAACCAAGTGTGAAAACTCAGAAATTAGATACATTTGAAAGCTACTTCCTGTTTAATTGTTCAGGTTTTGCTGCCTTAAATATAACTCTAATGACACGTGGAAAGATTACAACAGTCTTCCTTCCCTTCTTCCCTTTCTCAAATCACTTGGCTTAACAAGACAATGCCAATTGTATCAAGAATATGAGACAGCTACCTAGAAGCTCCCAGTTAATACTAAGAAAGAATGCCATCCACATTCAAAATCTGTCTTAGCTTATACCAGGACACTACATGACATCTAGCTTTCAGCCCTAGCTGCTTTCCAAGAAGTGGAATAACAACAGTGATATTCAACCTACCGCTAGAACAGGCTTTGAAATCCTTGACTGAAGATAGTCTGCAAAACAAACGAAGGGCTTGGAATTTTGTCTCTTTAGTGGCATTGCAATAGTCAGGTTTTTAACAAAAAGCAAGGGTGCAAGATATTTTCCTTTTTCAAAGCACTTGCTTCAGTTCAGCCCTGCCTTTGCTTGTAAACAGAGATAAATGAAACAATTATGATAATCTGAAATTTGTTTTTACATTTACGGAAAGATGTGCAAATCAGTTTCAAAACAAGACTCTGCTTCGTAGTTAATTAGCCTGTTTAAACTGCTTGAAGGATTCCACGTGTTGGAAACCAGAACTTAATAACAAGATTTTTCTCTGTTCCCTTCATCTTTGTCTCCAACTTCCAGCTCTCAAAAAGAGAAGGTTCTCAAAAAAGAAATCCCTAGAGATTCAGTGACAATTGCTGATCTCCTTTATAAGCACTTCACTCTCAAAAATAAATAAAACAAACTTGCAGGTGAATGAGGCAGCATAATTCCAAATCCATGTTGTCACCAAATTCTTTTGAAGCAGATGCAATTTTGGATGCTTTAGTTAGTTCTGACACCAAAGAAGAATTCCTCATCTATAATTCAAAGGCTAATTTGCAAACTTTCTTAATACAGTACCTAAATAGCAAATGCCATAATCACATCTGAAAAACACCGTTTTTTCCTTTTCCTTCTCAAGGGCTCTATTACTTTGAACTTTGGGTACGTTACACTGAAAAACCAATTCATTATATCACTATTCTTTGGAATGATTGCAATGAGAATTGCATATTCACATTTTTAATAGCTTAAGTTTCTTGGCAATTCTTCTTTGCTTTTGCTATTAATTTGAAAATTAACTGTTTAATTGGAAAAATTAACTGTTGTCTGTTTAACCTTACTTCATTCCCATTTGCAAAAAGAGAAATGCAAACCATGATGAAATCATGAAAAAAATTTAAATGAATCCTTTATTTAACAGTGTGATACTCTCTTTTTAAGTAACTGAGAACTAAAGTTAGAGACGACTGATTGGCTGGCAAATGCAAAATCTCCATGTCAGGACATCTCTAACTGGAACACACAGAACCTACGCACTGTATGAAACATGTACAGAATCAAACAGACAGAATGAGGCCATGAAAGATTGGTGGTGGATGGTCAAATTTAACAGAAATGTGAATTGAATTGAATTGCATTAGAAGACTAAAGCATATCTACAGGAAAGTATCTTGAAACAGAGAGGAAAAATTAAGAGTAAAATAAAAAAAATCTATTTTTTAAGCTTCAAAATACATGAAAATGAGACACACTGTGGCTGACAATTTGTAAAACACCTTCCTCCTGCATTAGGAGAATTCCCTATCCTTAATATCAATGGGTTAAAAGGAAAATGTAATGTAATATTTTTTCAAAGAATACAGAAGATTTTTTACTCTCGTTGTGTTCTATGCCCCATTTTGTCATTTACTTATCCCATGCAATTTTCTCCAGGGGAAACGGCAGCTAGAGGGAAAAAAAAGTGTTCTAATTAAACAAACACTAAGTATTCTTAGTTACAAACACTAGATACAAAAACTAAAGTTCCTGCATTCTTAAGGCTGGTCAATAATCATACTCTTTTGGAAAAACTGCACTGTTCCAGTGAGGTATGCTTTTTGAAATTAGCTATTTAAAGCAGACAGAATTCAATTCCATATGTATATTAGGGGTACTTAATTGCTGTAGATACTATATGATCCCAAATTTTTACACTAATATCTTTTTTCCATTTTATCCAACAGCTTCTATACATCTAAACTAAAATGCATGCCGGCAGTAATAAAGACAGTACTGGGTTTATCCCAACTACCAAATTCCCTGGTAAATTCTATACAAATCTAATTGACTAAAATGCTTCTAAGTGCATATTATAAAAAAATCAAACATACAAACTAAGCTGATCTTTAAGAAAACACCCTTTCTCCTTTCTTGTCTGTTAATACTAGGTGAGTAACTGGAAAACACTGTAACTCTACAGAGCTTAATCAAAGTAACTGCAATCAGTCATATTCTTGTAGAATCCATCCAGGTATGAATTAGGTATGAAAAGAACCAGGTATTAGGTATGAAAAGAACTTGAAGCTCTTAGAAATAGAGACTTATGCAAGGACTTTATGCTCATTCCAGCAACACTGTAAACTTAATCAGGATGAATAGTGAAGCAATTTCAATTTCAAAAAAACTCAATATCTAAATAATCCTTGCTTTTGAGAGTACTATTTATATTACATAGGAGTAATAAAAGCTTGAATAGTCAAAGAAAGGGCAACTGTTCCAATCAGCACAATATAAATTATTGCAATTTTTAGTCAAAGCTTTGGTAACTGTTCAAAGATCAAAGTAGCGTATTGTTTTTTCAGAATGGTTTCCTGAGACTACCAAGTATAACTCAATATTCTGCTTTATGCTTAAAAATACAGTGCATCCAAATATTTAATATTTAGCTTTAATACCAGAAATATGATTTTTCTTTCTATATGCTTAGGATTAACAGCAATTTAAAAGTAGAAAATATGAAGAGTTACTTGGTGATCTGCCCCAACAAAAGATCTCCATGAATATTTGCTATATTTGAACTACAAAGCAAGAAAGGATTGAAATAAATGTACAAGAATGAGAATCTAGCATTAAAACTGTGCTAAAACACAGAAAACAAGATTTTGGGGCACAAACTACTATCTTCTAGAATGTTATTAGAAGATGTGACGTTATTCTTTCACTCCATGCTTCAGTGACAATATCTGAACAACAGTCATCTTTCTGCTAAGTCTTACGAAAAGAAGAAGTTACATGTTCAGTGAGAAGCAGAAACTTCATTTCCTTGATGCTAAATGCTACAAACTCTGTGCTTGTCTCAGAAACTAGAAAACTAAGATTTATGAAAATCAGACTCTTCTGGATCCAAATTCACCTCAAGTTAGTGTAGGAACTGTACAAGGAGACTCAGTCAAACTGCTAAATATTGTTATGGAATGGTTAGACAATTATATTCTACTACGCAAAAACAAACAAACAAACAAACAACTGGTTGAAAAGGCAGTTTGCCAGTGCTATAAATGTCTTCATTCACTTGTACTGTATACTTTTCCTACTGAGAGCAAAAACTAGAAGATTTTATTTTACCCCAAACTTACCCGCCACCAGTGCCTCCGTTTTTGCTGAAATGTGTGCGAGGCTCACTTGATGCCAGCTTAAGCAGTTCATTCCATTCCCGTTCCCACTCTTCCTCTGTATATACCAAGCCTGACTAAGGGAGAGAATGAAATACCTTTAAGATTATGCTAGTATAAAATATAACTAGAATTCTGCAGTGGTATTTACAGCAAACTAATGTATTTTGAGTTTCATACATGATATGGTTTAATATATTGGACTGTTAGTGGTTCTATGTTTCTATTCAGGTGAAAAGAATATCAGCTGATTAAAACAGACCTAAGACACTAACTATACACTGGATTACGTTTCCAGTTATGGGTCTGCTCCTGCAAACACACCACTTCACTTTTTGAGGTCCACTTACTCATACCCATGTGAATTCCTTGCAAAGATGGTTAGCTTGCTTTACTGCCCATTTCTGGAACTTGGCTTTCCTCTGCAAAATAGGGAACTACTATGAATGCCCTCCTTGGCAGACAGGTGATGCTTTCTCCCTCTTTCACTGGGGAGAGGAGGGAAAGACGTTCAAGAGCAGAACAGGTAAATGAACGCTTCTGTGCCCCTGTGTTTTCAGGTAGCCTGAAGAACGCTGAGCCAATGACAGCTCCGTTTCTCTGCACTGACTGCTGCCAACCACAAGCAGATTACGAATATGCCACAAACATTTGACCATGTTCGCTTCATTGAGGCTGATCAGCATTCACGTTGGAGTATTTAAAAACCAGTTATCTGATTTCTCATGGTGTCTAAAAATTGGTGGAAGTATAAATTCCCACATCAAGAGAATGCAGGAACGAACAGAGAAACAGCACACTGGGGTTGTGGATAGCTCATATTTCCACTGAATCTACTAATTCTCCAACAGCTCTCCGTTAACATTCATATAAAGGAAACACACACATGACAACTTGGTTTAAATGAAAGGGCATTTTTGCCTATAATTTTGAATGTGACAAAAAAATATCGCTTAACCAAACAGCAGTTTCGTTTTGCTCTTGAAAGGTTTTTTAGCCTCCTGAAAAACAAATGTCTCCAGGATTACAGTTAAAAGAGAAATACTGAAGAAATTGCTTGTACATCTCACTGCAGGCAGGAAAACCGACCCACACAAGTAAGCAAACAAAATGAAGCCATCCAGGGAAGTGATTCCTGGGAAGATGTTTATAGGGAGATAAAAAGTTTGCACTGAGGATAAATATCTGATGGAAGAATACTTCTTTGGAAATTATTACATCAAAATATACATCCTGTAGCTTCTAAGCCTTTCCTGGAAAAACAGCTCTAACCTCTATTAAATCTCAGCAATCTGACTCCAGTACAAAATGAAAACTGACAAAAATCCTTATCTTTGGGATGATGATTAGCCCTGAAACTGGCTTTTCTAACCACTGTTTAGGCACATATATCCTCAGAAAAAAATACATGATGGAGTCCAGCTTTAAATCATTAGTTAAAACAAATCTACAGATGATTTTAGTTAAAAAAAAAAAATCCACTCAATATTTGGTCGTAGCTCTAAGAAAACTAACTTGACATTCTGGGGAGCTCTTTCTTAAATGAAATTCTTTTCTTTTGTGTATTCCATCCACTCATTTTAAAATGCTCATGAGAGCTAAATTATAAAGAATGGTTGAGATCATCAAGTCTACACTTAATTTTGGAGGTCAAAATTTTCTACTGGTTCCAAACCCATCTTAGAACTTCATAGATATGAAACTGTATATTTCTGTCCACAAAGCCAAAAACACATTTGCATTTTGATGCTCAAATTCTAAATACAAATATCTCTTTTCACATGCAAAATTGAAACACAGGGAATTTGGTAGCAATTAACACTTTCACACCAAACTTCAGAAGAATGCTTTTGACCCTACATGATGTTAACAAGATTGTCTTTAGGCTATACAGACCTCCTTATTCTGCTGGGTCTGTTGCCACCTCCATCTTCTTTTCAGTGCTTCCCTTTCAGCTCCAGTTCTCATCATAGTGTAGAGTGCTTTACGCAAGACAAGGTCCCGGTCATGAAATCCCCACATCCCTAAAATAGCAGAAGAAGGCACTCAGTTTTAAAGAAGCTACAGTGAAATAGAAACAGTAAGTATTAATACAATTAATATTGTTTTAAAGCAAAAGCAGCATAGCTTATTCATTATTTAAGATTCTCCTTAGTAGCAAAAAAATTCACTCATTTTTAAGGTTTCCTAATGAAACACTGAATGTTAGATAAGCTAATGAACAACAATACAGAATTCTAACAAATTTTAAAGATTGATTATGGACTGACTAAGGATTTCAGTTGTTTCAGTATTTGTTTCTGTGCAACTTCAACTTTGCTGTAAGTAATGGAATATTCAATGCACAAGTTTTGATTTTAGCTGGAGTTACCAACAGAGCTTGTGGACACCAGAATGCTAATGACAACTACAGGCAGTTTTGTGTATCTCAAATGATGATACAGACACCCATAAGACTCTGCTCTTACACAGCATGATGATAAATTTTCTTTGGCTTCTATATCCTAGTAAAGAGATGAGCATTCATGATGACTGGAAGTCCAAAAATACAAGCAGCCACAGGCTTTCAAGATCCTTTGAAGATAATAAAATGTCTTCATGTACTTGAAAATGGTACCCTATGATAAAAGAGAGCAGAGCTCTCACCAAGACATGTGCCTATAGGCAGCCATGTTTCAATTATTATATTGTCAGCTGCTGGCATTTAATATGTTTATTTCAAACTTTTCAAGTCAAAATACTTCAAGCATTTGCTGTAAATAACATACAATTCCTTGAAGGTGAAAATGGAGTGGGCATAGATAAAAGGGCCCTTGGAAACAAAATCTATTTTTCTTGTTACTTCTTCCAAAAAATAAAACAGTCTCTTCCAATGATTAAAAATCCCAATGTTTTTAAAAAATCACCTTTGGGAATTCTATTGGTGCAAGATTTTAGCAACAGTAACAAAAAAAGGAATTTCCTCAAAATAATTATGACATGCAAGACATTACAGATTTTCAGCTTCAGAGATTTTTATTTATTTGATAGCATTTGAAGAAAGCTTTCAAAGGTCTTGTATTAATGATTAATGAACCGGAATTTATTTTTAATTCACCCCAAACTCTGTCTCCCATATAATTAACCTCTCCAAGGAGTCAACAGAGATAATAAACACATATTGTACTCTTGAAGATAGTAAGACAACTGTTTAATAAAAGACAGAGGAGAACAAATGTAATTTCTCATCCACAATATAGACAATCCTGCAGAAGCACCTAGGGTTTCACCTGTACCAGGACTGTTAGATTGGGCTCAGTATGGAAAATGTGAGTCACTGGCATCCATGATGAAAGCTTTATGATACTGTTTGAGTCATACTTCTGATATCAACCTGATAAAACTTGCAGCTTCATCCCTCAAACATGCCTACAGCAAACACTTCTGTAAGTGAAAGCTGAAGAAGAATATGCTGCTCTAGAACCAGGCTTTTAATGAAAGTCTTTGTACCCCATGTGTTTGAGCTCTTTACGGCGATAGTGAAGAGTAAATATTTTTGGTAAAAGATTTCTTGTGCAGATTTTCCCTTACCTAAAGAGGCAGCATGCAAGAGGCAGTTTCCATCACCTGTTGTAGCCAAGGGAAGAAGACGTTTGCAACTTGTACACACTGTGGACCACCAATTCAGTCGTCCTAAAAAGAAAGCACCCATTAAAAGGGCTGAGTGGATGCTAAAACAGGATGAACACAGAGTATAGGCATATATATAGTGATGATGAATAATGTTGAAGGTTAACTGTAAAAATCGTTTCTGCCAAATAAGCTTAAATTTAATGCCAGAGTTAGAAACTGAAAAGGATTAGAAATAAGAGGCAGATAAACCATAACTATTCTCTAAATTTGTTTCGGATAAGATGAGAGCACCTTTAATTAATTTGCATCTTCCATTCTCAAATACTTCACTCAGGAATAGATTTTCAAGCAGTTCATTGTCTAAATACCCTTATGGGTCTGGGTATCAGTTTCCAAATATAATGGCCATCGGCCTGCTATACACAGATCAAAGATTACATCATTGCAGTAAAGTCTCAGAAGACAGAAGTATTGTGTGTGTGTGTGTGTGTTAATCAGGAAACATTAATGTTAGGTAAGTTTATCAGAGTACTATTGTTTCAGTCAGGTGGATTGTTTCTAGCACTGATTCTCTTCCCACTTACCATAGTGTAAATCATGATTAGGTTTACTGAAATCAACAGCTACCCCACCAGAGAAGAACTAAACATGAGACCACACGGCCAGCCCAAGGTCTAGGATAGCATGTAGCTTCTCCCTTTGAAAACATCACTTAAAAGATCCACTTATCCATCCTTACTCTATGAAGTATATTTTACAGATTATACAACAGAGATGGATTATGAAACAAACTGACAAGAATACAAATATTCAGAGTTATCTGGATGAAGCAAATGAAGCCATGAAGAGTATTAATGTCAAAGACAAAACTGGAAGTACATCATCCTTGGCTCATGGATTGCTGTGTGGTAGCTTAGTGGAATGTTAAGTCTTGGTTCAATGATTATTTGAAAATTTTTAATACAAAGAAAGAGAATGGGTCTAATTATATAACACCTTTGGGGATAAGGAAAAGCAGATGATTAACAATGATTAATACAGCTGGTGTATTTCCCAAGACTTTTTGAAAGGCTTTAAGTAATGTGCAATTGATACAGTGAATAATGCAATAGGCAGACTGTGGTGACTCAAACAATTTCTTTGTGTTTGTATTCTTTTCCAGAAATTTTCTTCCCCGATTCCTTTATTTGCAAGCTGAGAAGAAATAATATCTATGTATGGCTTATGGTTAAACCCCCAAAATAGAAATGTTGAGTTTAAGGCAGTGAGAAAACTTTTCTCCATTAATATTTTTTCATTAAAAATTATACTGGTTTGTTTGTAACAGCAGGTAACACATAATGTGCAAAAAACAGTCTAAAGATACTTTAACATGTGCCCCTTGTTACTTGCTTCAGGATACAGTACTGAAGAAAAACTATGTCATTAAATTTCATTTAGTCAGTATGGGTTGAGAGTTACTGCACTATAAAGGTAAAAATGCATTGCAGATCAATTACTAAGCACACTAGGTAATCCTCATATGATTTCAGCAGCTAGTTTGTAAATGCCTAAAATCTCAGACTAATCTTATTAAATTCTAAATTTAATATGCATTAAAGAAGCTTAATTTAAAGTGTTATTGGACAGCCTTTGGGAAAGATAAATCTGAAATAACAAGTTACCATTTTTAGCAACTCCTGCGTCTGTGGGCTGTGAAATAACAACTTGCCACCTGTCTTTGGCAGAATATTTTGGGGATATCATATTCAGTAATAAGTTAAACTGAGGTGCCACATAAAGTACAATTACAAAATCCGAAACAGACAAATCTTAGCAATTACTTAAGGGTATACTGAGTGATATGCTTTGCAGATTAACTAGCAACTGTTGAAAATAAATCTCAAAGTCTGGTGTTTTTGAATGTTTTGAATAGCTGAGAAGGCTCCTATGAAAGTGATCTGATTTCAAGTAGATTATGTCAAACATGTTCGTGGGCTTGGTTAACTTCAAGAAGCTTATGGCTTACTAAAAATTAGCAGAAATGCAGAGGATTATAACAAAGTAGTAGTGCATTTTCATTTTTCCAATGTAATGGCTATAGCAAATCCCTTTAGGAATCAAGAGGAAAGTAAATGAGGTCCAATGTGAAAACAGTTGCATTTCAGGCTCATTTCTATCTGTCTTGGAAGACAATATTTTTGGACAAACTAGACCCACTTCTCCCATTGGTCTCCATACTTAATTTCGCTCCTTACTTTCTCACTAAATCTATTTAATCTTAAAAAAACACTATTTCAAGAAACTAATCTATTCTTTTAAAGCAAAATCACTCGGAGAATTAATAAGGCCATATTCTAGTACAATAAAACTTGATCTAAATTTTATAGCAAGATTAAAAGTCCTAATCAGGTTTGCAATCTAGCAACATACAATCAAAGAGGCAGACACAGAGACACGATACTGCCCCTTCTGTGCCAAATACTTAGACTTTGGGTGCAAATTCAAAAGCAACTGTCAACAGAATCTGGTATCCCCATGACTGAAAAGACTACTTTTGTATTTCCATGTTGGGCTAGTCCTGTATTACATAGTGTATATCAGACTTTACATAATATAAAGCATATATTGACTCCCTGAGAGGAAGAGCAGCACTTCCTATATGCAGAGCACAAGAATCAATCATTCTGATACAGAATGATATGTGTGTGTGTGTGTGCGTGTGTGCGCGCATGCATGTGCACATGCATGTGGAGAGAGAGAGGGAGAGAATATTATAAAAAGAAAGTATATTGAACCTCAGGGAAAGTATTTCAAGCTTTGAAAAACAGACAATATGTTTTCTTACACTCCTGCTTATCACCATTTTACAATACAGTATCTGTCAACTCCCAGAAAAAGATGCAAACATCAAAAGCTGCCATCTTGTAAACCTACCGCAACCATAAGCCTGAATGTAAGCTGGTCTTGAGCAACTGTTAGGTTGAAAAAATCAGTATTTGAGGAAAAGGAAATAAGAAACATTTCTTTGCTGCATATTTTAAAACATGGCTTTTACCCAACAATATTCATAATGTTGGAGTATTGGGAACAGACACTAGAAAGGTTTAAATGATATTTTTATAAGCCTCCATGTTTTATTTCAAGCCACAGGTATATCACTTCTTGCTCCAAGACTTACCAGAGGAAACTGCCAAAGAGGATGGCAGATAGTTACATAACCTGAATAACTCAAAATGAAGACAGCAGAGAACAGAGAATGCATTTCAAGTACTAATAGGGGCCAGGTTTGGCTTTCAGTGTCAGCCCCTGATGCCTTACACATAGATACGCTGTATAAGGTGAGAATGCATTCAGCATGATGTCCTCTATGCAAAAGCCCATTAACAGCACAAGCAAGAAGATAAAAATAGGCAACAGAATTTATTATGGTTTATGACTATCCCATGAAAAAGCTCATACAGTGCTGCTTTCCAGTCTGCTAAGGTCCATTATAGAGTATTCATTGCCCAAATGTTTGCCAGCTTGTTGGTACATATAAAAGCCAAACCAATTCAAAGCAAACATTATCTTATATGATATTGAAGAACCTCTACAGAACCTCTGCATAAATCTTTTGACTCTTCTTCCTTTTCTCCAGCACATATTTTCTTTTTTTCTAGTTTAATCTACTAATAAGCAAGGCAGCCTTGTTTCTTTGCAGAATTAACAACCAAAAGCTTGCAAGGACTTAACAGCGACTTAATAATTCTCTTTCTTGACAGGGCAAAAGGAGGTCCTAGACACGATAAGCCCTCTCAAGCTCTAGACAACTGAATGTTGTTGAGGTTTCACTGCAAAGCTAGATGGCGTATCACTGCGTCAAAGACAAACAGCTTCTGATGGGCAAAGCCACTAGTAAGAAAAATAAGGCAGAATCCTTACAGAAAAACAGAATCCGCTTTCGGAGAAAACAAAAGATGAATAAAGATGGGAAAATGTGTGAAGTGTCTTGTCACAGCTTGTACAACTTTACCTCAGACTGACTGTGATTGTCTTCTAAGGTACCTCCTCACTCTGCTATTCAAAGTAATCTGTCTCATACAGCTAGGTAAACCAGTCTTAGGCCTACTCCTCAAAAGCACTGCTGGAGCAGACCTCTCACTAAGAAAAACAAGTAGTTCCCTGTGCAGTGGTACAATGACATATGCATACAATGACGTAAGAGCAGCTTGGTGACATAAGCTCAGTTTCCTTAAGATACTAGGCTAAAAACGCTTTCATTTCTTGAGCAGAAAATCCACAAATCCATCTCTCTTACACTCCCCAGATAAGCCAGTCACAAAATAATGTTTTCAACTTCCAAAGCAGGTCTAATGCTGGACACCTCATTTATTCTCAAAAGCCATGGTTCACCCTAAACACCCACCAACTTTTCTTTGTAATACAACAGCAGTAACTGCTCAGCTAGTCACTGTGCAGCCTAGATGTCTGTACAGTACTGCCCAGTTAAACCAACAGAGGATTACTCAGCCCATTCAGAATAAGTCAGACAATTTGTAATGTGTGCAGGAACCTTGAATCCAGATTTCAGCAGAGCTACTTCAATGGTTTATATGATATGGAGATTTTGTATTCGTTTCTTACATGACTAGCTAAAAGGGTTAATTTATTTATTTTTGGATTTAGTCCCTTCGCACCATAAATGTTTGCTTACAAGTATTGACATGAAGAAAAATACAAGAACAGCTTTTTTACACACTCGTATATTAATCATTCAGGGACTAGTAACTTTTTAAAATAAATAAAGCATCCACCAATACAGTTTCTGTCCTTCAAATAAAGGACTTTCCAAAAGAGCGCTCTCTGCTTTAGTCTGGGTGGATGAGCTTCCCAGTAGCATCTTCAAGGCTATTCATTATTTACTTATGTCCTTGAAATGCAATGTTGAGTCATGCATGAAGAAATAAGTAAAACTGAGCAATCAAATCAATGCTTCTCTTCTGGCCTGATGCATAAGCAACACCAGCACCGCCACAGAAGCTACTGACCGGAATGCAAACCAAAGGAGAAAGGTCGTCAAATAAGATGGCACAGAAACATACAACTTGGCCAAACTGGCCGCAGACAACTGATACTGAGTTCTGAGTCTTATCAGTTTTCTTCATTTTTTTCTTTCATAACTCAAGACACATGCTTTTCTATAACATTATTGCATTTCACCTTACTCTATGATACAATATTTGTCATTCATATTAGAACTGAATTACACACCAACATGCATTTCTAGTTTGGAACTCAGGAAATGATGACTGCAGTTCTCTCATAATTATAATGGTTGCTGTTCTGGCTCTCTACATATATTCTGTTAAAAGCTGTTCACAAAGTCTGGGATAGGAAAGTGTTTCTACAGACCAAAAAAAGCATGATTTTTTTTTTAATGAAGCTTAATTTTTAAAAGTTTGAAATCAAACATTTCCAATTTTATGGGACTTGTTTTTGGAGACGTGAAGCCCAGGCAGAACAATGCTTATTTTGCATATAGTTGTATTAAATGTCTTATAGAAAATACAGGCCCAAGTATGGAAAGAAAAGTTTAGGACAGCAATATTCTTGAAGGTTCATACAGTTTTAATTTTAATAGTTATATTGAGTTATACTTTGGCTCAGCAATACTTTTTTTTTCTGTTCAGTAAAAACACTGTGCGAGACCACTGATTGTAGCCACAATGCCACCTATGTTATGTTGAGCCCTTCGCTACAGCAGTTTTTTGCTTCATTAGTGACTCAAACCTAGCCAAGTAGTGACCCTGTAAAAAACAAAAAGATTTTCCTGGTTTTCATAATCTCTCTCTCTCTCTCTGTCAGACTACACATTGAATGCCCACAGGGGAACATGTGTGTCTAATAAAAATCCACTTGCTGCAACATAATATCTAGAATTATGGAATTCCTGTCACACAGCCCTCAATGAACATTATCACCATCAGAGCCATCCTCCACCAAACAACCACACTGAGGACTGCAAGAGGATTCAAAGATCCGTCTGCACAATACTGGCAAGCCCATCTCGTTCCAATTCAGGTAATAATGAACAGCTGAGTTTATAAGATGCACAAAAACCCAAAACCCTATTATAGGTGCATGACGAATCCTAATGCCTAAGGAACTGCTTCTACCTAAGAGCAGCATTCAAAAAACAATGATACGTATAAGTAAAGGATGCATTCCAGTAACAGAGAGTGAGTAAAGAGCACTGCCTTACTCAGGTCTTTCCTTTAATATCTGATGCAGCATTACTGTGTGTGGCAAGAATCTTGCTTTGAGTTTCTGCACAGGTAGGATATAACCCAAAAATTCTTTCACATACAGATGTAATGAGAGCAAGTGCCTAAACAAGTTAGGAGTGTATAAAAACCTTACAGGCTTTTATAGACATCCAGCTCACATGGGCACTTTAAAGAGCATGTGCTGCAGCCTATTAATGATAATTTTGCTCTCCCAGTCTACATTTTGTGAGTAGTAAGCTGCTCTTTTCCTAAAAAAGTTTCTCCTTTCTCTTGCCTAACCATCTTTTTCTTGCTCTTGAAATTCATGCCCTTAAACCAAAATTCAAACACACCCTTCTCTCTTTTCCTTTGACAACATCCCCAATCTCAGCTGCAGAAGCTACTGTCCTGTTTTATTTATTATTTTATTTTTTTAAATAGATTTTAGGCCTTTTAGGGCAGGGAATGCACCATATCCATTAATTTTGATGTCAGTGATCAAAGCACAGTCAAACTGGGCCCTCTGTTGGCAAGAGACAAGAAGATGTATAGGGCTAAATGACTTCATATTAATTCACTCTCCTCATTTCAGACAACAATATGCCTATGATAAGCAGGGAATAAAAGAAACTGAATATCTGTATGTCTTAAACAGAGACAGTCAAAAGGTCAGTTTACATGAAATCTTAAATGATTTTCTTAAAAATTCACTGTCTGATCTGTTTAACTTAATTGTTTCCCAGGAAATTCCAGTTTATTTGAATGGAAAGCTTACATAAGTAAACTAAGAAGAATACTAAAAGAATAAAAGAATACCTGTCATCAAAAGCACCAGATCTTCAAATTCTTCCCCCCCCTCCTTTTCAGGATTCGGGAGGCTCTGGGGAGGAGGCTCTTGCTGCCGTCACAAGGCAAATAATGGGAGAACTGACACTCTTCACCAAGAGTGCTAACCAGTGTCAGGACTGAAACAGTCAGTGCTTTTCCACTTTCATAATATTTTCTAAGAGGTACAACAGAGGGACTTTTCCAGTGTGAGTCAAGTTATTGCCCTAATTAAAGTAATGTGAAGAAAAGAATAAATAATTTATTCTAATTTGTGGAGAGATCTGAGAGAGGAATACTCAGAGGCAGAAAATTTTCAGCAGTTTCAGCAACCCTGTTTCAAGTTCAAAGCCAGCCAGCTCTGGATGAATTAAAAGATGATGTCAGCTCTAAATTCATGTATTCCCTGATTTTAAAGGTCAGAAAACCACTGTGATCCACTAGTCTGTACTTCTGTGTAACTGACTGAAGGGCTGCAATTTCACTACAGCACCTAGGGAAACAATGATATTTTAACAGGGTATTTTCTGATAGTCCTATGAAATTAAGTGTGTTTGGTTGAGCTGCTGGAGGAAAGAGCCATCCTGCACTGCTTGTGTTAGCTGGTTCCTAGAGAAACTAGATGCATTTTCTTGATAGAAGACAGTTTTCATTCTTCATAGTTGCTTGGTAGCATTCTCTGCTTTATTTTTTGTCAGTAGCTTTTTTCAGAAAAAGGCCGTCTGGATACCGCTTGACTTTTTAAAGCATTTACTGTGTGGTGCTATTATCCAAGTATCTCCTGCTTTTCAAATACATTACTTACCAAAGTCAAAAAACGAGCAGGTGATGATACATGATAGCTGCACAGTGTGACACCAGGTTGGCTCAGGTCCTACCTACACCCTGGGACTGCACGCCCTGATCAATAACAAGCAACACTTTAGCTGTTAGAACAGACACAGTATAACTATGCACTGAATTTTGAGAATGAAACCTTGGGTGAATATACAGCCTTACACAAGCCAATGTAGCCAATAACAGAAAACAGCAATAGTCACTGCTGGATTATATAAAGGCAGTCAAGAAATCTGACTTTACAGCTCCTTTGTATTACCAGGGTTGGACACAGGGATTCTGTAAGATCTATATAATGAGGAAACTGAAAATATTTGCAAGTCTTAGGTCTGCAGTGAAATGACTTTTTCAGTGCAGTGTAATGTAGTAAACACACTCTTCTGCATCTTGCAGTGACTGTGGACTGATGAATGGGAGATGAGACTGCTGATGCCCCATTTCCTCCCACATCTTTTCTGAATTAAATGACTGAGCTGCTTATGAAGCAAATCGTGAACAGCTGCAGTTTAGTCTCTAATGTTTTGAGGCAAGCTAGCACTTAATGCTGGCTCCAGATCAGAACACTAATCCCATCCTTTCTATCTCCTTTGTTCCATATTCCATACTTGTAAGCCATTCTTCTATCTCCTAGCATGCAAGGTGCACCCATGCTGGGATCCCAGTCTTTCCAGACCCGTCCAAACGAGCTTTATTTTTGGGGCCAATGCATCTGCCTCTCAATCCCTAGAGCATCTTGTACACCTCCATCACTGCCTCCAATCTCTAGATCTGTGTTTTCTTCTCTGTAAGCTTCATTCTTTCAGGCTTAGATTAATTTATTAAGCATTGATTACATCAGCTTAAAATATGAGTCAACATGTCAGTGCATACACTAAAATTTCACAATACACATGTGTTCACTTAATGGTTCATTAAGAAACTTGTTTCATAAAGCACAGATGATATTAACTACATTTCTCCACATCTTTCAAGGCTGACTTAAAACTTCAAACTATTAATAAATATGAATTAAAATTATTTTTTTTCCTCTTTTCATGGCAATAATGAAGTATTACTTTAAAAGTCTTCAGTTTCTTATTAGAAAAACAGTAATCAATGCATGCAAATTATTTTCTCAAGCGGCAATAAAATTTGAAGAAGTTTCCTTTCTTAGTCATTGCAATGTAATTTCCTCATGAGAACAACTCAATTGTATAATTAAATTGCACTACACAGCTACACAAATGATTGAAAAGAATTAGACATGGACCTGATCCTCCACAAAAGTGTCCCGACTTGCATCACTTTGGGTCTTTCATGCTTGGGACATGGAAGTGTAAAAGGTCTGAGAAACGGAAAACAAGCTTTTTCTTAAGTGTGGTGTGTATGAATTGCTTCACAAGGAGCTCAGCCATTGAAGCAGCAAGAGTGAGAGAGGAAACTAAGGGCACTAGCCCACCCGATGGAAAGCAATGGGTCAAGAGCCCGAAGTCCCTTCAGGACATTGCACAGAAAGAACACACATCCTACATGATACTCCATCATGTGTCAGGAAGAGAGAATGCTCCTAGTGCAGGTTCAGAAAAACTTACTGATTTTTCAAAGAGTTTTTCTCAATATACATGTTAGAATACAGGGTTACATGATTTTGTTCACAAATGGCTTCCCACGAAGTTTTTACAGGATGTGTCACCATTGCTATCACACTTTTAAAGTGAGCTACAAGCAGATCAAAGGTGATAGGATTTTCAGAGGGAAGAAGGGAGAAGGAGAAAGTACTGCATGAACTGCCTGTACATGAAAAAATGTCCTTTAAAGTTCTGGTGATAAACCAGCTCAGCTGACAAAGTTTTGCAGGAATTATAGAAAAACAAAAAAGACGCACATATTATGAGATGTGATTTTTTTTGTGTGTGTGTAATTGTCAACCATTTTCCCTTAAAGCATTTTTGGGGATAAAAAAGTCCAATCTTGCACAAATAAAGCTTTAATTTGATGAAAGTCTACATAGACATGGATGATTCTCACTTGGCTAACACATTCTTCTTCTGTGGAAGACATCTATGAAAACACCTAAGAGGCTTTGCCAGGCTTTGCCATACCTGTTGGCAGCTCAGGAAATGGACACGTGGGTGGTGCGCCATGTTCTGCCACTTACAGCAATAAGTATGATTATAGTGCAAATATTGCAACAAACATTTGTGTACAAAAGAGACTTATTTCACTGAGAAGTGCTGCTCATGTTTTATAACAAATTTAAATATGCATAACAAATATCTGTGTGTGTACAGATATATACAAATATAGATTGTATTTTTTGTCTTTAGGGTTTTAAACATACAACTGTAAAGTCAGGACGTAAACACTATCTCTCTTCCAAAAAATACAGATCTTTGCCGCTAGAAAGTAAGGACACTGTAAAACACAGAAATACTCTTACACTCTTTCTATTTTGCAATTGCATTTTGCAATTAGGAAATACAGAGCAAAATGCTCTTGCATACATATTACAGGTGATCTCATGTACCAATGCAGCATCTGAAAAGGGGTTGCTTGTCTGCAAGCTTGTCTGCCCTGTCTACCCTGGAGTTGACAACGTCCAGTACCAAATTAGGATAATCTGAAACTGCATTAAGTTGCATTCTCTATTGCACTAGCTTCAGCAGTCAC
Organism: Apteryx rowi; assembly: GCF_003343035.1. NCBI lineage: Eukaryota > Metazoa > Chordata > Aves > Apterygiformes > Apterygidae > Apteryx > Apteryx rowi. The sequence continues at coordinate 515,847 of NW_020447819.1, forward strand.
CACAGGAGAACTCAGAGTACAAGGATGCCCTATTCACGTTTTCTCCCAGAGCAAGTCTGCACTCTATCTGCCAATTTGTATCCAGAGCAGGATGCACCAGCAACTTCTGTAACCACAGCTAGGAGGTGCCACTAAACCCACCAGAAAAGACCTGTTCGTGATACTTATCAGGAGCCTTTAGCTCCGCAGTGCCAGTGCCAGGACAATGCCTAACAGTACTTCAGCCTCTTCTTAAAGAGTGCAGCAGCCAAAAATTCTGCATACATGCATGCGACGGGTGTTGAACCAAGACTCTCCTGAACATTCAAGATAAGCACCAAAACAGCAAGCATCCTCAGTAAGTTGCTCTCTGCTTCTTTCAAATACATCTAGTACACCTGATTAACAAGAAGACCTAAGCATATGAGAAGTTTGAGGCTGTAACCTAGCAAGGAATACCTGAGATACAGGAAGAACAAGAAAAATCTGAATTGCCTCATGAGCAAGTATGTATAAGGCCTGCAACCTCTTAGACTTTCGTTTATAAAAAACACAAGTTTGCACTGTATTCTGCTAAATCTTTTTTAAAATAATTTTTATTGTGTAGAATATGAAATGTTTATGGTAAATATTACTGGCCCCTAACCAATAAAAATTTTAAATGCTACATAGCTGATAGGTGTCAAAGCACTTTGTAACAAAAGTGAGCATTTCATAAATGGAGAAAATCAAATATGGAGAAAATCCTAATCTATTAATAACATTAAATAGGACACACTTTTCTCTCTTCAGATCAACACCCTGACCATACAGACTCAAGTCTTTTTCTATTGCATGTCTTCCCCATCTGCACTCCTTTCTTCCTCCCTCAATTTCTTTGTTTTACTAAGCAAATGTGTCAGTTTTCGCTATAAAGTTTTAAAAGAAATAGAGCATCAGGCTATGTGTCATTCTGCAAAGAGCATATTTGCTTTTACCCTCTGGCATTTATTTTCCCATGCATGGTGCGCAAACTCCAGAAATGAAGCATGACTCAAAAATGCCAAACCAAATGCCAGATTGCCCAGCTGCTGACATCTGAAGTATTTACCCACCTGCTTGCTCCAAAGCAACCATTGTTGCCTGCTCAATTAAGTCACGTTCAATGAAGCTTCTGAAATCTTCACTGTACACACTAAGATCAGGTAGCTGGAATGTGTAGACTGGCATCTCCAAAGGAAACTGTTCATTGCTGCATTCATTTGCTACATGTGATCGAGCAAGAGAGACTATGGCTGAGCTGGCATGAGAGATACCTCTGGAAAGTCTCTTCTCTGTAAAAAAAACAAAACAAAAACAAAACAAAAAAAAACCAAAAAAACACAGAGACATTATAGACTGTAAGACTACATCAAATGCCAGTCAACGCTGCAAGTCAGAGTTCTTCCACTTAATAAAAGGAAAATGGAGACAAGTGGTGCATCTGACAAGAACCTGAGAAGAGTATTGCTCACACCTGACATCAAGCTTTCTCTCTGTCCTTTTTAAATTCTTATTATTTTATTATTATATATTATCTATACAACATACTATAGGCATTGTTATATATATTATACATCATATATTATGCATTATATATTATATTATTTATATAATATATACAATATAATACACATTATAGATGAGATATATTTATATACTATGTGTATATTATTAATTACGTATATGATTTGTTATTGTATTATATTATTATTTAATGTTCTTCCACCACCCCATACCTCAAGCCTGGTGAATCCCCATTCATGTCACACTTATTCCTCTCCTTGTTTATTACCTTTTTGTGGGTATTTTCCTAAGGTAAATGATTGTTTAGTTTTTACCATGGATCCCTATGGCAAGTTATAGATGAACTTCACTCTGCTTCTAGCAAAACAGATAAACAATTAAAGACAAGACATGTGAAAGAAAAGTATTTCTATAAAATTGTATTTAGAAAGCTATCTTATGTTTCCAAAGATGCATTGGAAGACACTTACTGGCAGACAGATGATAACCAACAAATGCTTCAAATGCTAAAATTTAGTTGACTTGTGGTTCAAAAAATCCAGCATTCTACAATTACTTCACACCAAACATGCCACACTACTTTAACCTCAGAACGATCTACCCAAAAGCAATCTTAATGTTAATTTAAGACAGACTCAGGTTTTGTGCACGTGTTTTTAAAATCCTAATCCGTAGAACAATACACAGTTCAAAAAGAAGGATGAAATCAACAAGTCTGCTTTAAAAGAATGTATTATTTTACAAAAAATAAACTACAGAGCTAATGTCTTATTATACGCCAAGTCTATATTGAAACTCTTTGTGGACAAATGCCATGTAAGGCACACTAAAGGCTGTAATTTGAATTATTTATGAATACTGCAAGCGTTAGAACAGATCTGGGCATTGATTTACAAATCACAGTGAAAAAATGTCTGCTGAATGGTCAGTAGGGTCATTAAAGCAAAATAAGCATTAGAATATTAAAAAAAGGAGAAAATATTACTAATATTATCATGTCACTCCTTTCTACTTTAGGTCCTCAGTTCTGGTGTCCAAAAGAACAAGTCCAGAAATAATAGATAAACAGAAGAATTAGCAGGAAGAATACCAGGAAAGATATTAAACAGTCTGGAATTCTTGGGTAAAGAAATGAAATAAATATCAGAATAAAATATATTAGCAAATGGATAACAGAAAATAAACTCATGCAGTAGATTAGTACTCTCCAAGTACTTAAACCACAAATTGTTCAGTTAAAATTGATAGAGATTTTTAAACTTGGAACATAAGCAAGCTATGAAACTCATAAAATACCATAGACACCAAGGGTTTGGTTATGCCAAATGGATTAGGTCTGTTTATATCAATAAAAATGTACAGACAATGTAACACCACTTTTAAGGGCATTGAATTAATTACATTTTAGAAAGTGGGCCAAATACTTAACACTTGACTTTAGAAAGAACTTCTCTTAAACACAAACCAATTGTAACATTTCCCACATGTTTGTCCGCAGTAGCTGAAGCTGCCTAGCAAAAAAAGTTGGTCTCGATGAGATTATATTTTGATTTGAATTGCTAATTCTCATATTCAATTCTTATTTTACAGCATTCTAAGATTAACTGTAACCTGTAGATTATTCTTCTTCATAGAATATGCAGAATATTTTCCAACATAACTATCAAGTAACAGCATAAGATTTTTGTAAATCACATAAATCAGCAACTGTGAGCAGTAACTTTTTTTTTTAAGAATGCATCTTTTGTTAGTTATGCATGGAGGAATGCCTTCAGTTAACGTCTGCTTTGTTAGCTGATAGGCATAAACTCATGACAATTCACGAAGGCAAAAAAAAAGTTGCTTTGCTTGCATTAAATTTGTTAAGTTTCTGTAAAACAGGCTTTTACCAGTCTAATTTTTGGATGAAGAAGTGTAATCTAAAAGTAACAACAGAAGTGGTTTGTAAACTGCATGATGCAAGCCTTTTCCTTCTGCAACATGCTTTGTCCAACATCAAATTGTGTAATTAAGGGACTTTCATATTACTCTGAAGTCCTCACGGGTGACTTAAAAATGTCTGCTGATCGAGCCCGTGTGCTATCCTTCTGCCAGCACATTTCCTTCAACACCTGTTCAAGGTCCACCCTGCTATTTTGGGATATCATTTCACAATGATGCAGAAATCACTGCTAGAGCATTTCCTCAGATGCCTACAGGAAGTTTTTCTTTGTTTAGTTTCTGTCCTGTACTCCTGTTTATATTTTTAAACCCCAAATAAATATTTTATAGCTGCTTAGAATTTATATTCATCAAATATTACTAGTCACAGTTTAATAACATGGATTTTTAGGCCATATTCTAATGAGGATGAAGGGATACAGTTTTATTAACTACAGTGTGCTACTCTTCCTCCTTTTATCCGTATTAATTCAGTGCTTTTAGGAGGAGTCCTAAGAAGCACCACAGTTCTTTTCCTGCTGATGTAAGTTACCAAGCAAAAAAAGCTTCGCTGACACTCTTAAGATCTAAGATGCCATTTCCTGTTTAGCAGGAGGGAAGAGCCAGCAGCAAGGGGAAGTCTTTCTGTTCCTTCTGAAGACTGCACAGAAAACCCTGCTGAAATCACCAAGCTAGTGCTATTACCTCTCTAGGTGAGAAGCTGTCAAGCCTGTGGATTTATTTTAGTGCAAACTACACTTCATTGCTAAATTAAAATAAAAAAGAAATTTATTCCAAAAGTCTGAGAGACACGCTGGTCTGAAATTAAGCCTATAAAAGGTCTGAATACAAAAAAGTAAATCCTAATGCTTATCATCTTCTACTGGAAATCAACTGCTAGAGGTAGCTGATTCATTTTTCCCTCTTTAGATTTCAATTCTTGAAATATCAATTTGACTGGGGGTGAGGGGGTTCCTCTGCAGAACCATAAAAGAACCAAATTTTAAAGCTAAGAGTTATTCAGACATTTCATGCACCTTTATCACTTGCTATAAGAAGGGTGTGTTGTTGCTTGGTCTTACAAAGCATTAAAACTCCATACATACATAGTCTGTGATACCCTCCAATTAAAGGCTTTATGAGTACCACAGGACTGCTCCAGGACAACGTATTTTCATACTTCAGTATCGCACATTTTAAAAAAACATGCAGAGTTGAGGCAAAGCTCATGCCAACTGAAACGCGTGAAATATAGGGCCCAGGCCAGCAACAGCTGCGTGAAGCCTGTCCCAACGACACAGTTCACAGGGCGATGGAGAACGAGTCGCGGCTCCCTGGAGAGCGCAGGCAGACTGGCTAGAAAGTGGTTTGCCCACAAAAGCCCCGGGGAAGAGCTCTTACCTTGAGCAACATCGTCCTGCCTCTGCAGGCAGGGCCGCTCGGCCTTCGTCACCTGCGGGGGCTGCTCGGCTTCCTGCTGCCTGCAGCACTTGCCCTCGCTGAACACCTGCGGCAGGCTGGCCGTGTGCACCTGCCGCAGCTGCTCATAGTCGCTCAGCGCTGCCGTCAAGTCCCAGTTTTTGCCTGCCAAACAGCAAGAGGGATGTTTTGCTGATGTCCGTACGTGACCAGGCTGGGAACCCAGAAGCCATCTTTATATGCACGTAAAATACAAACTTCAGCAGAGAAATCACACTGACTAAAGGATCAGCAAGGAAACAGATTCTGTTCATGAAACATTTTACAACCCCCCCACCCCACCCCAACAAAAATGCCCAGCTGACAAACGCCTGGAAAGTACACACCAAATGGGCAAAGGCAGGGACAGAACCGGCAGCCTTCCGCACCGATCCACAGCTGCACATTTGCTTCAATTTACTTCAATGTTTCAACATTTCCATTTTCAGGCGGTGGTATGACTTCATGCTTCTCTCTAATACATGAACCGCGTTTAGATATACAGTCCCTCAATTGTGTCACATCAGTGAACAGTTATTCTTTATACAGTTTATTGTTATTAAAAATTTCCCATTTAAAAGAGATGTTTGTCTACATTACTGAAGAAACTAACAAAATCTCTATGTAAGGGAGTGAAATATTGCATATAGACAACTTAAACAGGAATTAACACTGTTTATTTAAAATCATCTGTCAAAATTTTCTTAACTTCAGTTTTAGAGATCAATCCCAATAAAATCCTCTTACCTTTTCCTAACTGAATTTCTACTGTTAACATTGTTTTGTCTTAACTTGACACTGATAGAGATGCCTCATGCATTCCAGTGAGCCCTTACATCTATAAAAACAACACTCTGCTTTTTATTATTCTATTCTTGATGTAAGACCAGTGTAAAAAAATACAAAACGCAATTTTAGGTTAGGGAATACTTAGGTAAAAAGATTAGGGAATACTTGAACAAATGGGGCATACACAAGTTCAGGGGCCCTGATGGAATGCACCTGGGAGTGCTATGGGAGCTGGCCAATGTCATTGCAAGGCTGCTCTCAGTCATCTTTGAAAGGCCATGACAACTGGGAGGGTGCATCAGGACTGGAAGAAAGCAAACATCACTCCCATCTTTAAGAAGGGCGAGGAGAAGGACCCAGGGAACTAGAGGGTGCTCACGCCTTGCCTCAATCCCCTGGAAGGTTGACTGAGAACTGAAACAAGCTGCCCAGAGAGTTTACGGAGTCTCCTTCCTTGGAGATATTCAAAAGCCGTCTGGACACAGTCCTGGGCAATGTAGTCTAGGTGACCCTGCTCGAGCAGGGGGATTGGACTAGACAATCTCCAGAGGTCCTTTCAACCTCAACCATTCTGTGATTTTGTGAATAACATCACTCAGACTTAATTGTTCAGATCTAAATCAGACTTTTGTTCTCTATAGAATTTATTGCCCATTAAAAAATACAGAGATCAGTCAATCTTTTAAGTATCAAACATTCAACAACAGTATTTGCATAACCCCCACAACACTATCTGTTCCAAAAGGAAAGAAATCAAAGAGAGAAATTGGGAAGTTAATCTTTTCACACAGCTCACAACAAATTCATTGTATCCATCCAAAGGGCTGGGCCATTTCTGTTAACCTACATAAAAGCCAGAGTATAAAACTGATGACATTTGCTATGTGGGTGTTAAGACTAATCGGTGATGCAGTGCATCTTTTACATTTTATAAGTAAACACAGTTATATAAAACCCTATCAATAGAGAAGTGTATTTTCCTAAGATGTTCTATCAGGGCCAAAATGCTATTTGAAGAAGAAGAATAATAGCTCCTTAGCTCTGTGGTACTTCCGGAATTTAACTATACAAACATTCCTCTGACCTTACATCCCAAAACACAGCAGGTGTATGTGTATGCTACAACAGAAAGTATGGACATAGCACAGGCAGACACAACAGAACTTGTCTGAAACTCAGCACAAGTAAAATAGTTCTTTAGAAATACATATGGAAAATATAGATCCTTCTATACATAGAGGCCAAAAAGCCCAGACAAGTCACTTTGGAGCCTGAAGCGTTACCTTCTTATTTCCCTTCCTTTGCTCATCTGAAGTCTCCCTCTGCTCACAGCTCCATGAAGCCTTTCTGTGCACTTCTGCTACTTCACGCGGATTCAGAGTGGCTGCAGCAGCAATGACAGCCTGCCCCCTTGGAATATTTGCTGTATTTAGTGTCTAACCCTGTCTGCCCTAGAATCATAGGATAACTCAGGAGGATGAGACCTCAGGAGAGCTCTTGTACAACCTCCTGCTCAAAGCAGGGTCAGCCATGAGATCAGACCATGTCGCCCAGGGCTTTATTCAGTTTGGTCTTGAAAACTCCAAGGATGGAGAGTGCATAGCCCCTCGGTGCAAGCTGTTCCCCATGTCTTCATCGGACTTGTATCCACTCTGAATCTCTCGTTTCAATTAATGTCCATTGCTCCTTGTCCTCCTGTCATGCACCACTGTGAAGAGCCGGACTCCATCTTCTTGATAACTTCCTCATAGGCACTGGGCAGCTGCTGTTAGGTCCTGCTAAAGCCTTCCCTTCTCCAAGCTGAGCAAGCCCCGCTCTCTCAGCCTGTCCTCAGAGGGCCTGTACTCCAGCCCCCAACCATCTCAGTGGCTCTCTACTGAACTTAATCTAGTTTATCAATGTCTTTCCTGTACAGAGGGGCCCAAAACTAGACACAGTATTCTAGATGTGGTCTAAAGAGCACTGAGTAGAGAGGGATGATCACTTCCCTCTATCTACGGACTATGCTCCTGCTGATACAGCTCAGGATACTTTTGGATTTCTTTGCTGGCAGGGCATATGGCTGGCTCTTGTGTGGCTTGCTGGCTGCCAAGACTCCCAGAGCCTTTCCCTGCAGAGCTGCTCCCCAGGCACTCAGGCCCCAGCCTGTATCATTGCAGGGGGTTCTTCCTTCCCAGGTGCAAAACTCTGCATTTGCCCTTACAAATTTCATTAGGTTCTTGTTGGCCTATTCCTTTGCTCTGTCTAGGTCCCCTCAAATGGCAGCCCTGCCCTTGAACATACTGACTACTGACACCGGTTTGGTATCATCTGCAAACTTGATGAGAGAGCTCTCTGTTGCCTCAGTGATGAAGACTGTAAAGATGGGTAGACCCCTGAGGTACACCACTTGTTTTCAGCTTCCAGGTAGAGTGCAATCCATTAACCACTACCCTCTGAGCTCAACCATCCAAATATTTATTTATCCATCTAGTTGTCCACCCATTCAGACCATAATGCTCTAACTTGCATATAAGAATACTGTGGGAGACAGCAAATATCATGATAAAGCTGAAGTAAACAGCATCCACAGCTCTCCCCTCATCCACAGATCCAGACATCTTATCACAGAAGCCAGAGTCAGGACTTCCCTTGCTCTGGTCTTGCTTTGATCCCAGTTAAATCACTGCAAGAACTGGGACTTTAAGATAAACACTAAATCCCACAAAATAACAAGAGGCAGTAATAGCTCACATCTGTACAGTTTCGTAAGAAATAGATAATAGCAGCAATAATGGAAAGGCATGACCCTTAGTGTTACAGCACAAGAGACTCAGAAACTTCCTTATCTTTCTTTTCACAGAGCGGCTAGAATGCAAATGCAAAATAATTTATGTCCCTTTATCTTACACATCAGAGAGAACTTGCTCTCACAGGGATTCTCAAAGTCTTTTAGAAAGCAAATAATATAGGACAGCATTTTGTAACAAAACACACAGTGAGAGGATTCAGTCAATGTGGTTCAATGTCTGTGTGATCTGCTTGTGAGATCTACCAACACAGAATCCTCCAAAAGAAGATTTACCTCCAAGCTACCACTTCGTCATACTGCTATGACCAGCAATGACAGAGCACGGGCTAATATCTGAAGATAAAGAAGTCTGCTTAGTACAGCTAGACAAATGGCACTTGTCAGGCTCAAAAAATAACAAAAGGAAATGTTGAGATGTTTGTATGTTATTTTCAAAACAATCCTAAGTTAAAATGCACAGATTTCTTAGCATCTTCTAAGTATTTGCTTTTAATAGGCAAATTACAAATATTTAATAGTAAGAACCCCCCCCCCCACAAACTAATTATGAGATTTTTCACAGCATTCCTTGAGCATTTTTCCAGGAATTCAAAAGTAACCTAATTTTTCTTGATTAATACAGGATTTATTACACCATAAAAGGTTGTGTCATTTATGTACTTTGAAAAGCTGCATTACCTGAGTAGCAGTTCAGTATAACTCATTTGCTCATACAAAGAAGAATAAGCTAATAATAGTTCAGTGCAACCCTGTAGATAACAGCTATTTTTGAAAGCATATGCTGTACTTATGCTGTTTCTTTCTATTTCAGTTAAGATTTTGTTCTTTAAAGAGGTGATTTTAACAGTAAAAAAACTATCTGTATAAAAATGCTTTGTACTATGTCAGATTTTGCAGTACTAAAAAAATTGCAAACTGAGAATTAATATTACCTAGCTGGAATGTTACATTTACCCTGAAGAACTTCAGAACATAATATAAACCACTACTTCAGAGATATGGAGTGGTTATATATGTTATGCAGTAATCCTTTACTACAAGGCCTATAGGATAAAATGTATATTTAACAGAAAATTATTGGAGATCTTACAACAAACACTTGAGTTACTGCCATTATTTGTTTTCTAAAAATTCCATGTAGATTCAATGGTTATAAACTAGTCAGTGCTCTGGTTCTACTTCTATACCTCATCTAAATGAAGTTGCCACACCCGGACATTCAAGAGTCAAGTTCCTAAAATTGATAAGATCACAAGTGTTTGGAGAAGGGCTGGTTTTTGTCTTTTTTATTATTACTATTTTTTCATATCTTGGATTGTTTTTCATTGGTTCTGTTTTTAGGATATACTTATGATATGCTCTTTAGATCTCCTTCTCAAACACGAAGGCAGTAAAGTGAAATTTTTAAAAAAAGTAATATTCATGATAAATATAATTCTAGAAGATAAAGGTTTAAAGGAAACACTATAATCTGAATATTGGAAACACTACAAATCCAGCATGATGCTGCTCCCAACAGCAAACTGGGTTTATGGTCCTCTTTATGCCTCTTTATGGCATTCCTCTCGTACCATGGCATTCCTTACAGTCTCCTATTCAAGATATTTTCATGTTTAAGTTCTGAAATCTAACAAAATCACTGTTCAAGCGCTATAGGAGACTGCTGTGTGACAGCTTTGATGTATGTAACAGAATTCCAGTAGTAATGAGTAGAGTAACAGAAATCCTGCTGTCCTTAGTTTTAGGCTAAAGGCAATATTTTGTATACAAGCTCCATCATAATAAATACAGTCAGCCTTCAGAAGCTAGGCTCACAGTGTGTTGCATTTAAGATCTAAATTGCATAGCAACTCTTAGTTATGTTCCATGGCACAGTGTAGCAACTGAACTTCTAATAGAAACTTGAAACTATACAAAAAATAAAATTCCTCTAACTAAACATATTTTATAGAGAAGAAAAGTCTTTCTTTTCAAGTCTCTCCATCTCCCTGGAGTTGCCCCATCTTCTGAGCAAAAGCGCCAATCAGCACCAAAGCATGAAACTTCAGAGAACCCACATAGGAAATGATTATTGGACTAATTTTCCCCAAATTTCCTGGAGCCTTCAGGCATCAGAATGCAAGAAAAAAAATCAACGAAATAAGACAACATAGTAAGCACCTTTCCAGCTCCATGAGTATTTTTGAATATTAGTCAGCCGAAATGGCTAGCAAAAGCATGTTCAGCCACCACTTTCACAATCTGTACTGGAAATCTATAAGCTTGTCCCCTTCACCAGGGCTTCCACTCCTTTTGGTTCTTATTTTGTCAAGGAAATACAACAACAGCCCTTTTGTTTTTCCTGTTGCTCATAAAGAGGAGGAGAATTTGTCAACTTGGGAGGATGATGGGAGTGAATTCAGAGTTGAAAGTAGAGGAAACTGGAGGCAGCAAAGAGAATTAGGGGAAAGGAAGAGAGGGGGGAAAAAAAAAAAGAACAGAGGCATTTATTAGAGAGATTATGTGTTAGAGATGAGAACCAATACAAAAATATAATGCAGTGTGAAACAAGGAAGGGAGTACGGACAGAAAGAGTGATGCAACTAGGACCACAGAAATGGCAGAAGCAATGGACAAGCTGAGAACAAGTCAGAAAGGTTATAAAAATGAGAAATGCCCAGAGCAGATGATCCAATCAAGGATTTTTAGCAGCGTAGCATGGAGAAAGAAAGTTTCAGTAGGTAAACTGGAAGAAGCTGTAAGTTATTCAAGAAACCAGTGTGGCTTATGACTGTGGAGAATTATACGGCTGACACTACCAATACCTCTTCCTTTAAACTTAGCATACCAAAAAGACTTTGAATTTCTAAAGCTGTCTTTTATTACATCCCAAACTAGAGCAAGGTTAAATTTTAAAAGAAGTAAAAATCTCAAGGACTGCTGGGTCATTTAGGACAAAAATAAATAATAAAAAAAAATGAAATCAAACTTATCCCCCAATGCCTTACAGGGCAGGTCCTTCCTTCCAGTCTTGCTACCTGTCCAACAAGTTTCAGCACCCTTCTGGTTTGGAGCAAACTGCACACATTCCCTCTGGGTCCCGAGCAAAAGTCTAACTCTTTCTATTATCTAAGTTTACTTTGCATGTCTGTTCCCTGCCCTTCTCTGGAATCTTGCACACCTTGCTCCTCATACAAGTCCCCTTCTCCATCACATCTTTTCTGTATTTTATTGTTATGTCTTGCACAGGACCTCAGCCGAAAGGAACAACCCTTCCCATCGCACAAAGGGCTCCACCTGACCCAGAGCACAGCATGCAGGCAGCCTCTTTCCCTACTGCTTAGCCACAAGCTTTTGAAGGAATGTAACATAGGTTATGCTACTAAACTCTATGTATGTCGTGTACATACAGGATATACACTGACATATCCTCCATCACAAGGCTGAAGGAGAAGCAACAGGTAGTTCTATTTTACAAAGTTTCATTAACTAAATTAAGTCAAGTAAGATCTTCTATTGCAATTTAAAGGAAAAAAACAACATAAGACTTTTTTATATTATCCACTTTTTTTTTTTTTTTTTTTAATGCTACTCATTTGATGTATCCTACTGTATACCGACTGCTAACTTCTTTGTTTTCAGGACATATTATTGTATTTATTTCACAGTCGGGCATAACAATATTATCTCAGTACACAATCACAACAGCTGACAAGTCACTGACAGCATCACGTCAGCTACACCAACCAAATCTTGCCAAAGCAGCACTAACACAGTTACATGAAAGCTTTGAGTTTCTCATGGTCAGAGGAGAAAAATAACTAAATGGAGGAAAATTCCATTTTGGACAGTAGGAATCTGAACTGCAGAAATGGTGATGAGACACTCAGGAGAGGACAAGACACTAAAAGAGCAGAAGGGGTTTGAGGGCCAAGAGTTAGCTCTAGGAGTTATCAATGTGCCTGCAACAGCTGGAGTTGCAGGAGTAACAGATCAGAAGTCTGAATGCATCAGATGGGGCTAACAATGGAAAGTGAAGAATGAGATGGGTGGAAAACTAACTGATGACAGAACATTTTTCTCCTCATTTCAACAAATACCAAAGACAACAGTCATTTTTTCTGAAAACTCGCTCTTATTTTGATAAGAAAGAAAACATCCGCCAACACAGGGACGAGCACAAAGACAGCTGGTTAGAATACAAACGTAGTGGAGCACATTCAGGATGTTGGAATCAAAAAGTAGAAAAGGGTGGCTGAGGGAACAAGAGTATGATATCTCCAGTAACACGCATTACGTGCACTGTCCACTACGGCTCAGTAAGATAAATCAAGATAAACTTGTTGCCTGCATGGGAAGACTTCCAAGCACATTAGTAAAATTTGACTAACCACTTGGTCAAAATTGGGAGAGAAATATTGCTGCTATTACTGAAAAGCAGAAGAATAAACTATTTCAAGACAATGTTTTTGGAAAGTTTACGGAAGTTATTTATGGTACCTGTTGTATAATCTGTTAATATGGCTTTAGAAATGGACCAGTATCCTAGGAGTCCTAGGATATTTATGTTCATATAATGTTTGCAAAGAAAACAATCTGACATTATGTTATGCATAGTCATCAAAAACTAACTTTTATGGGAACTAACAAAGGACATTTTGAAAGAATACAATTGTGCTAGACAAAACACCAGCACTGTAGAGTGAAAGTTGTTTTGTTATCTCACAGTAACCCTAACAAAGTCCTAACACAATTCTTTTAATAGCAGTTCATCAGATGTAGAAATACTTCAGGGCATCTTGAACACACAGGATGCAAGACTGTCAGCTCAAGCAACGTTCTATGAAGAAATATGTATTGAGCTTCTGACAATCACAGGTGAGCTGTAGTCATTAACACCAGAGACAGGCATTTTACCTAAACTGAAAATCATTTAATTTTAGATTTTACTGACAGAACTAAAAATGAGTGCATTACCAGGAGTCACAAATGCCCCAAAGTGTTCAGATGCCTACAGAGAAGAAAACCTGTTCGCCTTTGTTTCGGAAAAACAAAAAGTTGCTTTTTTTTTTTTCGTATTTGAGGTGGTGCTTTAAGTCCCCAGAATTTTAACACCAGGATCCCCAAAGAATTCTTCACCTTAGTCAGTGGCACATGCAGCATTTCCTACATACCATAATCTTCTGATGGTACAATCAAGCTATACAAGCAGTTCTTTAACTGTATCCCATAAATGAAGCCATTGCTTCCAATTAATCCTTCCTTTATTACCTGTCTTGACCTACTCTGATTTCCCCTCAAAAGCCCTGGATAAAAGTCCCAGTTATCCCAAGACCACATCTAGGAATGGATGCATAAAACAGTGCATCTGCAGACACTGAAAAGCCAGAATTTAAGCCTGGAACATTTAGAAAGACTTCTGCAATGTACAGTGTAGTCACACGTGCAGTCATGCATATGTACCTTCCCACACATACACAGATGATCTAGTAGGACTTTGGGTCAGGTTCAGGTTTAGTTTGCCCACCAGAGGATCTTGCATGCAGTTGTAAAGTGTACGTGGCCTCATTCCAGTCCAGATGATAGATCAAAGCACCTAACAGCTAATATTCACTATTCAACAGGCTGAAGTGCCTGCATGAAATAACATCTTCTTGTTTCTTCAAAGGCAGCAATAGATTTCATTTTCTGTTGTTGTACTCTAAAAAGATTTAATTCTTTCAAGGGGAAGTCATTTTTAGCTCCCAGAGCATGTGTTAGGATGGAAGAACAGGATTCACTAGGTATCACTGCAGAACTGCCTTAGATTTGATGGATGTTCTAGGAGACCCAAGCAGCTTCAGTGACAGTCTTATGGCAGCAACAGCCTGCTGCATCTGGAGGAGTAATGTGAAGAAGGGAATTGCAGGGGGAGGGATGAAAATGAGGATGAGTGCAAACCTTACTATTGCTACTGTGCAAGTCAGCAGGGGAAGCACCATTGGACATTTTGGGGTTTTGGAGGTATGGAAATGAGCATGCTGCTCATCATCTCTCTCCAGTAACCGTGCCTCTGGAGACTGGTATCAGCATTGAGATTTTCTGGAATTCCCTATCAGTCCTGAAGAGTGCTTGGGAAGCTGAATGGGTGAGATGACACTACTTTGTCAAGACTATACTTGGTAGCAGAGAAGTAGTTATATATTACATTGTAAAGACCACAGAAGCACTTCTTCGTGGCACTGCTTTACAGTTAGAAACTCCTTCTTAACAAATTTTTTTCCACTACAGGATATCTGAGCTCACACTAAAAAAATTTTAGATTTACTACATAAGAACAAATCTTATCAAAGTTTATTGAAGACAATTTATTCATGCATGCCTTTGACTTAAGAGATAAGCATCCTAATATTTACATTAAAAATCAAATGCCATGAATCATTTCACATACTGTTGCATGATATAAAATTTTAATAAAATTTTAGGCACAGAATTAATTCACTAACTCAATAGAAAGAATTCTCTTATTGAACAACTATTTCCAGAACAGCTGCATGTGCTATGTGGGTCAGCAGGTGTAAAATTCAACAGGACTGAAAGACCTGTATTTTAAAACCAAAGTGTTCCTAGTATGGAGGAAAGAAACAAAAAAAGGGAGAAAAAAAAAAGTGCAGCTGAATAAGGAGTAAAAGATGCATTCTGACTGAGGGCTGGGTACTGATTTTTTAGTGTCAGAGACAGCAGGCATCTAGATGAAAGGGAAATTCAAAAATAAACTCAGTTACAGTGTGAAGTTTCTGTTCTAAATAATAATTGCTGTAATAACAACATTGGGCTTTGACAGCCTGAAGGAAAAACAAAGACATAGATAAAGCAATACAGTTTTAAAAAGTCCCTTATTCATTTTTGCCTTACCCCTTCAAACTGGATTAGTAAAGGATGCATGTGCACAGTGTGCTTTAATTGCTATGGAAAAGATGATAAAAAGCAGAGTACGGACTCACCTCAGAAGCATTACAGAAGGTTCAGGTTTTCTTGGCCATTGAAGAGGACTGATTTGCTTGCTTGGGGTTTTTTTGGTTTTGTTTGGTTTTTTTTGTTTTTCCTCTCTCTCTAGCTCTGTCCCATTTAGGCACCTTGAGGAGTCAAAGAGGTGTTTAGAAAGGGGTTTCCTGGTGATCCTCTGGGACCAAGCTGAGAGGCTTAGGATTTTCCAAGGCCTCTTCTCTAAGGGAATCCAAAAAGCCTACCTCTCCTTAGCGAGCCTCAACCAGGGATGTTATAAAAGAACCAGCAATATGAAGGGGGGAGAAAGCAGCGGGTGGTGAAAGCTGAGTGTCTCTTACCCAGCACTCCAGTACCAGAGCTGCCGGCAGAGGGTGGAGGGGTCTCCAAATCCAGGCCAGAAAGGAAGTAGAAAAGGAGGTAGTGAACAAGGTCTGTATTTAAGAGCACTCCTGCAGGTTCCTCAGAGATTATTCTTGCCCTGGCACACTGTTCTTTGGGCATCACATCTTTAGTGAAGACTGGGGAAAGTTGCTTGTTTATCAAATCTAGCTTTTGGGGAAGGGAAAGGTTGAAGTAATCTCATTAGGACTGACTACACTGCAATCAGAGAAATCACCTCATTCCCTCACCTTTCCCAGCCCTCCCAGCTCCTCTTCTTATCAGTTTCTACCTGTGGACACTTTTCCCTATAAAACATTCAATAAATGAAGTCCAAGACCTAAATTTTGATATCAGCTTTGACTACTTCTGTCTTCTTCTTCAGGCACACTAGCGAGAAAACCAAACCAGGGAAAAGACTGGAATTAGATGGACAAACTACTGAGCCAATAGGTTAGAATTTTGGAATAAAACATTGTGATTTCCCTCAGATTCTGCAGCAAGGAAATTGGGGTTAAGATGGGTGCATGACAATGAAAAGGTCAAGCCAAACAAAAGGAAACTTCCCAGGACAAGAAATACACCTGCAGCCAGGCCTTTACAGATCTCATTCTGGCCAAGCTGCACATGGGCTACAGCATCTATCACAATGAATCTGTGCACTATGTTCATGATACATAGTAAAGTAGATTTACATAATTATTTTTCCTAAGCCGAACCAGAAATTCTACACTATTAGATAGCCAATGGTTTGCCTAAGTATTATTTTCAAATATAACCACTTTTTTGCATTTTAAGTAAAATATTCTTTGGCATAGATTGTTGAAAAAACAATCCAACTAAATAGTGCTGCTTTTATTTTTAGCTGATACATTTGGAAGCTCTCTTAGAAAAGTCCTAGAGTGACCTTCTGACAAAGTTTTGATTTCTTTTTTTAAAAAAAATATTTCCAATTAACTGTGCATTTTAATGAGCTGATCAGCTTGAAAGCTGAAATCTGAAAGCAGAAAAGCATTAGAAACTTTGTACTTTCACATTAAAAAGTTTGCTTGAAGTCTATCATGTATCCTTATTTTTTAGAGGGTAAAAGCACTCTTTTCCTTCGTAAGTGTAGTAGGGCTGACACCACTCATGTTTTACAAGTCGTCACAGTGCTTAGATATCTGCATTCACCCATTTTTCTGCAATAAAAAATTACCCCCAAAATCAGGATTAGAGAGTAGTAGTCCATCTTTTTCTTAACCTAGTCTTTCTCTAGTTGAGTCTATGTTGTGAGAAGAGAGAGCACCCTTAATGCCATGCAACACGAGTGATCCTTGCTTGCCCAGAGCTAACCACGTGCTTTATCAGGTCACAACTCATATTCTTTAATAACAAAAATCAGGTACACGTTGAGCAACCAATGCTCTACTGATACTAGATTTTATGTTTTTCAGTTAATAGGCAGATAACAATCAGGTAGTAAGGTGTAAGTCTCATGCTATTATTTAGGCTTTTTGCTTTTTTCTGGTTTTGCTTAAGCAGCATAGCATAGCTTAGTAGGGTTGCAACAGTTAATAAATCCATTTTCTTTTAATTCTTAAAACGGATACCATAAAACTAGAGGACACTTACTGTTAATTAGTGGGAATAGCAAGCATGCAACTACAAAGCCCCACCCACAGGTTTCAAAAATCCACCTACTCCAATATGTTAAAAAGAACATTTGAAAGGTCACCAATAATTCCTGATTTGGTGATAAACAACATGCTAGAGAAGATGTAATCTGAGATGAGAAGTAAGAAAGATCTAAGTAGTAGGGACCACAGTGAAGGCCAATTTGTAACACCACCACATGTGCAGAACCTCAGCAAAGGAAATTTTTAAAAGGGCAGGAAAAAGCTAAACCAATGATAATGTTGCATAAAGCTAAACAGGACCAAAAATATATAAAAAAAAGGATGAGGGAAGGCAAGGGAGAGGTTAGAGAAAATTAAATAAATTATGATGCAGCCTGTGTTGACAGTCCATGAACTGCTAGTGTAAATACCTAAGAATATAAAAACCGGCAGACATAAAAATATCCAGTAAGAATGAATGTGAAACTTTTATAAAACAAGAGGAAAAAAGAAATCAAAACGCTACACATCTCAGAGAGAAAACAACTTGGAAAAGATTTCAGAATGAAATATTTAAGAAAATAAAAATGAGCTCTATAGAAGCACACTTTATATTTAATGCCATTTTTCATTGTTAATGAAACTCACACTTAATACAATACCATTTGAAAAAATATTACGAAAAAAAACCCAAGGAGGAGACTAACATCAATTTCATGGCTTTTGGCACTATTTTTTAAAATATTTTACTATTCTTGTCTATATTTTTGCTTGTGAATTGGAATATATTACAATTCCAGTGTTCTTATCCTAATTCAAAGCTGCCACACAAAAAAGCTAACTATTAAAAAAACAAAACAACAACAAAAAAAACAACTAACAGAGCCTTCCTGCCCACAGAACAGGAAAAGTATTGGTGTAAGACAAAACTTACTATGTTTCCAATATCATCCCAATTATTTTAATTCCTTCCAAGACTACTATAGAGAAACTGCCTCTGCGACTCAACTACTCTACGTCACTGTACACAAAAGTGCTGGAATAGCAGCTGTCCCACAAGCAAGTACAAGGTGTCTGCTGTGTGGAGGCAGGCACATTATCTCCTCTTATGGTCCATTACACTGAATCAGCATTTTACCTGTCTCTACTGTGGCTCTGTAACAAATCAGATAAACAGGCACAGCAACTTTCAGCAGAAATGTTTGATTCATATAGTCCTTCCCCTTAAGGGTGAAAAGCCACCTGTAAGGATGTAAAATCCTTACAGAAGTTTACAAATCATCCAGTATTTGGCAGGCTATATAACACATTTCTAAAAACAAAATCCAGAGCTCTTATTTCATCTATGTTATTCTGTGGCACCTCTCAGCTTAGATTTTGAACAGTTATCCATGTTTTAGTAGTAAAACACTATGAATCTCTACCTCATTATTTCTTCCTTCCAAGAAGACAGGAAAGAATTCTCTTAGCTGAAGTTGTTGATTACAGGCTGAGAGAAGAAATGACAAAGACTCACAGTTTTACATTTAGGTCAGAACAAGGCAAGACCTCAGAATGCTTCACAACACAAATCCAGTAGAAGTGTTGTCATCTGCACTCACAAAACAGCAATTCAACCCCAGTGGAATATAAGCCATTATAACACGACAAAAACAGGGCAATAAGCTAACCTTCTGGCTATGGCAGAAAATAATAGTCAGCCTGAGGAGGGCCCTGGATATCAAGACACAATCTATGAAATCCATCTGTAAATTCAATTTGAAAAAATTTAGAAAAATAGAAAGCGGCACTCCAGGCTGAAGTATTTATGATGATCTCCTGCTAATCTACTGGAATTCATGCTTATATGTGATTTTACACTTAGATAAAATCATTTGAAATAATCAGGTCCCTGAGAGATGTGAATTAAGAGCTCTTCATAAACAAGAATGTTGCCCAGGACAGGCCAATTTAGGGCCAATGGCAGCAAGAGGAAAATTTTTGTTCCTGGGCTTACCTGGGTATCCAACAGCATGGGAGAACTCAAAAAGGCCGGAAAGTTGCGAACTGATTTAGCTCTCCTAAAGGAGAGGAAATCTTTTGAAGCTCTTCCCTTTCCTATCAACCTCAATTTTGTCCTGCCTGGGTTTAATGTCAACATCTGTGGTCCTGATGCCCTGTATTTCTCATACACGAACTCCCTCTATGTACTCATATGTCTATGAGGATTGTGTTTTGTGAGATGCTGCTGGTTGCCAATAACTTATATGAGATCAAGTCTTACTTAGTATCAGAAGAGAATATTATTACCCTTACACAACAAGAGACATTGTCCAGTCATTCCAGTATCTTGTCCAAATCTTCTCAGGAAATAAATCTAGGCCTTATTTAAATGTCTTGGCTGAATGATGACTAACTCCTATACTTCTATTTTTTAAATGCTGCTTATGTTACAGATTTATGTGACAATGAAGTTACAAGTAACTATCATGAACTAGAAGAGTTCTGGTATTTTACTGTCACCATTTTGTTGGGCTTTGTAAATGTAATATTGTCTCCAAGTATTTAAAATTATGGTTACAGGTATGAGTGATTAAAAAAAAAAAAAAAGACTTAGTGATTCCAGGAAAAAAGAAATGGCTCAGGAACACCCATTTCAGCAGCAAAAGCTTTTTTACCTCTTCAGTTATTGCTAGCACTGGTTAATTCTAGAAACTATTTTACTGGATAAGAGCTGTTTATTCAACCTATGAGTTAAAAGGGAGAAGGTGACTATGCTGGAAGGGCATTCAGACAAATGATAAGCAGCTTCTGTGTTTCAAGTCTGTTGATACATTGTTAATTTTCATCAACATGAAGTGGTTCTTATTTTTTTCCACTGGACCAGTGCACCAATTACATTAAAAAAAAATCCCCCTAAATTTACAATCACTTAAAAGATGAAGTCTACCATCAGTTTCTTTCACATGTAAAGAATTCTATTCTTAGAAACCAGCTGCTGACATGGCAATCCACAAGTTCAAATTAAATGCAGTCACTTCCTATCTGACATGATGTAGATTAACATGAATATTAACAGGCATAAGACAACAAGAGAAATTCTAGACCAGCTTTAGGAATTCTAGGCCAACTTTATTCCTTCTGAGATGCTTCTATGCAAAACTACATTAAAACTAGAGGATAGGTTTTAAAATAAGGTTTCATTTTGGCCCATTTTCTCAAGGCAAAACAATGTAGCAAGGAAATGTTAACATTTTCCTCATTTTCATCTAGAATGCAAAGTCACTAAAAGCTGAACTGGCAGTTAGAAGTGACAATTTTGATCTCTGTCTAATGAGACATTAGTAACTGCTGTTTATTCTCTTTGCTAAGCTTTACAAAAGAGAACTACAAAAGGAACCATATGAGGGAGAGAGAATAAGAGACTATTGGGGGGGTAGTTTTGCACACTCAGTCACATGATAACATTGCAATTTTCTTTCTCCCTTTCCATTAATTACATGCTTCTCTTTGGAAAAAAATGTACACTATTCTTTGAGGGAGATATCTACCTATTGCATCTCTCATTTTCCATGGGGTCAGTCTCTTCTACTACACACATTTCATGACTGAAAAGCCAGTCTCCTGGTTTCTGTTAATGTTCAACTACACATGCCATGATTAAGCACTATATGAAGCTAGAAATGGCAATTATTTTTTATATAATGGTGAAATGCTTCATGGATAAACAGTCTAGCAGAAAAACACAGGTATCCTCCATTTAAATAAATAAAAGTGCAATTTTTCAGTTAAACATACTATTTCACATGCAGTTTGGCCTCTTTTTTTAGTTTAATATTGCCTGAAAATTTAACAAATCCTCCAACTCTTGATGGTTGTCTATACTGTTGGCATTTTAACATCATACCTGATCCTATATCTTTCCTGCCATCCTAATTAATCAAGTGACCATTGCTTATGTACCTGCTGCTTCCTGAGAACTAAACTGTTCACTACCTGATTTTCTAGTCATCTCCAAGTTCATCCTAGAGCCTTGTCACTGTAAACCAAATACAGCATAAATTGATTTAAAGAATCAATTATTTTCTTTAACGGTTTTCTCTCTGCCATAGACCACATTTTAAGTCAATCATACAACAACTCAGACATGGCTGCTATTCTGTACATGAAAGATGCAAGGTGTCCACTTAGATTATCCGAAAGGAGAAAGTAGGACATGCCTTTCTCATTCCTGGAGATGGTGGAAACTAGAGATCACCACAGTTGAAGAGGAGCACGTTCTCTGCCATTCAGATCTATCCATTTACGCTTAAAGAATTTTCCAAAGCTTATTGGAGCCACAGTCTTTCCACTGAACTACAAGGCACATTGGGCCTGGCTGCCATTAATAAACATGCATATACTAAGATGACATCTTTGTCATTGAGTCTTTCAGCTGATTCCTTGTGACACTAACTTAATACATATCCTAATTTAATCCAGCACAAAGCAGGGATGCACATGCCCACCAACACTGGCTGCTTTTTAAACTATTTTGCCATGATTGTTCCTTTCACCTACGCCTCATTTATAATCAAATTACTCTGTCAATATTAAGCACTAGAGCGTGGGCTTTCATTTTAGTCTGATTTTAAGTAAAGGTAGAGTTGGGGTTTTTTTGGTTTTTTTTTTTCCTTTTATCCCCCAAACTGAAGTCTGAAATCCAAATCTCTGGATAATTAATGATTCCCAAGAGTGGTATCATGCCTTGAGCTATCCTTGAAATTCTGCAGGACCTAGTTGGCCTTAACTTAGCACATTTTTATGTGCTAAGGAAGGAAGGCAAAAAGCAACACTAAACCGTCCTTCAGCTCTTCCCATCTGCTATGCTCACCTTAATATTGGCCTAGTTCTCAAGACTGACACATTTCCACTATTTCTATGAAAGTTGTTGTTGTCAGGGGTTATACATAATTTATGATGATATTACTCGTGTTATAATACTCTGGGGGTTTTTGCACAGCAATTGAAAGGATAGTTTTTAAAAAGTGTAATTACATTCTCTAAAAATGATTGGAAATGGGGTCATTTTAGATTCACTTCCCTTCAATGCTTTAAATTTGGAAGTGTATGTCCTGCTCACCTTTCTGAAAATTGAAGCACTGTCATCATCGAATGAAAGAATAATGACAAATGATTCCTTGAAAAATCGGACCCAGTCTCAGGAAAAATTCCAGGTGCATCTAAAAACATCTACGAAATGTAAAGCATAAAACAGACCTTACAAAGACCATGTAAGTGGCATATGTAGCACTCAAGAGCTCATGAAGAACAAATGAAATAACAATTTCAGGTTCTCCAGCAGAAGCGTAGGGATTCACATTATCTTTATTTCCACAAGGGGACTGAAGAACAACCCTCTGAGCCAGTGAATTCTCAGAAAGTTCCAAATATGGCCAAACCAATAGGTACCTACCTCCCTTGCACTAAACTATACAGATGCAATTCATTTGTGGAATGAAATATTACTGGATTTTTTTGAGCTTCTTTTGGGTTTTGATAATTTATAATAGACCAAATCAGAACCGATTTAATTTAAAAAAAACAGTAATAAACTAACAGGGGTTGAGAGATACAGACACCAACTTTTTCACTAAAGTAAAAGTTTAAAAAACAAAAACCAAAAAAAATTGGAAATAACAGCCTTCATCCATAATCAGCTTATCAGGAATAGTAAATACAGTTAAAAGAACATGTATTAGCCAACATCAAAAAGATCAACAGGAATCTGAAAAGTCAGGTAGCAGATATGTAAAACATAAGAATAACGCAAAATCTTAAAATGGACAGACAGTGAAATGTCACAAAATGGAATACCTACTATGCATAATCCCACACACAGAGTATGCTTTCACTTCTTGGGAGCATACAAACAAGATAAAAACCTCAAAGTTGTGAATTATTTTTTGAACAGAGATTTGAAATGAAACAGAGGTGAAAGAGTCAGCAAATGATGCAGAGTTAATCATCCAACAAAGAAACTGGAGTTGAAAAATAACATTTCTAAGAAACAAATAGTTCAGGAAATGTGTACAATCCACTGATTTATCACTGGCAGAGGTAATGATACATACCAGTTGACGTTTCTTAAGATTCATGAATATTTATTTACAATTAATTTAAAATAGTTATAAACTTCTTAATAAATACAGAAGGCCAATACTAGATGAAAGCCATGAAAATGATTTTAGTTACTTTTTTTTTTTTTTTTTTTTTGTCACAAATAGCACAAGGCAAGAGTATATTCTTTGCCTTATTTGGAAGTAAAAGCCTTTCATATCACTGATTTCTACAGTTCTAAAGTGGAATTAGGGAAAATATAGGAAGTATGATAAAATTTTTCACATTCCTGTTTTAGTTTTACTTTTTATTCTTACTTTCTCTCTCTTTTTTTTTTTTTAAATCCATCCTCATATCCATGGTAAATTGCCCCATGGACTATCCCTATGTTGCACTAGATGCATTAAAAGAAAACGTTGGCTATTAAAATCAATATGAAACATAATTATTTTCAAAGAATGTAACCACCACTGCTTTTCCTTAAGAGCAGAATCATTTACACTGATGTATGTCAGCCTATGAGGAACATATCTTTGAATGTAATTAAAGGCTCAATATACACTTTCAGCAGTAAAGAGCTAAACAATTAATTACTGAAAAATAAAATGGAGGGAAAGGAAAATGAGTATCAAAAGCAGACAGAGCTGAAACAATGGTATTGAAGACTTATACAGTCAAAACAACATCAGAAGAGGCTCTCCCAAGAAGTGAAGATTACTGAGTGAAACAAATGTCTTCATTCTGATGTGGAGTTTTGCTATAACCTTAAAGATACAAGCGGACTTTGTAGAACATACTGCTTTTCTGGAGTCCTGATTTTCAAACATGAGGCTGACCCCAATGAAAACACAGAAGTATTTAATATTCTCATTTAAAGAAGAAGCTCTGTTACAATAATATAGAATGAACTGTGCTCTACTTTAAAAGTATTTGATTGTCTTTCATCTATTAAGTTTCCTATGGTTAGTAAGTTCCTCATGAAAGACAGAATAGTAATACCAATATGTATAAAAATAGTACTGAGAAGAGCAACATATTTTGGAAGAATATACAGAGAAAAAAATGGTAATGAGGCCTTGGAGCACAAGATTCATTGAGACATTTGAATGTAATTTTAAAAAAGTACTTTTAAACTTAGAAAAGGCATAGAGGTTCATGCTGTGCTCTTGGATACTGCCTGTCCAATGAAGCCTTTGTCTCATAGGATTACGTGAAAGGTCACCTACACGAAATTCACAGTTATGGGAACACTCTCTTGTGTTGAGGCAGGTTGGTTGAATAAATTGGTCTTTTCAAAAAGACAGTCAAACTCCTTCAGTCTCATTTCCCCCTGAATGGAAGTGCACAGTATTCACAAGATCTCAGGTCTGCACGTCTGTAGCAGATGTTAGAAATCTTTCTGTTGCTACAAAGTGGTCTGCTTCCAGCATATCTAATTCCCCAACTATCACAACGAGTAACATCAGATCCAGTTTCCATGTCCCCGGAGTCAAATGCTACTTGGGACAGCCAAGCAACTGTCACATTCACTCTGCCCACTCTATAATTTGCTGACATATATGGTGCTCATACATTCTCCCCAACACAGGGTTTTATTTATTATCTGGCACAGTCAGCAGATAGCTTTTGGTGTCCTCATATTTCCATAGGGACATGTTCATTACCCTTTGGCCATTTTGCTTCTTAATTACTAACATAAAAGCATCAGGATTTTCTTGGAGATGCCATAAATTTGAGGACACTTAATCTGCAGACGTTCATAGTCTTGAAGTTAATTCCTGTTGGGTGTTAACTTCAAAGTCTTGGCAAGATTATAGCTAAAAGCATAAATAGCTATCGATCAACTGTCCTCCTTGAAGTCCTAAACAATACGGAGGAATGTTGTGCAAAGTCTTGTAATCATAACCAGGCTGACAGAAGTGTGCTTCCACTTTTAATAATTTAGTCATAATTCTAGCTAAGCATTTTGGCAGGACTGGTAGAAAGTTGTTCTTCTTTCAACTGAAAAGAATAATGAAAGTAATCTGTGTGGTCCAGGGCAGTAGTCAGGCAAAGAATGTAAGGAGTGTTGAGTAGAGAAAGAAAAAAAACCCTTCAGTATAAAAATATAGAAAGGTAGCAAGTGGAACAAGCAATCAAAACAAAAACAAGCATGAAGAGTTTTATGCACAAGGCACTGCCATAAACTAATAGAGCAGACAGAGAGAACTGCAGTTTCTGATGGAAGACAGATTCTGACGTGGAAACAGATCATCTGGAGAATTCATCCCAGAAATAGCTCACTCAGCTATTGCTCAGGCATGCAGGCACACAGAGGACACAAAAAAAGATTTATACTGCTACAGAGAAGGGTGGATGGGAGCCTCTTGAATCGACAGAGATAAGTGTTATTAGGGTTAGTTGAACATAAAGCCCACAACCCAACTTTTCTCATGATCTCACCTACTTCATGGCTGTCATCCTAGAAGTGGGCATGGAGTTACTGGGATGTTCAAAAGCAAGAAAGCTGGGTGGGAAGGGATAGAAGATTTTTCAGAAATTAAAGCTATAAAGTCACTCTAAGCTGTTAAAAAACTGAATTACTAAGTATCCATAGCACACCAGAGAGTGGAATAAACTTTACTTCCTCAAAAGATTGTATATCTTTAAGAGATTCATATGAGTAATAAGTTAAATGATTTTGTGCTGTCAAAACCTCTGCTTG
Organism: Apteryx rowi; assembly: GCF_003343035.1. NCBI lineage: Eukaryota > Metazoa > Chordata > Aves > Apterygiformes > Apterygidae > Apteryx > Apteryx rowi. Next base: position 542,053 of record NW_020447819.1, read on the forward strand.
AAAACAGTGCAGAATCTGTCCTTTACAGCATTCCAGTTATATAATTCTGCATGAATATAAATCTAACATTCTTTCCTATGCTTAATTATTAATTTAATACAAATGGCTCAAGTTAGAAACTGGTCTCATAATTACATGCTTATTTAATTTCATAGAGTCAATCAGGGTGGTAATTGTAAAAGCAAACTGTAAATATGCATTTGACTGCAGGGTTGCTGAAAACAAATTCAAAATAAAATTTCACTAGCTCTTTTCACTTGCACCTCAATTAGCATAATTGCTAATGATAACAGCTGATTTAATTAGTGTTTTTAATTATCATATTATTGAAGTTCAATGATACATGTTTAAAAATAGGAGGACAAATAAGGTGCAAACTGGTAGAGAGCCTTTGTAGTAAAGATATACTTGCAAGGATGGAATGGTATTATCTTTCATCTAGAGACAAGACAAAAAATGACTGGGTTCCTCTTGAAGTTGTAGAACCATTTAAGTTCTTGCTCTTGGCAGGAAATTCTCCTATAGGATCAGAAATTGTCTATATATGGCTGTTTCTTGGAGGGCACATTTAAATGAAGTTTTGCAGTATACCTTCAATGGTGTGATGAAATCTGATACGAATATCCAGATAATGGTATGACAGCACTAATACAAAATTATCATCACTCATGATGAAGCTTACTCTCAGAAGCTGAATAAATGTATGTAAAAAAGCTGCAAGTCTGAAAAAATGTATAGGAACACAAAGACATTGGACTATACAAGTTGCATTTTCAAACACCCCTTTGGGTACTGGATGGCAATCAGCATAAGAAATATCCATCTATTTCTTCATAGCTTTCAGCTGACAAAATTTCTGCTTGTTGCATTTTGAAATGAGTGTAGAGATGCAAACCTGACACCAGGAAAGCCAATTAGCGCAGATTACTTTGTGAAGATATGAAAGAACAAAGTATAGTATTTTTACCATTGAATGGTTTCCACAAGTTCCCATAGAACTACTGGTCTTAGCAGGAGGTAGAAATAGGAAACCTGTCACAGCTGTGATTTTTATGTCAGCACCTTCTTAGATCTCATATGTGGCAAGACAGTGGGGTATAAGCAGTCTCCAAGTTAGGCGTTAGTAATAGTAGTAATAGTAGTTCAATAGTCTCTTCTGGAGCCAAGAAGCAGAACCCTAATATCATGCAATGTATCATACTCTAGTGTGAACCAAAACCTCATGTTATTAAACCTGTTAGGAGACCTTGAAATAGCACTTTTCAGCAAGGCAGCTGATATAATCAGTCAGTAAGGCTGCTCTTCAGACAGCTGGCTTTTAACCATTTATCTTGTGGTCTCAGTGGCATAAGGGCAGTCTTTCTGCTGCAGGTATTCAACCCTTACAGGTGATGCCACTAATCTATTCCATAATCTCCTCCTAGGTTGAGATCCACAGGCCCCTTCCAGACCTGAGATGTTTGTGTAGTACAAGCAAACCTCCCCAGCATGGAAGTGAGAAGGAAACCCATAAGATTGCCTTCAGAGAATTTCTTGCAGGAAAGAGTCAACTGCCACCACATAGTAAGCCCTAAGGCAGATGTGCTGGATCTAATTCTCATTGAGAATGAGCTGCTGAGCCTATGACCATGCTTCACGATGTCAAGGCCTCCTTGCAAGCAATTGCAGGCAACATTGTGATGTACAGGGTTGCTGAGTGGCTGCTGCAATTTAGGTCCAGCACTGTGCTAGAATTTTCTCAGCCACAACAGAGCTTTGGGTCAAGAACATGCAAACTTGGTTTAGCATCCTGCTACCAAAAATGGTATTCTTTCTTGGGCTGTACTTTGGCATTAGGAAGCCCTGCACCAAATCTCATCCCTGAAGAGAAATGTGACCACACTCGGAACTGCATGAGTCAGGGATGTAAAGGTGCTTGCTACCCATGCACTGCAAACTCCTAGTGGCACGCCACAGCCCCTGCGGAGAACGGTGGCAATGCAGTTCCACAGCTTTCGATGCAATTGTTCTTGAGGCATAAGAACAACTAGTCAGTGCAGTGTCTTGCTGATTCCTTTTTCTTCCTACTGCTCGTCCCAGCATCTACCTAGGAGAGCTGTCAAAGTCCCAGTGAGTAATTGCCAGGCCGACTATGCTATTTTTAACTGGTGTGTTTTAAGCTTAATACAGCCTTTTGGTTTGGAGGTGATGGTCGTGTCTAACTACCTTTTTCTGTTCTCTTCTTTCAAAATTCACTTCTTTGCAAGAAAATCTTAGTCTGAGAAGCAAAGCCTTTTGGAGTAGTCAAACACATTCCAAGCTCTGTGTTTTATAGGAAAATTTAGGCTGCAGCATTTACAAAACCCAACCAGCCATAAAGCTTACCACTGCTACATTGAACAGTTGGAGAAAAGCCTAATTTCTTCAATATTTATATACAGTTTAATAAAAATCACCAAATCAATCATAACAACACAGCTCTATGACCTATCAGATTGTATTTTCTAGTCTGAAAAGCTTTCTTTAATAGCAGAGATGGACTGTTTATAAGTTTAGCAAATTATCAGAATAAATGGTAATGGAAGGAAGGCTCTTCACAATATTCAAGAGGAAGGAAAAACTCAAACAGTAAGACAGCTGACCTATTAGCGTAGCTCCATGTGCTGTAAGTGCTAAGCCCCTTTCTGCCTCCACACACCTTTCCTTGTACTTTCTCCAAGTCTGCACATGTAAGTTCCCATAGCTCTATCACAAGAGTATCAAACAGTAAGCAGCCTGCCATTGACCTTTCAGACTCAGTAAGTAGTATATGAAAAGAAGGAACAAAACAAATCATGCTTTGGACAAATATGAAGTTAAGCAATTTCAATGTAATTTTTTCCACTAATGAATGGCTGATTAGATGGTTATAAGGCTTTTATAAATGTACTTAAAAGGCACAGAGATAGCAAGAAAATAAATTTCTTAGACAGAAAACACAGAAAACACACAAGAAAAACACATCCATTTTTAATTTTGACACAGCTTCAAAAGTCAGCATTCATAGCAATTTTCAAATGCGCAAGGCAAACTTCACATACGACTGAACTAATCCCTTAAAGATTTTAAAAGTCTGAAGTCTGAACTCCAGAACAGCTAAGCACCTGCACAGGAGTCTAGAACTGGTAACGCGGTAAGGGGAAGTGGGCACAGAATTGACCACAAGCTCCCTGAGCAATACTGAAGTAAAATTAGCCAGAAGGGTCTGGCTGGACAAACAGAGACATGTGAGCAATAGCAAAAAAGGCAACCTCCACCCTGTATGTAACACTAGAAAGATGTATACTGAAATAACCAACACATTTCTATATACATTCGTTTGAAGGATACAGAAAATTTTGAAGCTATATAAGAAGCAACAGAAATGAGACTTGGAGCTCCACATGTTTATCTTATCAAAATTAGATAGAAAATCAACTGGATTATAGTATTATTTATTTCATGATACTAATAGCTGGCAAAAAAGCCAGACATGTAAATTAGAACTAAATCCAGATTTTTTTTTAATTTTTTTTTTAAACAACATTGACTGAACCATCATATGAAATGATGTATTCTTCATCTTTTCATATCTTCATTTAAAATCCAGACTGGACACTTTCTGGAAGATATGTGCCTCAAGCACAACAAAAGGAATGTTTTGGTCAGGCAATTAATTTTGCTCAATATAAAGCTCAACAGAAGAAAAACCTGCAGGGCTTTTACTAGCAGGACAAGCAGAGGTGGTGGTTTGCAGTACAGAAACATCAACAGAACCAATATTTAGAAGGAGTGCTTCTGGTAGCTTACAAAATCTATATGCAATTTAAATTATAGATTTTTGAGCTATTTGCACAACAAACTCTCAATGTGCATTTAACTTACTCACCTGTTGCCAGGGAGCACACCACATATTGCACACAATACTGTCTTGACACAACCACAGGACAGCCAAAGCAAAACAATTAACATATTAAAATATTTGGATGAGAAAACAAAGTATTTTCCTTGATTGCCTGCAGGCTGGCATGATTCAAGAATTCCAACCCCCTCCCCCCATACACACACGGGGGAGGGGAAGGGGGGAAGGAAAAAGCATTAGAACCTGCTCTTAAAATAAAACTCCATAAGGAGTGTGATTTGAACACTCAGTGTGAACAAGCTATAAAAATAGAATCTGTGAACAGATCTGGAAGAAAGAGGGGCCATGGGGCCCTAGCAGAGTTGACCAAAACTTGTGATTGCATGGAAGTGAGGGTCTATAAAAGTAAGGTTGGTTTGGCTCAAAGTTCTCTATGACAGTCATTTTGGGGCCACAAATTACTACCAAATCTCAAACTTTTTAAAAGTATTTGTACACACCTGTTTCCAAACTTTTAATTGAAAATATAACAAAGACATCATCATTCCAAGACCAGGTGCAGTACCTTTGCTACAGCCACACCATGGTGTGGGGAGTTGCTATTCTGAATATTGTCTATCGTTAAAAGGTCCCTTCTTGGGTTTCAGTACTGCCTGCAGAATCTAGAGCAGGAAAAAATGCTGGACTGCATTTCAAAAGTGAGAAAGGAAGGTCAGCAATATTGCCTGGATATTAGCTGGAAGTCCTGACCCCAAACTGGATGCAAACACAGCAGCCCAGTGAGTGTTCTACAAACTATACTAAACCAGGTTGTGACATTACCTGTATTTTATTTGAGGAAATATCTGACCCTCTACACCTATCTTCATAGTAATGTAATGTATTTTAAAGGTACTTTAATATTAGCCATGTCACAACAGCATGCCAAGCAGGAGTCTGTCAGTTCAACACTGCAACACCTGCACACTATAACAGCTACTAATGGCAGTCATAATGGTGCAAGTGTAGCAGTCCATTCTCTTTCTTTTTTAAACAAATGAGAAACCACTGGATAAATTACTGTCTTCCGGCATGAGGCATAGCCAGTTTTAGCAGCTGTTACACCAAATGCAGCCATAACTACAGGTACTTAAATGTTCCTGCAAGCACATCTTGTCAGGAACTAGCAACAATTCTTTTTACCTTGAAAAATTCCCATGTAGGAGACGATGATTGGTATTAGATGCATATGTCTATTAGCCTGTTCAGAATAATTATTTATTGCCTATATCTTTGTTCACAAAATTACTGTTCTATATTTGTTTGGAAGTATTATCCTTTACAGCAAGTAAAACAAGATAAGTGACACTTCTGAAACACCTCTGACATGTAGGAACCCTTTATCAAATTTTAGCAATGCTCAACCAGCACAATAACTCACAATCTGTTCTGATACTGCTGAGAAAAAAGAAAAAAAAAACTTCTCATATGCTTTTTTCAAAAAGATCAACAGACCAAGACAAACCTGTCACTGTAGACTGGAGTCTATCAAATCAGTCAGACAAAACAGAGGTTTTTGTTAAATATAGCAAACCAATGATAATATTCACAGCTATGCTAAGGTTTTGCATTTATAGTAAAATAAAAAATGTTCAGCATACATACTATAAAGTCAAACTGCTGTTGCAAAAAGGGGGAAATAAACACCCCCAAGTATACTTTTAAGTGTACTGTGGTTATTCAGTAGTTACTTTGACTTAGCATAACATTTCTTAAAACATATTAAGATTAAAAAAAAAAAAATCAGAAAAAAAAAAGTGTGCATGTATTTAGCTCTCAGAACTTTCCAAGGCTTTTGCTGAAAACACCTACTTGGTATAATCTGAGATCAGTTTATTAGAAGAGTTGGTCTACCAGCAGAAATACTAAGAAATGCTTCTTTCCACAGACTAAACAGTTTTCTTTTTATTACTGGCTCTTGCTTTAAGAAAGCACTGAACATGGGGAATATTTGTGTCTTGAAGGCTTACCTTCCAGTAAGTCTCTTGCCAGACCTGGTTCTGCCCCTGTGGACCGAACAAAGTCTGACAGGACTGCATCCATATCAAGAGTCATGTGATCATGTAGGTCTGCTGCCAGGCATGCAGCAGCAGGAGGACTCGCTGGTTGGCTAGAAGGCATCCATCTGCCAAGGAGAAAAAGAAATGGGATTTTAGAATATACCTCAAAGTGATAGAAAGCAAAGGTTTCCTTTCTTCCCCAAACAAGACTAATTAAAATTCTAAAACATCTAAGTTAACTGTTTAAATGAACAGCATTTGTGATCCATCTCTGCCTTAGCCTGGAAGCTGTTGATCACTCAGGCTTTCAGGAGAGTTTTGTTTTTCTTAACATTTCACATTTTTATTGATTTATCTTCTGGGCAGCTTGTCCATACTTCTGCAGCTGCAGGGTTCCCGCTCATTCAAAGCACAAGAACCCTGTCATTGTCTGTAGGGGTAGGGCTGCTCATGCACTCAAGTTAAGCAGGTAAGTTTGGCTAGACAGCAGCTCTTTTGCCCTTACTTGCTAACACTAGCACACACATATACAGCAGAATGTAGTATTTGTTTTTCTATTTCCCTTGTCAACACCACTTCTGTTATTTACAGTTTCCCTATCTTAAGGAACTTTTGGATAGGGAATCCACATTTTCTCCCCTCCCTTCTGAAACAACAGTGCCTTCCTCACAAGAGGACAGCAAACATTCTTCAGCTTCAGTATCAACTTTTGCTTCACAGAAGTGATTAAAAATCTGAGAAACTGCATCAGTACATCCCTTCTCTGTATAATAACAACGATAACAATCACACTGAGAGGTACAGCTCTAAGAGTCACTCCCAACCCAAAGGCTACACTCCCACTCATCATTTTTCCTGAAACTGGTAGGAGTCCAGTCTCACGACATCTCAGGAGAGGCCTCTGAGCCAAAGTCTGGCTGTAGCTACAGGATCTGCAATGACAGCATATCTCATTGTTGCAAAACTTCTGAAGCACCACAATCAAACACGCACCACGTTAACACAGACCCTGTACAAACCAGCAGCTTTCAGTACCTTGCCAGTATCATTTTGGATCTCCCCACTGCTCGATCTCAACAAGACTGACAGAAAATACATATTGTCATGGAATACACTATATGTTTCTTTTTAGAAAGAAAAGTTTAAATGGAACACACAATATACAGGTGCACAGTATGAAGTACTTGACTTTCATACACAGAGCTAGCCACATTTAAATGAATGTTATCTAGTAAACGAAGTCCCAACTTGCATAATAAAAACCAACCAAATAATTTTCAGGCAAACAACAATTCTACAGAGCGTAATGAATACTACAGCTGTGTATCTGGTATATTTCTAGATTTCTCTATTGCAGTATTTCTGCTGTTGAATTTTCACTGGTGAAATCACCTCCACAAACTAAATCAGAAACGCTTGCAACAGATATATAATATAAACACTTGGTCAACTGAGGTCAGCTGGGAGAGGCAGAAAGGAAGGGTTTGGTAGGACTTCACTCATATTCTCTTTCTGAGAGATGGAATTAGAGCTCAAGTTAATATAGTTAAGGTACACATAGGTATTTAATAAAAACAATAAAGATCTTTATCTAATCCCTCCCCACCCTGCCAAAGAAAAAAAGATTCAGCTATCTATCCTGACTTTCTAAAGTAGTTATTATTTAATACCAGATTAATCACAAGAGACAAACACAAACATTTTTTTCCCATAAATGGAAGATGTCAGGTTTCCTTTACAGAATGATTTGCTTGTTCCAAGGCAAAGCGATGCGCTGTGTCTTCAGCGGCTTACTGTAGGCTGTTTGTACCATCCAGTTGCTGAGAAAAGCAACAATCACACCAATATGTGACAATGACTCATGGCCTAAGAACCAGCATGTAGCAGCTAATGGAATCACAGTCATAGCTGAGGAAATGCAAATGTGTTCTTGTTTTTGTACAGATAATGATTTTTTTAAAAAAACATAAGCAAGTGTGCAATTAATTCTTCAGTAGAATATTTTAATTGTAGTTTCAAAAATACTCCAGAAAGCACATTTGTGCATGCACTAAAAACAAACTCAAGAAACAAAAAGAGAAGGCTTTTTAATTTTCTGTCACTGACGATTTCTCTTTTATTTTGTCGAATAAAATAATTTGGAAATAAAATGAATCATATATCAGAACTATGGCAGCTCCTGTGAGCCACGGTTCCACTTTACATGAGATTAGAAAGTTGCTTTTAGGAGGAAGAGGAGGAACAGGGAGCTGATATTATTGTAATGTATAAGTGTTGTTTTGTATTTATCGATGACCATTATAGTACAATTTTCTCCTGTGGTTTTTCAACAGTCTGAGGAAGCAATCTTACCAGTATACTTTCTTATGGCACAACCACCTTGGGATCTATTAGGAAGTAAAGAAAGTCTAGCCTCAAGTGATACATAACACACTGGTGTTACGGGAGTTTCTCTTGCCAAATCCATGGCTAACAGACAATCATTTACCCTACTGTATTTTGGACCTATTTTTTTTCTGATAAAGTGAAATCCATCTTTCTAGATAATTTTCTCTCCAAATAATAAATAATATATTAAAACAGGTGTTTTAAGAGCAGGTGGTGCTAGACATGCTATTAAGACATTGAGGCATTCAAAACACAGGTTAAAGGTATCTCCACACTTCTACCCTGTCTGAACTGCTGTGGAAATAGTGTAAAGTAAAGAAAACAGGGTCAAGATAAACGATACACAGTGTAAATAAGACCTGTACTTTTGCTTTCATGCCTGTTATTCATTATTGGTCAAAGTTTGCCTTTAAACATGAATTTCATCATTCCTGTTATTTCCTCCTTGCGGTTCAGTTGCAACTTTACCACATGCCAAAGGCAAAGAATAACATGGAAATTTCCTACACTGGAAGCAGATGATATTGGTTGGCTATTGCTTGCACCACAGCTACAGAGAAATGAACTGTGGAAGAAGCTGGAAACCAGTTGATTTCACTGCCCCCCAAAAGAAACCCAGTCTTTTCTCACTCCATTTCTTACTCTTCATACATACAAGAGAAAGTATACCAACTCTGCAGAGACCATTTCTCTTCCCATGCTGTTGCCCCATCCAGTGCTGTAACACGAAACAGCACGAGCAATCCCCGAACGATTTCCTGCTTGCTGATCTATGCTTTGGTCACTTACAAATGGACACAGACTCTGTTGTACAAAAGCATGTTTATGTGTGCCCTAATATGCACACATGCAAAAAGCAGCCTCTTCTAATGTTTATTTCCAATGATATTGCTCTGAAACAGCAAGTATGAGGATTTGTTTAAAGTAAATCATGTCAGTAAATAGGCTTCCATTAAGTAACTCTTGTGATGGGGGGAATATAGTTGCCATTGCCATTAGGATCTTAACCTAGAGGATCTTAAAAACTGAAGGGTAAAACATCACTTAGTTTAAGTCATTTTGTTCCTCACTTTGATCAGGCTGATAGCTGGCACATTAGCCAGTGTCCCATTGATGGTTGTTAATTTGCTCACATGAGCTAACTCACGTTACACTGGCAATTAGCTGATTATATTTAACCTTAAAAATTGAATGCCTTTGCTTTTTTAGAAATTGCTTATTTCTGCAAGTATGTATCCATGTAGCATACAAAGATCATTAACCTTCTGCAACAGGAAAAGGGTGTCTTTCCTCTCTTCAAGGATGAGGACTGCAAAATCCAACTTAGTCCAACAAATCAAAAGTGTCTAGGAGATGGCTACACAAATACATGTTATTCAGTAGCAAAGCAGATTAAACTGTTGCTAACCCTAGTCTTTCATTCTGGTATCCACCTCACAGTTTGCTGGCACTTACACTGCTACCACTGTACCTTTTATATCACTTACATGTTTATTCCATTTATACTTCTACATCACTGATACCACTGTACCATTATAGCTGGGCTGCATTAGGAATAACATTGCCAACAGGTAAAGGGAGGTGATTATTCCCCTCTATTCAGCACTGGCGAGGCCGCATCTGAAGTGCTTCATCCATTTCTGAGCAGCCCAGTACAAGACAGACATGGACCTGCTGCAGTGAGTCCAGTGAAGGACCACAGAAATGATGAAGCGACTGGAGCATCTGGCATACAAGGAGAGGCTGAGAGGGCTGAGACTGTTCAGCCTGGAGAAGGCTCAGAGCAGGGGGATCTTATCAATATGTTTAAATAGTTGATGGGAGGGAGCAAAGACGACAGAGCCAGACTCTTCTCAGTGATGCCTGCCAACAGGAAAAAGAGAAAATGGACACAAATCGAAATACAGGAAATTCCATTTAAACATAAGACTTTTTTTTTTTTTTTTTTTAACTTTGGTGAAAAACAGTGATCAAATATTGAAACAGGTTCCCCAGAGAGGTTCTGAAGTCTCTATCTTCGCAGATGTTCAAACCCTGCCTGGACACGGTCCTGAGCAACCTGGCTCTAGCTGACTTTGCTCTCAACAGGGCGTTTGGACAAGAGAATCCCCAGAGGTCCCTTTCAATCTCAACTATACTGTGATTCTGTGACCTTTTGCATATCAGAAGCCACATACAAAGGATTCTAAACAAAACAATAACAAACAATCCATTTCCATTTTGGAGAGTTTGGGGTGTTTTTTTTTTTTAAACCCTGGATCATTTTAGTGGTCTGAGTTACAGCACACACCGTCCAGTAACTAGACTGGCACAAGCCTGGAGGTGGTGATCTAGTACTGCTGAGCAGACAGTCACGCTTACAGATCAAGTTGTTATGGAGCATGCTTGATTATTCATGTAGCATTCAAATGAATTTCAGAAAGGTAGAACCACCACATGTGGAACACCACTGGGCAAGAGAAACATTTCTAAAAGTTAACGCAGAAAAAGAAATGTTAACAGAAGGAAAGCTGGAAACATTGACAAGGCTAGTTAAACAGGAATGCAGGCACTTCAGGAGAGAAAACTGCCTTAATGGATTATGACCAAGTTTGGCATCTAAGCTTTGTAGCAACCAAAGCCTTTCCTCTGTTTCAATACAAATGCAAGAACACAAAAATGCTGCTATTATTACTACTGTCCTAACAAATACATATACTCACACACAGATCCACTGTACTAAACAGGACCTAACATCCATGCAAAGAAAAGCACAACAAACTGGATACAACTAATTTCCTCAATGACTGGGAGAAAGAATGAAACCAATCTTAACCAGCAGGATGGAAATATGTGGATCAAGTTAAAAGAATCTGCTGAAGGTGAATGATACAAAGCATTAGTGAATTTCAGACACTAATCAGAAGCGACTCAGGAGTACAATCACTGCTAATTTAAAATGTACCAGCTGGGCACTCAGGTAGAGTCACCATGAGCAGGGGCTAGACTGCTCATAAATTTGGAAAATTGAAGTGCATATCGGTCTGGAGAAGTCAATTCACCAGTTGTCTCAGTATCAGCATTATTTCCATATTCTTCATGTTAGTACTTAAAAGATATAATTTCAAATAATTTATGCTGAAGAGACAGCAGCGAGAATTATTTCTTGGTTTACTTCCAGTTCTGCATTCCCAGGTGTCAATGCGCACAGCAAATTGCCAATAGCATGCATAATATAATAAGAGATGATGGGGTTTCTGTGAGACAGCTGCACAGACTTTTTACAGAAATGATCTGATGATTTTTCAGAAGAGCCAGTAGTAAACAATAAAGCACTTTCTTGAGAAACACATTCACAACTGAAATCACTATTCTCACTTTCCTGCTTTTCACATCCACAGTGATTTAACAGACAAGTAAGTATGAAAGAAGGAAAAATCAATTCAAATTTATATGAAGTCAAAATAGTTATAAAGTGTACATAGACAAAATATGAGGGACAAAATGTCCCAATACATGAATTTAAAGATTTTGACTGACTTCTGTTAGGTTCATGCAAAAAGTTTTGTTATAGGAAAACAGTGCTGGATAGGTAGGCAAATTGATATGTGGTGACATGCAGAGATATTAAAGTTCAGCTCTGAGGTTATGATCTCAGCAGTTTTAGGATATGATCAGATGTCCTCTTACGAAGAAGTAAAGAAATTTCTGCTCTCAAATGATTGCTCTGCTGCAGCTTACTACTACACAAAGGACCATTAGCCAGACATCTTTGCTGAGGTAATCTGCCTGTGTTGACCTAAATTTCATTACATTATTTTTGAGAAGATCCATATCCTTCTAGCAGAAGACAAGACCAATCTCTGTGTATTTATGACATCATGCATCACCCCAGCATTGCCTCAGGCTTACATGATCATCAGAACTCGTATAGTAACTATGTCAACAGATACACATCATTCTTACCCACCACAACGCAACACAGGTTACGTAAGGCTGCCCGTGAGGGTGGTTTCTCCAAAAGAAGTTCTTTCTGGTACTGCAGAATGTTCTCTCTACTGATAGAAAACTGGTCATATCTCTGTTCACAGCTAATGGAAACACAGCCCACGTGCAACTGAGTCAGGGATAAGACTACTTTAACTGAAAAACAATAATTTAAAATGAAATACTATCGAGGTTCCAGTACATTATATAAATGATAAATAGCCATATAACTAGAGAACACCTGCCTTGTGTTGGGTGCCAAGGAAACATACCCAACTGAGACCTCCCAAACCCATGACAGTGCAAGGAACAAGCTCTCTCTATTCCCAGGCACTCTGGTCTACACTCCTGCAGGCTCTGTCCTCCAGCTGCCCTTAAAACACCTGCACAAAAATATCCATGCTACTTAATTCTTCCTGTTACTCATCAAATCCAAATTGACAGCACAACCTGAATTAACAGTGCTCACTCAGACAAATGTGTATGAAAAGATGGAAGGGTCAAGGCCAAAACATGTTCATGAACATTAAAAATGAAAGAAAACTTAGAACAAACACACCACTGATCACCTGAAGTAACACTGGTTCAGTGTGCTGGGTTACCTGAAGATGAAATAACATCTGCAGAGTTGTGCTGACTGGAGCTCTGCTCTTACACAATTTCCTGGCAAACTCTGAATTTCACCAGTGCGGAATTAGGCACATCCAACACTGCAGGAGACAACTAAAATCTCTGCCACACATGCAACTGAGCAGCACCTGCTGCCGAAACTCATTCGTCACATACTGTCAAGGCCTCACCACAGCCCTGAAACATTATAAACTGGATGTGCTGCTACCAAATCCATAGATTATAGAAAAATATAGAAAAAAAAAAGAAATTTATTTGTACTATATTTTATTTGCACTACCTCACCCTCCACAAAAAACGCAAACTATGCATACACTACACTCTGAAAGCAGGGAGCAGATTTTCCTTCCCTGTATAAATTTGGACTACCCCTATTTTTTACAGAAAGGGCTGTTTTCTCAACTTTCTGGGATTTAGAGAAAAAATAGTCTTTCAAAAATTATTCTCTTTGCCAGAAAACTAGTATTAGCTGTGAAAACACACCCAGATAGAATAGGAAAGAAAGACTGCTAAGCAAGAAAAGAAAACTGGTTGTAAGGAAGGAGGCAGTGACTCATTACAAACTACAAACTCAAAGCCCAGATGGCTACCAGACTTTTTGTTCTCACTGGATGGACACAATCTTTCCTACCCTTGAAACCATCACCACCAGCATTACTTCTGGTGGCTGGTCTAAGCCTTGATGTGTAAGCATTAAGTGCAAGCAACTTACCCTGGGAGCAAAACTAACACAATCATATGCATTACACCTCCCTGTCAATAAACAGGACTCCTCTTGTGTTTAACAGCATAGACATACATATGTGGTCTTTATTCCAAGGGTCTTGGTGTATAAAGTCACAATACTCTTCTCCTAGGAAGTGTTTCTTCACCCTGGAGGATTACAGTTTTCCTTTCAAAAGCGTCACACATGGTGCACGATAAACAGTACTTTGGACTGAATGTACATGGAAACTACTTGATCCTCAAAACAAAATGACGACCCTGGAATTTATTCACTTTAAAGACAAATTTGCTGCCTAAATGATTGCATATTTAGGCAATGCAAAAACAAAACAAAAAATTAATGGTTTAGATATAACAATCTATAATTATAGTAAAACAAGCAATAAATGAGGATAATTTGATGTATACTGTAAGAAGCAGCATTTAAAGAGATTTAAAGGGATAATGAATTTTTCTAAATGTTGAAATGAGTTAACAGGACTTAAAATTTATACCAGTTAAAATCTCATTTGTATTTGGTCTTTCTTCTCCTTTAACTATCCCTCAAAACTGAGCCATACTCAGAACTAAACAGCCTTCATCTCAATCAAACTTTGACTTCTGTATAATTAAAGACCTTTATCCAGTTAAACAATATGAAAATCTTTTTCTCCTAAAAGGTGGAAAGAGTTTCATAGTGCTAACTAATGCAAAAAGAAAAAAGCAAGTAGTATGGCACAATGAATCCTGTTGCCTCAGGATTATAAATAGCAGACAAAAACAGACATGAGGAAGAGAGAAAGAAAGCAGAGCAAGAACGGACAAACTTTCAGCAAGACACAGTGATTGAATTGCAATTAAGATCCTCTTTGACTTTTATAATTTGCAGAGGAAGGAAGAAACAACCACCTTCAATAATATACATGATCTCAATGCTCAGGAAAGCTAGAGGAGAGACACTCACTGACTGCAATAAGCCTGTTTTCCTGTCTTTTCCCCCTCCCATGTAGCAAGGCCAAATGCCTATTAACATTACTGATTCTTCTCAGCTGGTTAAGTAACATGCAGAGGAGGTGCAGACTGCTATCCTGAGAGGGACACTACTGCTCTTGTGTTGAATTTACTTGCTGCTTGGATTTTTAGTCAGAAAGGCAGAAATACCCTATTTGTGCACAGCTCCAGACTTTGAAGGTAATTTTTCCTGACATGCCGTGTTTGATGGAGAATGACATAATTCTACCATGTTGACAAAATCATTACACTGAAACAATGCACCAAATAAAACCATTTCTGATAGCAAAGCATCTAAATTATTTGAACTAAGGCTGTACAATTTTTCATTCTTTTTTGCAAGTAAAGCATATTTACACACTAAAAAAAAATTAAAGTCTCTGTGTGTAAGTTAGGGACTTTCTATTTGGTTATTACAACATTTCTAAAGCTGCTGCACTCTTAATTAGATAACACCTTGCCAAATGTTTATATGCAGAATAAAAATTATTACAGAAAAAAGTCATGATTAAACAATCAAACTCATTAGAGAAGATTTGGTTAGAAAGCAAATGCAGCACTACAGGAACTGATAGTTACTGTAGGCACCCAGTTTTTCAGACTGCCTGTTTGGAATAGCATGCATATGTGAGAGTAGTTAATTGTTCAGAGCATTCGTTGGCCAGATACAAGGTGATTAATTATTAAGATGCAGGACCAGGCTGAAAAGTGGAAAGGAAATACTGTGTCAGAAGTAGTTGAAAGGAATGACTTTGAATCTGTAACGGTTCCGTAGTGATCATGGCACAATCTTTTAAGTGATCAATATAACAGTTTGCTTACAGGAACACTGCCTCATACCAAACATCAAACTTCTCCCCAGCCTTTATTTTATTCCCCTCCCTAGCCTTCTCCCTAACTTCCTTTAACTCACTTCAATTGACTTCAATTCAGTATACTTTTTCTATTCAGGATAACACTTTAATCATACTTAATTCTCAGCATCCTAACCCAGATATTAAAATCCAGCATACGTTTCAGTGCCTGAATACCTGAGGACATATCTCTCTCTCTCTCTCCCTCCCTCCCTCTCCCTCTGTATATTCTCTACAGAAACAGTTACATACATACACACATAAATGTGTTTGTTTTGCAGTACTCAAAATGGAACAAAAAGGTAAAGACAAAAGAGAGATGTTGGCAAAGCCTTGTCTGGAATATCGGGAGCAAGTCTGATAACTCATGTTTTAGAGAGATCATCTCAAACTGAAATAGGTGAAATTAAAGACTACAGATCATCAGAAGTTAAGAGTTTTATCTGAAAACAATTGACAAAAAGAGCCTGGCTTGCAAAGCCTATAGAAACAAGTTTGAGAACTAGATAAGGCTGCTCTTCATAAATACACCAAACCACATGCAAATTTAGTCTAGAAATAAAGAGAGGGCTCCCAGTGACAGAAGTACTGGGGACAGTCTTCCAGTAGTAGTTGGGAGGAAAATAAGGAATTATTTCTAAAAACTGAGCTAAGTGACTGCAAATAAAGTACAATATAAAATTCTGCAGTGGTAGGAAACCAGATTCACCAACTGGGCAGTCTTCTTGAAATTCTGTGGCCTATTTTTTGACATTGCTAAACACGCTGAGCTTCCAGGAAACACGTTCAGGGGTTATCCAATGGGCAATGGAATAAGATGGCCCTCATTGCAACATTAAAACACAATTTCCAGATGATAACGGTCTATATTGAACCTCTTCCCTTTCTCTGTATAATTTCCACTTGGAAAAATACATAAGAAAGTGCAAACATGTAGGAATTTGTTTACTTCTGTAATACATAGGCTATACACATATGGAAGGGGTATAGATACAATTAAAAAGAAAATATCAGAAGTTTAACAGTGTGATTCTCCCTAAAAACTGGTTTATAAAATAATTTACATCTGTGCAAACAGATATTAAATTCCCAGTGGCATTTTGTAACCACTTTTCAAAGGTGATAGTGATTATACATGAAGAATTGGCATAAAAACAAATTGTGTCTGACTTTATAATACGTGAATGCATAGCATATGTTTAAATATAGACTCTACTATAAATGTTTACCTTTGTGTGTAAAGATAGGTGATATAATACAGTGTATCAATAAAAAGATATGTGATTGTCTAAACAACATACTAAACTTAGCTGAAAGTTTTTTTTCCACAGAAAAACAATCTGAAAGTCCTCTATATAATCTGTTCTTTTCTACTTTTTTTTTTTTTTAAAAGAATTATACTCCCCTGGTAAGACATGAAAGCACTAACTATACGAACTCATAAATCTTTCCTAAGATGATGGTAATTATACATCTGATAAGATACATAAAAACACTAGTACATAACTGCTAAAAATGTAACCACATTTAGTTTTTTGGCACAAAGCAAGCCTGGCAAATTTATATAAATCAAAGTGTTAACAGCTGGCATAAAGATAGTATTATTCTCTACATCTGCAATCCTCTACCTTTCAAAGGAACTTAATAGCAACTCAACATTTTCTAGAACATATGTCTTGTTTTGTTCCTTGTCAGGAGATTGCTATTAATTTTGGGCAGGAAAAGGAAAAATGAACACTTTTTACTAGGATGAGGGTAACCATTAAAAGGTTAAGACTCCAAATTCTAATAGAAATATTGGTTCAAAATACCAATCACTGAAAAGAAAAGATATAATACCCCATGGGGCTTGTGACCAACCAATAAATGCCCACAAGGGAAGGCAGCTCAGAGGGGACCGGCATGGGCAATGTGCCCACGGTCCTTAAGGAAGGATGTCAGGAGTGACTGACTACAGCTATTGCAAAGAAAGCTGAATTTATCTCAACAGAGAGGGGATCAAACAGAGGCCTTTATTTTAGATAAATGGCTACATCAGTTGAGTGGATCAGCAGGTTGTATAAATGTTTTTCCCCTGAGTTAACCCAAAGAGTGTGAATGTCTTCCTGAGTTAGTCTGATCAGCATGGGTGGGAGTGTATATGAGGCTCAGCCCAGCACGAGTATAAGAACTGAACCACTAACAGAAAGAACTTTGAAGAGAGCACCAGGGCAGGGTTGAGGTGGTTTCAACCCATGTATCCTTTCCAGCGACTGTGGTCACCCAGTGTTGTGACAGTGAGCATATAGAGACCGCTAATGGGAATCACACCTATACTGTGACTCAATTGTATATTGCAATTGCTATGTTCTGTTAAGTGCCATAAATTGCTGGGTGACTACTAAATCAAAATCCCATGTAACATCAAATATCTTCAAATGATTAAATCTGATATTAAACATTACACCCTCCACATGTGGAATATCTAAAAGAACCTGGTTCAAGAGTATTAGACTCTGACAGAGCTAAGCAAAGCATGTGCAATGAGAAAAATTCATTGATGTTTCATAAAATCGTAAAAATATGATGTAAGCTAAAAATGTATATTGATGCACATTCATCCAAACCACTTCTATACAAATTATTGTAGTACTAGTTCAAGAAAGCACAGAACCATGTGCTCAGCTGCAAGCACATGCTGAAATTCTACCAAAATCAGAGGTAAACAAACTCTGTGCTGCCTTCATGCTGCCAGGCAGTGCTGATGGACCAATTGCTACTGATTCAAATCAGCTGCATTAACATTAATCCAAGAGTTTTACAACTCCTTAGTATTCTATCAGAGGGTTGAAGGCTCTACATTTTGTTCTTATTTCCCTCTAATAAAGAAATTCCAACCATTCTGCCACAGCCTGCACCGCTGCCTGTCAGCCCAAACCTCTGTTTGGAATCTACAGCTGGTGCCCAACTCAGCTGCTCTTTGCAGCTGGTTTACTTGCAATGGACAAACTTTAAGAGCAACTTTTTAAAGAGAATTGTATCCTTTTAATGGGAAGATGCAATACAGCTTGTGACATTGTCATCTTTTTCCTTTGGTTTTTGATATCTAGCACCCTCCTTGGTCTTGCCTCTTTTTCCATGATTCTGACTCCTAAAAAAAACAAAGCAAAACAAAAGTTCTCTTACCTGACAGGGTGGCAACTGGAGTCAGCAAAAGTATTCTGCTGACAGACCACAGAATGGTCTTTTGAGAAACAGGAGGCAGAGTATTTCTCCCGCTAACTGTAAGATTTACTCACTGGTCTGAAAAAGTTTAGGTCTCTCAGATCCACAAGGAACAGCCTAAATCAAATCCTTTTTTCTTTTACACTCTGCTCAGAGAATGACAGTTGAAGCTAAGAAGGATATTTTATTTCTGTTAGTAAGGTGGCAGAAAGCAAGCCTATTAGTAATATCAAAGCTCTTGTTCTTCTGAGCTGCAATTAAACAGTGAGTTGGACTTTATGCAAGTGAAAATAATTAACCAAACCATAGGGTTAAATTAGCACCTCAAGAAACTGAACGGGCATGTTCCAGCACTCTACTATCTGTCTTCTTATTTATCTTTATTTCACATTAGGATCATATCCTGCTGGTAACATCTAGCATATTTCTGTTTAAATTGTTGATATGAATAACCAGAGTTGTTCTTGTCTTCTTTCGAAACAGTAGAACAGATTTTGGCTTGAAAAACTTTCAAAATGATGCGCACATGATGTACGCACTCCTGGCCTTCCACGTTTCACTTGTAACTGCCAATTCCCATCAGCCAGAAAATACCATTTGGGATCATGCACTGGCCAAATGAGACCCAGAATTATTGACATCAACACTGTCTTAACACTCTGAAGTTATCTTTTGTGGATATCTTTAAACTTCTTAAACTATCTATCATGTTTCAGCATGACTGACTATTCTTCCTGCTACATCATCAAGATGGTCTTCTATCGCTGACAATACAGGTTTGATTTTACATACCTACCTAGATGTTAATGCTGGTATCTGTCCCTGAATGTATATTTAGTTCTCGGCATCTCAGAATGAATCTCTGCTTGCAACAGAATAGAAGTATCTTGACATACTTTAAATTTTCAGCAAACGAAAAGGAAGTAATTCTAGTCAGGACACTTTTTTCATGAGTTAAATAGAAGCTACTTGAAACATCTCTTTACTGAAATGTTCATTCTAATTTACATGAAACCCTCAAATGTTTATAAAAGTGTTAATTATTCTGAACTAGTCTCACATTTGACAATTGCTTCACTGTTCTTTGCCCATTTCTTTAATCCTGAAGGCTATTTAAGAGCTCTGGTTGTTTAAAAAGCAATGGATGAAAATCTCTGTAAGACGACCCTTCATAACTCACAATCTGTATCCCTCACCTCTTCTCTTCTTGATATATTCATACACTTATCATTAAATTACTTCTAATGCTTGGAGAAAGAATACCTTATTTTTCTTGGTCACTTGAATTTAATCAGGCCAGCAACTGATAACTAAACTTAACAGAGACTTGCTGTTATCTGGGATTTCAAAAGGGTTTTTTTTGTTCATCAACAAGCATTCAGCATTCAGGCTGTCACAAGCCATGTGCCATTTGCAGATAAGCAGATTACCCAATTAATACATTACTAGAATAATTACACTAAATCAATAAGTGTTATTTATGTATTACTTCTATAAAACATCCTTGGAGAAATCTTCCATAGTGATTATATTAAGTCAAAACTGAAACCTGCTAATTCTGATTTCTCAATGGGAAAATTTCAGCAATAACCACCTTTACTGGAAAAAAAATACACAATTTTTATTGAAATGCATACATAATTTTGCATAAGATGTTTTCTGTTTTCTTTCTTTCTTACTTTTTTTTTTTTTTGACTAATAGTATGAATATGTAGAAGAAAAGAACCATCCTGGAAGCATTTCTTTTTTTTTTTTTTTTTTTTTGAACAGACTATAAAGTAACTAGGAGGAAGAACCTGACTTTAAAGAAATTCTAAAAGTAGAAGCTACATAATGTGAAGCCTTATAAAATTCAGGCTGACTGATGACAGCTGCACACAACATAGCGCAACTCCCAAAATTTAAAAGGGGAAATTATCTGAAAAAATCACTCGACAGCATCTATAGCTATAAGAAGAAAAGTGAACAGATTTGTAATTCACTTATTTTTGTAGTTAGGAACATTTAGTAATTGGAAGGAGGAAAACAAACATGGGAATTTAGACAAAAGTTATGTCAAAGGAGTGCAGGTGGTGGAAGAACATAGCAGTACAGTCTAATAAAACATGTAGAAATCAATTCAGGCACATGAAGGTAGGTGGTGCTATTTCAGATGTCACATAGCATCTTCTGGTCCTCCAGCTACTGCTCCAAAAGGGTATGGGTCTGTCACATTTGCCAGGCCAGATACTACAGAGCTTCTAAAAATGGCACTACACATCTACATTTAGGTACCTAAATCATCTATTTCTACCTATAATAGTTATCAGGTACACATTTAAGTACCTGAATCACACCTTAAATGCTGGAAGATACAGTCCCTGGGGTTTTTTCTATGTTCACCTTCATTTGTCAAGACTGCACAAGACCATAAATACAAACAACCGGACAACAATTCCGACACCAAGTTTTTCCAGCAATTTAAGTTTTCAAGAACTGCTTTTCCTAAACATGACGACTTTAATTAGAAAGACACACTGTCTCTCATTAAACACAAATATTCAAATAGAAGCTCGCTCCGCTTCCTAACAAAAGCAGCTCTCAGGCTGACAATTGATAAACAATACAACTGTAGAAAGAGCTATTCCACACCGTTCCTCTGCTCAGGACATCCTTGCTACCTTTGCAGTAATTTTAGCATTCCTTGACATGCCAGGCCTTCAATTTCTACAAAACCTCTCTTCTATTCCCCTAAACTCCCATGGCACTGAAGTTGCCTAGCAGCAGGATAATCCAGCCCACCATAAATTCAAATTTGATAGACACTCTCATACCACTGGACACAGGGTAGCTTCTTCACACAGTGCATAAAAGCTGCTTAAGCAAACACTGAGCCACTCAGATCTCAAAGATTACATTGGTCTTGGTAATTAAAGTTAAGAGTAGATATTTACACTCAAATCCTATAATACAGAATTTTAAAGGACAACTGAGAGAGACTACATCTTTTAAGTATTTTAGTATTACATTTTTGTATTCATTCCATTCAAATCAGGTTAGAGATGACTTTGCCAGCCTCACACCCATTCTGTTTTAAATCTTCAAATACCCTCCAGTTTTAGCTGCCAAGAAAGTAAAGGTAAAAGGCAGTTTTTAACCTAGCATTCACAAGAACATCTCTCACAGAACTCAATGTATATTAGACAATTTTATCACATTTGTAACAATGATTCTTACTCAAGAATGATTATATTCTCAGAAGGAAAAAAATGTCATAGATAAATGCCAAGGCCATGGAAATGGGGGTTCAGAGCTGAAATAAATCAACAAACAGAAGTGGGTCTAAAGTTGGCAATGTTTTCTATGACTAGGTCCATGGCGTACACATAACTCCAATGAAAGAAACAAGATGTTATTCAGGGAACACATCTGTACAAACTCAACTATTTAAGCTATTACACATTTCACCAAAATGTTCCTTAAGGTCTCCGTACCAATCAAAGAAGACCAGCTCTTCTTGAGTGGAGACAGTAGAGGAAACTTTATATATATATATATATATATATATACACACACACACACATATATGTGTGTGTGTGTGTGCACGCGCGCACACGTGTGTGTATAAAAAAGATTACTGGAATTACATAATAAAAACTATATAATAAACTATTACATTATTTATATATTCTTATCATATGCTCTTTTAAGTAAACTCTGATAAACACATTTAACCTGGCTCCCTTCTAATTAGCTGCACCTTACCAAGTTTTGCTGGAAGAATGCCAAATCACTCCATTAAGAGGCATTATTAGGCATTACATAATTACATTATAGAGAGGACACGTGATCACAACTTGCAAACAATAACAATGACGCAGTTCTACAAAGTCTGTAAAAATGCTTCAGAAGTTGCTAGATGAGCAAGGTCTTGAAAGCAGATGTGGTTACAGTGATGGGTTAAAAGGCATTACTTGAAGCAGCCAAAATGGTAACAACTCTGAACAAAAAGTAACATGCACTCGACTTGATGGCAAAGTGGGGTATTTACATACAAATCTTAAAATGTTGACTCTCAAAACATGAGAAAATCACAGGAGAACTTTTAGTGACTGGGACATTTACGGGCCATCTTCCTTCTCAAGAGTCTCCCAATGTAAAATCTCAGTGTCATAGGAACAAAATGGGAAGAACAAGAAAGAAGAACTCCAGTCAGGTATTGCCACTAAGGTAACAATTGTCTACAGAATGGCACTCAGGAAAATTAACCCAAATTTAACTGGACTTGTCCAAGTCTTTTAGTTCCTTTGCAGACACCTTCATTTGGGAATAAAATGAAGTCTTAATTTGGTTTAGCTCATTTTGCTTTCAAAGTGAATTAAACTAAATTCACTGGAGGCCATTTTAATTATGAATGGAAGTGTGCACACAGGGATCTGGTGGGATTTAAGCCTCTCTCTTTAAATTCCTACATTTAGTTAAGTTACATTAATTTTTCTCAGTATCCTGTGTAGACAAGCCCTGAACTGATATATTAGACGTAGAAGTGGAAAAAATAGAGAATGAGGAAAGCTATGCTGAAGAATCTTCAGCCAACACATTAAACCCCCCTGGGAACCAGCAAAGAAGTGCTGTTATCCAAAAGAAGAGAAGGACTGTGTTCAATTATTTTAAATTCAGTTTTAGGAAGAGTATTACCCAAGTTCAGAGATCAGCTGGGAAGTACACAGTTACATTTCAGTTTTCTGAAACACTGTTTATTTAAAGCTCTATTTTCTCACTTATTTGAATTCTTTGAAGCTAAAACTATTGATAAAGGACTCCGCTGAATCATCTTTTGAGAGTAGATTTATTCAAGAATTAGAGGTTATAACCCTATATTAGCGGCTAATGACTAAGATAAAATAAAGTAGAAAAAAAGACTGAAAGGATCATGCTGTATTTAAAAGCTATAGCACACTTCCAATGAAGAAACATGGAAAGCTGAAGACACCAAATACCTTAGAATACCTGAATCTCCTGAAGATGTTCAGAAACACCTGCAAACACTGATATCAAAGGCTCTGAGAGGTTCTCTGTTTGTACTCCCCCACTGATGACAGCCTAGGAAAAAGCACAGCAGCAGGGCTGTGCTGGATGCACATGCAGGGGGCTGAATTCAGCTATTCAGACGGTGCTTCTGCCCCACTGTTCTGCGGGAACGCTTTCACAACTGTCTTTTCATGGAGCTTCAGAGAGATTTTGTAACACTGATTCTTACTCAAGAATGATTATATTCTCAGAGGGGAAAAAAATGTCATAGATAAATGACAAGTCCATGCAAATGGGGGGCCAGAGCTGAAATAAACCAACAAAGAGGAGACAGCCTTTCCAGGTAGGGATCCTCTACGTCTTTCAGTTAATATTTTTTCAGGGTAAAACAAGATCATTGATATCATGTTTTTGCTTTCATACTGAACAACAGATAAGGAGCCTGACCATAAGACAGCCTTTCCCTCATTTTATTCACAAGAGCTCTCATAGTGTGCTAACTGTATTCTGGCAGGAAGCAGCAGTGCAAGAAGTAAATGTAAAGCCACTGATGAAAACGGAATTTCCCCAAAACAGAAGAGCCTCCATTTTAAATCAAATTCAAGTATCAAATATGCTTTCACTTGGGGGAATGATAAGGATTTAGGCAGTATATTATTGTACTGTATTGGAATACAATAATCAGGGTTTCAAATGTTAATCTGAGGCTTAGTATTAAATGCACAACTTCATTAAGCAACACTTACACACACCTTTTACATTGGAAAATATCTCTCTGGAACAGAATATAAACAATATGAACATGCTAGCTTTTTTCCTCATTTAGAAATGTTTCCTAATTTTTTCCCTCATTTCCCTCATTTATGAGTTTTTCCAGATGCTGCAAGAAAAAAAATTGCTTATAAATATTGAACGTATTCCTCCAAATATGTCATCCTTCTTCCAGATAAAGAAGGTATTCTGGCCAAAACTCTAATCTTGTACAGTTTTCTCTCACATACACATACTGCATACTCCGCAAATATGCATGTATACAATTTACTTCAGTATGCAAAAAGCAAGATGTCTGAAAAATCATTACCGGATATATAACATGCAGTTTCATTAATTTAAGTTTGTATTGCATTAAAAGTGTAACACTTAGGCTGACGGGCACTAGGAAACCAATGTAGCTCAGCAACCAAAACCACAAAAAATGGCTTAGCCACTTGCTGTTTCTGGTATTTTGAGTTATTTAGCACCCTACTTCTACATTGCCAATTCTAAAATTAATTGTCATAGCAACAGGAGTCTAAGTCTTCATTTACAATGCAGATAATCTTTTAGATCATGTTTCTCATGCATAACCCCTGAGCTTCTGATTTTCAATTTATTGAAGTAAACTTTTAACGGAAGAGAGGAACCACACACAGACAGGTATGACGCATTGGCTTGCAGCGGTCAGGAAGCAGCTCAACCGCAACCTCTGCTTTACAGCAAGCTATTTCCCCCAATACTTTCATTTAAGAACAAACAGCTGCTGCTGAAAAGCCAGACTGCTAAGATTAGTTCTCTTGTTAAGGCCACTTACTCCTGAGCCATAAATAGCTGTATGGCTGATTAAAGCTACCTTTAAGCAAGTTTTTCATTTGACTTACTTTCAACAGACTTTAAATAAGATTTCCTTGAGGCATGTGTCAGATGCGCATTATACCGCTGGTTTTTGGTGAGGAAAATAATCCATTTTTGCCACAGTAGAAGGTACAAATAAGCAAAATTGTGTCCCCTGAGAAATCTGGAAAAGAAGAAGGCAGGATATTAATTGTACTTATTCTGCATTATTTGAAAAATAATAATGATAATTGCTAAAAAACAACTTTGCCCTTGTCCTTAGCAGCCTACTGAATACTCTTGATGCAGATAAATTACTGCATGCAATAATTTGCATTAAAAAGATTATTTGAGCACAGCCCAGACAATTAAGAAAAAAAAAAGAATTCTGAATGCAAAAAAACCACCTTCCTATCCTAGGTGAAAATGGTAATTCACAATCAAAAATTCCTCAAACAGTTCTCTTTCTAAAGGTTCATCAAATACAACTTTATAAGTTTCTCTTTTCATAAGCTATCAAGACCTAAGGTAATAAACTAGCAAAGAGTTATCCAGGAGAAAAATTATCTTAACTAATATAGCTATTTTCTGCATGGAAAAAAGGGACAATCGCGTGAAGAAACAAAAAAGGAACACTACTTTATAACAAGGGCTATTTTTTAAGAAATAGAAATAGATTATAGGCAAAGGTAAATGCTATTTCTTAAGTATAATTACTATTGCTTGCAAGTACATAATCCAATTACTATAAGCTTTACCTTATTATTTTAAAAGGCATTTAAGATCAGTTTTACTGTCACTATTTAATTCATTCATAAAACTCATACACTTGCAACTGAGTCCAGCCTTATCAAAATCATTATTTAGCAGATACCTGCCCAAGCCTTTTCATTGTGGAAAATATTCTTTCCAATGATGCTTTTAAAACAGGAATAAATTTAATAAAACCCATGATTTTTAAGAAACTGTGAGAACTAGAGGTAGTAAAAACAAAACATTACATTATTTCCTTGTCTAACACATGCACAAATAACTGAATCTCAGTTGATAATACTCCTTATGCAAAAAATCCAAATTGTCTGTGCAACAACTCAACTTGATGTAATAATTACTAAGAAGTGTTTGTGAGCTAATATATGCCATGATATAGTTTCATGCAAGAGTCATGATGCATCTCAAAGAGTTATCCTCAATTCTTTGTTGAAATTTATTCATAAATGTACTACATCACAGACATCCTCGTACGCAAGTTTAGGTTATCTTAAACTTAAAACTGACAGTAAAAAAAAAATAAAAAATAAAAAAATCATACATTGCAAAGGAAATAAAAGCAGCAGTCAGAAACTGCAAGCATCTATGATTCTTATCGTTATCACCCTCAGAGAAC
The DNA here is from genome assembly GCF_003343035.1 of Apteryx rowi. Classification (NCBI taxonomy): domain Eukaryota; kingdom Metazoa; phylum Chordata; class Aves; order Apterygiformes; family Apterygidae; genus Apteryx; species Apteryx rowi. The sequence goes on from NW_020447819.1 coordinate 568,696, forward strand.
TTAAGAAATCCAAACTGGAAAATCCTCACCCACTTACAGAAGTAACTTTTAATAACTTTAACACTTTCAAGGATACTTTCAACTGCAAAGATAACCATCTAATGTGAACATGCCTTAACAACATTTCCATGTATACAAAGTTGACAAAATGATATATCTACACTATGAAACTCTTATTAGATACGGAAAAATAACTGAAAACTCTGTTACACAATCTTCAGAATCAAATGATTTCTTTTAGCGATCATTACCAATAGCTTTTATCACTGCCCTGAAAATAATCAAGCAGCCAGGGGATATTCCTTTTCCAACCGCGTATTAACAAACAACTATTGAAACATTCTTATATTTCTTCTGTTCAATGCATCACCAGGACAGGAAAGAAAAGATTTAAAAAAAAGATCCTGTCTATCCATTGTCTACTTACTTCTTCAGCTGAAAAAGGAACTATATGCTGGCAATACATACATCTTTTAGCAAATCAAAATGTAGCACTTAAAATATGCATAGATGTTAGAAGTTATTCCATTTAGTTTGCTGTCAAAAATAAGTGATCTAAATGATTACTATGGATACTATGATTGCTAGGACACCAGGAAATGCTTGTAATGTAGCCCAGCCCTTTTAGGCATTTCTCTCCCCTCTTCCCCAATGTAACTTTAAGGATTCTGTTCTGAGCAACACTGATAAAACTAATTCAATAAAAGTAATTTATCTGTTTCATCAAATGATATCTTTTAACATGATAGTTCGCTGTAAAAAAACTACCTTATTCGTAAACTACAGTGCAACTTACAACAGCTAATGCTATCCCTGCAAAACATTTCTCCAGTCTTTCTGGGAAATGCAATTCTTCTTTACAAAAGACAGTTAACCTGACTAGTGTATGGGAGATTATAGTGCTAATCTGTGTAGGGACTGAACACAGAGGCTAACTATAGTCCACTAAAAACTTAATTTTATTATTATGAATGGCCCCGCTGAAGGAGCCTCTTCCCTTCTCTTTCATAACAAACTACTGAGTAAACACAGGCTAAGGTTAGCTTTTGTGAATACCCACTCTAAGATCTACTCCATCCACTGTGTTCTCCTGTTTAGTGGGCCAAAAAACTGAAGAATGGTCCCCATTTGACCAGAATTTGGTCCGCGATAAATACATAAAATAAAATTATCGTTAACTATCAAAGGGTTCAAGGCATAGAGTGATATCAGCTGCAATTTCTTTGCAATTTTGAACAAATTTTGACAATTTTGAACTTTTTACATTTGCCTGGTGCCTGCAATAACTTGTGTGTGAAGTTAGCTGAGAAAACGTGAATGTTAAAGATGTTAGATAAATATTTGACATGAAGTACACAGAACTTGATCTTAAACAGGTCTTTTGAGAAAAAGAAAGTCTTTAGCAAAATCAACTGAGGCCAGGTCACTGAGAATTTCTTCAATAGGAATGAATATTCACAATACTTTTCCAAGTTTTTCCCTATTTTTGCCTGATACTCCAAAGTAACCACAGCCTAGGAGCTGAAGAAGGTTTCATCCAGTTTTCAGGAGTACCTTAATTCTGAGACTCTCACCTAATCCTTGTCCTAAACTCAAAAAAACATTTTCTCTTTCTGTTTCTAACATTGGAATGAACACACTACAATCTCCTCAGTAGCTTAGGGCCAGCAGCACAGTGTTGAAACCCTTCTCTATGAATCATCTGTTGAACCTGGATGAACATTTCTCAAAAAAAGTCTCAAACATCCAGTCACTTTAATTACTTTTGTTTCAGGCATGCAATTCAGAGTAGTTTTAAGACAACCCAAAGGCATTATCTTTTATAATAACAGCTTTGTGTTTAGTTTCTGTTAAGACTAGGCTTCTTCAGTGCAAGTTCTACATTCAGAACAAGGTTCACCAACAGTTACGTTGCTTACTGGTTCTTTGCAAAGATTTAATTTAGCTTTCCTTTGCTTAAGCAGCATATGAATGAAGAAGAGACTTCTCTAATAATAAGGAAGTAGCAGTATTTCAGAAGTGTGAACTGATACAAGATCATCTGAAGGAGAAACTTTTTGTACTGAAGTTGGCCACCATCAGTATTTAGGTCCTCTTAAAGAGGAATGACAAGCACCAAACTGATTATTCTGGTTGTCATGGAAAGTGTCGTAGCCATGTCTTGCAGATGACTATGTTACAAACTGTGGTAGGGGCAATAGGTACAAGATTTGAAATACAGCATCTGTCTACAGTTCACCTACAAATGATCTACAACTTCAGTTAATGTTTCATATTGATGTAAACACTTTTGACAGTTATGTTATTTCCCAGAGCACAGTAGTACTTTGATGATCTAATTTTTCAATGACCAGCTCTTGAATACAGTCTGCAGTGGTAGTACAAACAGTTTTTCTTTTCTAACAAAAGGTACTGGACCTTCATCTCTTGAAATCTCTTTGTAATCAGTGCATGAGAAACATCTTTAACTTCATCTGTTTCCCTAAGTCTCTGTAGTCTATCACAAGCTACTGATGCAGAAAAAGATTCCTCCTCTAAATTAAAATTACATTTTAAACACATAGTGTTAAATTCCAATCACAAAAAACAAAAACAAAACAAAACAAAATAAAGACCAGAATTCCTTCATTACCCTGACTAGCAATTTTTCCATGTGAGAACTGGAATACATCATTCCCCTCCTTGGCTTATGTTGTTAGTTTTACTCTCAGAAAAATGTGTGCAGTGGATTGAACCGACAGGGATATAGAGGCAGAAGCTCAAACTGCATCAAAAGTGTTAGCATTATGAGCTCTGTATGAATAGTCTTACTGGTACAATTCCCCAAGCATACCTTATCTTCTTGTACACAGAGATTAGAGACAGGCTCAAATGCTTAATTCTAGGTCAAGTGCATAGTCCGCACTTGAAGACTTTCAACATATTCTTTTAAAGTGGAATCTTCAGCATATTCAGGCCTTGAAGTATAGAATTTAGCTGCTATTTTCAACACAGAGCTTGACTAGCTGTTGTTCTGCAGTTTGTTTTGTTCCTTATATCAAGGAAAAACAAATAATGGTGATTTTTGCAGGCTTCCCTTAAAAACACTGATCCCACTGATTGGTTCATTCCACAGCTTCAGTGACAGATAAGAGGGGGAACTCACACATCCCTGTAAGTACCTGAAAATCAAAGGGCAGAACTGAACTTCTGATACTCACACCATGTACAAAGAGCAACCTTGGAAGTCCTTAGATGTGTATAATGTAGAAAGAATACTAAGCATCTGGCCTGACCAGGCATTCCCATAATGTTGCTTGAATTCAACGGTAAGCAGCATATCAGCTTACTGTATACAACAGCTAAATAAGATACAGCAGCAGGAAAAGGCTCACACAGACACATTATGCAGCAGAACAGAACTGGTAACTTCCCCCACCCCAGGACTCCCACCCTTGTTTCTGTGAAATCTGAAGTTCTTCAGTTATTGCATTTAGTTTGGAAGGGTAAATTAAGAAGGGCAGAAGGCTTAAATATGTTTCCTACTTAAAACTATGCTTTAATGTCATCTGCAGCATTTTTAGAACAGGTAGAGATACGGAGGGAAAAATAAAGATATGAGACATGGAATCTGGAATGATTCATTTCACAACATTTTGAAAATGCATAATAAGTATAGCAACTCCTCTCTGTGTGTTTCACTTAAACCACGTAAGTAATTGACAGCCTGTGAAGAACCCACTAGGAAAACTGAAAACCATGTGTCAGATACAAATCCAGCGGGAAAGCACCCTTCCCCCCATTTGAACTGTACAGAACAATCTATCACGGAGGCAGTATTAAAGGTCATTGAACAGCTCAGTAGCTATGCTGGTGCCTGAGCGGTCACAGTCTGCCGTGTAGGAGATCAGAGCCTGAATCGTCTACTCTTTCACAGCTCAGGGTACCAGAAAAGCGGTGCAGTGAAGGTCATGGATCCTATGCGTTACTGGGAAAGAACTGGGATATAGCTATAAGCAATGATAACTGATGCTAACCTGTTTAACTGTTCTAAGATACTCATTCTTACAGACTCTGTGGCAGAATTAAAGCACAGTTCCTTTAAACCTATATCCAATTGTTGGAATCTTTGCTTATGTTAAAAATTTGCAAGTTAGTGTCAGGGTTAGGGGAAAAAAACATGACAGCAAGGCCTAAGCATGATTAATCCAATAAATGTTCAATGAAACCAAATTAATCTGGTGATTTAGCTGCACAATACATTTCAATAACGGGTTAATTCTAAAACTTTCTGCCAACGTGGTGGAGACGGGAAGCGGCGAGGGAGTTGTTGTCATTGCTAACTCAACAGGTGACTTTGCAGGGTGGAAAGGGAAAAACGCAGCAAACTGTCCAACCATTTAAGCAAACATCTACCAACTCTGAGTCAAGTCCTGAAGAAATTGCTGAGAGAGGTCCTATTGCAGTTGAAAAGATCTGTTTTGCCTCCTAGGAAAAGAAAAAACAGATATCTGGACCAAGTGAAGAGCAATGTCAAAGAAACACATTAGGCTGAAGGCCTCAGGTCTGGTCTACATGAAAGATTTCTATTGAGAGAGAGAGAGAGAGAGAGAGAGAGAGAGAGAGAGAGAGAGAGAGAGAGAAAGGGGTAACTAAAATGTTTCTTAAAGAGGAGGGGGTATTTCTTTGTGACGGACAATTGCATGAAGCTACAGCTACACTGGATAAAAAGCATCCCTGCTGGTATAAATTAGTTTGTTTGGAGGACTGGTATAATTGACAAAACCATACCGGGGCTGACTTACAAAGCAGTACCTGCAGAAGATGGATTTGCTATGCTATCTCTGCCAGCAAATTGTTTCTAGCAGAGGCAAAGTTTCAGGCTGCCTGATTCTGGCCATTTCTACAGCTAAAAATGCCGTTGAGGAATGAGCCTTGCCAGAGGGAAGGAAGGGAGCTCTGGGGAAGTCAGACATGGCCAGGCCACCCCAGGCAGCGTGTCCAGGTTAACTCCTAGCCTGCTGGTTTAAACACACCCTGCTCTCAAACTGACTGACACTTGTCAGACTGCTGTTCAGGAGCTGCTGAAGATAAGTTAGGAGTGTCAGTCCACTTCGCACAAAGAGTACAAATGAGCTTTATACTGCTGTAAAACAATAGTATAGAAGTGATCAGAGAAGACAAGGCATATACTAAATATATTTTTAAAACCTTGTCAGAAACCTCTTACACTCAAATTAGAGATTATCCTGAGGGACAACAGGAAGAGCTGAAAACAACTTCCTTTACTGAAATAAGCAAAAAAGCAAGCTCAACCATTTGTGCTTTAGTCCTGGCTTATTACAGAGTTTCATTTGTGTCAAGTGACAATGTGAAAGATACCATCCATTTTTAAAAAAATAAAGGCAAAATAAATATTGTACTATTATAGGTCTCTGCAATTGTAATCTTGGAATCTGTTTTTTCTTCATGTTGCAATTCCTCTTCAGACTTATGCTTATACTTATTAGCAAGTTATAAATTTCTTTTTCAAGCAAAATATGTAGTGACATGCTGTCTACTGTGAAGTTATCTTGTTTTGAGAATGGCTCTTCATCAAAACTTAAAGGACATATAAAATGCCCTAAGCAGCCATAAAATCGCTTTCATTTAGTCAAATCAATTTGTCAACATTCTGTAAATTTTCTCTCACTACAAATAACTTGTAGCTACCCATAAAGTCATAAAACCTGAGAATCTCTTTCTTTTACAGTATTTGCTGTAATTCAGAAAACAAAAATAAAACAAGATAATTAACAGGAAATATTGATTCAGGCTCAACAAGGAGAACTGGAAGTTGATGATTCAAGGAAGCTATTATAAGGGAATGTGCAGAAGAATTGTATGCCAAAAAATAAAAATAAAAAAAGCAGCATTAGCAACTAACATTCAACATTTGATGTTAAAATACTGCAGCCTGATTTCTGAGAGATGTGGGACATTTCTGACCAACTTCAGGAGGAACAGTGGATATTCAGTCTCTAAAAGTAGACCATTAGTTGTAATTGCCGCTATTGTAATCATCTATTATTACATTCTATGAAAAGCAAGACACAGTTGGAGTTAAATATCAGTGTGAGAAATAGGAAATTCAGAAAGCCAGAAACAAAACGGAAATTGCTGTTGATCACAGAAAAAAACTGAGAATGGGGGGGGGAAAAAAACCCTCCACCACACTGAAGATAAACGTCTACAGGCAGCAGTTAAAGAAAATAATAATGATGACTGTTTTTTAAGGTACGTACTAAACTCATCTATGAAAATAGAGCCTGTAAACCTGAAAGAAGAACAATCTCTTCTGTAATACAAACTGCCCTTTGTTGAATACTGAAGGGGAAAAAGGAGGGAAAAATATGAAAGAACTTGTATTCTCAAGCCTTAGTCAACGAATCTGATGGCAACATAACTCTGAATAACATAAGTCTTTACCCTGTATTTTTGTCTGTTTTATAATAAAAGAATCCTGGAAAGCATACAGATTGAAATAGATTATTCATAAAATAAAAATTTCTCTCTCATATTTAATGTATTTTTTCTTTATTTTTTTTTAAAGACACATTGATCAAATTCATCTGCTTAGCTGATGATTTGAAGCTAAATGTATACCAAAGCTGTTTGGAAGTTGGTGCTGATTATTTTCTGGAAATCATCTATCATTGCTCTGGACACTACATACTGTTAATTTATTAGAAATTTTTCAAAGCAGCATGGCACAGAATTGTTATTCCTGACTAGCAGCTCTGCTTATTAGCCAGAAAAACAAGGAAAAAAAGAAGGCTCCTGTTACTCCCAATTCAAAATAGAAAGATGGGGAGGTGGATCAGGAATGCTATGATTTTAACAAGGTATTATATGAGATATAAACAGCTGAGAAGAAAAAAAGCAAGAGGAAACACATTATTATTTGATGCATGGAGCGGTCCCAAGACAACAGAGCAGTAGTGATCCGTTAAGAAAGATGCTCAGCGAACAGGCATGACCGCAGATCACATAAGAAAAAAAAAAGAAAAAAAAAGACTTTTCAGATTTTGCTTGAAACCATGCAAAAAAGGCAACTAATTGCACTAATTAAAATGGTGGCAGACCAAAGTGCAAGAAGCAGGGAAACTCGGTCCAGGATAACTCTCATATCCCTGCTTAGTTTTGCAGAAACCTGTTTAAGAAATAATATGTTTTAATTGTTTATATCAGACTCATCTTACCACTATACTAGCCAATCTGTCAGATAGTGAACTTGTGTGATATTCCCTCATCCGAATCAGCTTTTCTCTTATTTACAAATATTTTGGAAAAGTGTCTTGTTTTTCTCTCTGCTAAACCAATCAATCAATCAGCAGTACTCTCCATTTCAGGACAGACAGAACAAGCTAATTTTAGAGCTGCAGTCACTATAGGTAGAAAAGCAAACCATCTGTGGGGATTTTATGAGATGTCAGAATAAAAAAGTACAAGTTGAACTACATCTAGCTGATAATAATTTGAGTTTTCAGGTGCTAGCATCTGAGGAAAAGTGGTGGTGTTAGGGAAATAAGAATGTCACTATCATCAACTAGTCAAATACTTAAAACATGGATCAGAACTAAGCTGGTACCACTATTAATTGTGTTTTAAATAATACAGAGATGGATCTGGTTATGCCATGTAATTAACTCAGAAACTACACAGCAACTAATATTTTCTTTAGTATAACATTAATGCATTCTATGGTTATAACCTATAAAGACAAGAGGCTTCAACTAAACAGAAGAAAAACCCCATCACAAATAGATTTTATCCTAAAAAGACTTAGCTGTAGAGAACTTCTCAAGCGACTTCAAACAGTGCTTCTTGGTGATGCTTTTATTGTCACTAGAATCAAGAGCATATTTAACCAATTGTCATGTTCCATCTAATTATCAAGCAATTCAGCAGATGCTTTGGGAATCAATGAAATACTGTTATTGCAACCTGAGAGACTGGAGAGGAAAGAGCATAGCATGGCTTTACTGACCATGGTAAGTCAGGTGGGTAGGTGGCTGAGAAGATCCCTTTGCCAAGTGCCTCCCAAGAAGGCAAGTGAACTTACAGCACTTATAGTTTCTAGGAGTTTTGTGTGGCTCTGGAACACCTAAGACTGGATGTACTGCATCTTTTCCAGCTCCCAATAGCTTGTCATTGAACGACCCCTCTGGGCAAGAACATAGAGGATATTCTTGTTGGGAGATAGCTTATCCAATATGCAGAAAAGTACCATCTCGAGTAAGGATCAAATTCTCCTCCTTCCACATTTTTTTGGCTGAGAAAGAGAGGACAGAGGAATGTGCAAACATTCATTCCAGTAATATTTCTGTTCTAGAAACAGCTGTAAATCAAGTATATCCTTTTCATGCCTGTTCTTTTGTTTTACTGATTAAGCATCTCAAGCTGCTTGCCCATTTATGACATACTCAGAGTCTAATCAAAGCATTTAACACTATGAACCATTCTCCTTGGTTAAGGTATGACAGAAAACTTTAGGCACAAGTTGGTGTCCAGGCTAGGTGACAGTGGCACATTTCCAATGGTAAATTACGCTTCAGGTTACAAGGAACTCACATGAAGCCTCATTTTAAAATGGATGCTTAAGGAGAACAAGCCACAGCAACAAAGCAGAACAGTGAAAGAGCTTCATGCCCAGGCTAATAGTACCAGAGTTGTATTCTGGATGGGACGTGTGCTAAAAACTGCAACTCCAATTATGCTGTCTAAACTGAGAGCCCTTTTGCAGGCCAGCCCCCAAGGAATAAAATTATTGTTTGCCTACTCTGGAGAGTTTAAAAGTTCCCTGATCTCTCATGCACCAGTGAGCTGTCATGTCAAGAAGTCGATGATTTCCTTTCCATTTTGTATCAGTTTTTAACAAGAAGATCTGTAACATTTGAGAGCAAGTGCTCAAATATGAACTCTTTCATATATGCCTACTCTTTTTCTGAATACCTAAAGACTTAAATAAGCCAAATATGCTGAAAATAGAGTAGAAGTTGATTCTGCTTGGACTTCAAAAACAATTACTTATTGTGTTGTATGCTATATTTGGACACTTCCTCTAAATTATTTTGTATTCTATCTATTTTGGCTGCAAATTGCCCAATGGTTATTAACTCAGCAGCATTCAGGTTGCCCTTCAGTTCTTTAAAGATCAGTCTCACAAAAGAAAAGAAAAAAAGAAAAAAAAAAGCATTACTCAGTATTCAGTAAAGTACATTTAAAATTCATTTTAAAAACTGGCTTGGGATTTTGTCTTCTCAATGAAAATAACTTATGATGTTTACATAGCTACATATAATGGCTGGTTAAGTAGCAGCATGCAACGAGATGTATGTAAAAATGAAGTTTTCCAAAACAGTACGAGTTCTGGGCTCATGATTACTTTCATAGCACAAAACTGGAAGTAAGTTCAGCAAAACATTTCTGTTATATCTCATAGCTCCTTACCTCTTGGGCTGGGTGTGGTGAGAAGTACTGAAGATTAGCACTGGTTTAAGGAGCAGAGCTTTACCTCAGTACAAAGGGGACACACTGACTCTAGGAACCTAGTGCTTCTAAAAATAAATGGTGAGTTGCATAAGACAGTAAAGGAAACATTTACCTCTCTGCAGCCCTCTCCAGTGTTGTTAGTGTTTAGTGCTGTTAAATGAAAGAATACAGAATCCTGTGTGACATGACATGATATAAACTACTTTCTGTGCCTCTGTTCCTTGCTACTACAGCAGTCCGGAGTTGCATTTATAACTGAAGTCCTTGACTAAATGGCAACTAGGCAAAGTCAAGGTTTGTGAGTACTCTGGGGTACCCTTGCAATCCTAGCAGACCTGTCAAATCCCACTTAACACTGAAAATAAGGCTCCTGCTGTTATCTCCTTTCTCATGCTCTCCCATAAGTCAGGCCTGCACCTGACTCATTTTCAGGCTGCCTTCCAAGTCTCTCTCCTTCTCTGACTACCCAGCAGGTTGATCCCAATTTCAGTCCCTACACCTAGCACCTGGACTGGGAAAGAGACCACAGACAGCAGAAGAGACACTCTTGCTCCTGAAGTCTAACTCCTCTGCTGCCATGGCTGTTCATGAGATACAGCGCAGGGGTTACAGAAGGAAAGAAGCAACTATTGTCTAGTAACTATTTATAATGAAAAGATTCAGGGATAGATAGACATTTTTTCAGGCCTCACACTTGGGAGTGTCAGAATCTCTTGGTCTCTGTGAAAATGTCGCCAGCATTGCCACCGCGTTTAGAGTCCCACAGTTAAATAACGTGGCTCTTCTTACACAGAGCACAATATCTACTTGTACCAGTCCAGAGAAAAGAGGATCACCAAGAACTGCTTCATAGTCAAGCCTTAGAAACTGGAAAAACATTGGAGGACAGGAGAAATACTGTTGGTAGAAAGCCTGTCTCTTTGCTTCTTGAAACATTACCTCTCATTCTGTGATTTTGGTCAGTGAATGTTATACCTAGAGCCTAGTTTGTTACTTAGGCCACCACGTAAATTATATCTTGAAGCCTTTTTTTTTTTTTTTTTTTTTTTTTAAGGCCACATTTACTGGCCGCTGCACTGACATGACTCACAATCACCATCACAATCTTCTCTAAATCGGAGAGTACAGCCGTTGAAACAGTGGAAGTTTTAAGATCAGACACGTCAGGCACTGATTTTCCCAGCAAAAGTGAAGATCAACGTCACAACTATGGCAGCATAGAGGATCAATAGTTGAATGATTGAGGAATCAAAATCCCCCTCTCTCTTTAGGATTCAAGAGTTGCTATGCTACAGGTATTGTATTACAGTATGTTTTGGAAAAAATTGCAGGGATCAGTCATCCCCAAACCACTTCCACTCTAAAAGAGCTGCCCTGCTTCACCCCTGGTTTCAGGCAAGTACCAGTAAGGAGCTAGCTACACATCTCCCAATGGTTTGTGTGTATTAAGTGTATTTCTAACTGACAAGACTGATATAGAGTATAAGGTCCAGTACAAAAGATGGTTCAGTGTAAAGTGACAGTGAATCACTAAACAAGGAGGGAGGGGAAAAGTTTACCCTTTGTGAAGGCAAAGGGCCTGTAATTAGTCAAGTACAAAATATTGCACCTGGTCTAATAAAAATACATTTTCACCACTGAGGAATTTAAAGTAGGCTTATTTTTAATAAAAGGAATTGCCAGATCATCTCTCGGATAAAGACAAAACAAAGTAAGTTTCTGGGAGAAAGATTATATGTTTGAATCCTTTAGAGGGTTTCAAACTGAAAACAGAGATTGACTATAAAATCCAACATCCTCCATCAAGAAAAAATGCTCGGTAATGACTGAGACCTAGGACATAAAAAAAATGCAGAACACCTTGTGAGAAGAATTTGTAGCAAACCCCTCACATGTGTGAGAGATAGAGAGAGACAGACAGAGAGCAAGAATGACAGAGCGCATGACAGAGACAGAGACACAGAGAAAGAAAGAGACACACAGACAGACCTCTTTTGGTTTAAAAGCTGATCAAGTAGATAAATCTTTAAAGTAAAGTGCTTTTTTTCCCCCTTTCATTCCTTTACCTAAATGTTATTACGGTTTTGTAAACATTTGTTCTTGCATTGACTGCTTTGAATTAAAAAAAAAAGTTTTTATTTGTATTTTACTTTAACCTGGTTTTGTTAACAAAACTTGGACAACAACTCTAACACAAGACATAACAAGACAACATATCTGTTAAGGATATAGCAAACCTATGACATCTGACACTGGAGCAGTATCCAAAGAGTAACCGGGAGGGTGCCTATTTTATCAGTATAAAACTTGCACCACAGATGTCAGAAAAGACACAAGTTTCTTCCGGTCATCAGAGGCAAGCAGGAAGGCTTTCGGAATGCTACAAACAGTGCAGCAAGCTTGTGCTCCAGAAGGCTGCAGGGAGTTTGCCAGGGGAAGAAAAACCTTTGCATACCAATGATGTAGCTGCAAACACAAAGGGAAGACTTCAGTCACCAGGTCAGCTAACTCAGCGCTTTCTTTGTGTATATTAAATTCTCTGTTAAGTACAATCACTGAAAAGAAAACAAACTTTTCTAATTTCTGCATAAAGCAAAAGATCATTCCTTAATAGAACAAAAAAGCCTTACCAATAAAAATGAATCCAATTATCATTGTTTTTCAACCCAGATAATTTGAGAGGCTATTTGTGAGTTTATTACACCACCGGTGCATAATTCATTTTTATCAAACAGCAACATGAAATAACTTAAGAACACAAAGGGAACAATCACATCTCCTAGCTTCCAGTGAAATATATGGAATATTACTATGTGCAATACACATTTTGCAAAGGATGTTGATTCAGTTCCAAGTTTGGCAGAACGAGACCAGGAATTAGATGTCTGGAACTTAACTATAGTGTGTTTTTGACCCCTTTCAGTCTTGATACCTACTACTTGCCAAATGCCTTTTTAGCTTATAAGAATGTTAAAGATTCTCTAGTCCTCTGTAAAGAATTAACTGCTCCAGAAGAGATTTTTTAGCATCTTACCAGCCTAGTTTGCACTGAAACTTAGTTACTCAGAAGGATTTTATCCTCTCTGGATATAGTTTACAAAGATTTCTAACATTCATGTGAAATCAAGAGTGTCAAGCCTTTCATGCTTGAAATCTACAGAGGTAATTGAAGAAACGTGAAAGGAGATGATTTACTTGAGAAAGAAGTTACTCCCTGTTTTCTCTATCAATATTAGCTCCTTCTTGTTTTAGCTATATAAACAACACCAGCTTCTCAGTCCATATGCTCTCTGTCCCTACACACTTTAATACAACTGAGAGATCAGGTATGGATAATTCTCATCCGATTACACTGAAATTCTTTTTTCCCACCCAAGATTGATAATTCAAGACTACATTAATTTACTCATAACTTTGTGAAACTCAAACTGAGACAGAGTTTGGGTTATAGTTTAGCTTTGCAATGTCAAGAATTCATTATAGAAGCTTTGCAACATCTAGAACAGTAGACATTTTTGTTTTGAACCATCTCCATTTCAAAGGTTTAATAAATTAGAAAACTAGAGAGTTTCTAGTTGCCTCATTTAAAACTTTAGTGCTTCAAGAGAGACAAAGATCATAGTCTCACCATTTTCTTACATTATACCACTATTACATTTGTTGCCTGGCAGTTTTATTTCAACTGCTTCCCCTCCTTCCTTCACTTCTCCCTGTCTGGAGCACAGTTCCACACTGCCCCCAAGGCCATTCCTGCTGGAGAGGCCATGTTCTCATCACCCACACAGCCTATGCTCCTGCCCTCCCTTGTACTGCTGTTGGTGCTCATCTGATCCCAAGGTAAACCAATTCAGGATGTTAAACTTGAAGAAAACTATTCATATTTTTGTAGGGTTCATCTTCTGTGAGTTTATTTTGCAACACTAGCTTGTTAAGGGTTCAGAGAAGTGCCAGTACAGGGGAAGTGGCTTGAGGGGACCAAACTTGCTGTTAGATCAGCTTAGCTGTATCATGGGACTCGCTCAACATCATACTTGCCTTCTCTGCAATATGTACCCATTACCCTTTCCCTTGAATACCTCTTTCTTTCTTTCCTTGTTCCACTGTTATTTTAATCCCTAACTTTATAAAACAATTAAAAAATAATGTTTACACTCATCACTGCCTGCATGTTTGCTCCTTTCCCTTATCCCTTAATTGGTCACATCTATTTAGACATAAGCTGCGGTCTACTATATTGGTTAGACTGTAGACACTAGACTAATATGCACATCTTATTAGGAACAGTAACAACAAAAAACAGAACTGAAATCCTCATAGACTGCATGCTAAATAACTATAAATGGACTGTTTAAGTACAATGAAAGTTTTTAAACTGCGAGAAATGTTTAAAGTATGTCCCTCCTACTGTCATATCTCAATTAATTTCATGTTACAATATATTAAGGCTTTCATAGATAAAGACGAATTTACTCAGAATGATGGACCCTTACTCTAAATTGACCCAGGAAAGGTCGTTGACATTTTCTTAAAAATACATCCTGGTGCCTGGACTGTCCAGATCTTTAAAGGGAGAACACCATGCATTAATATAAAAGCTTTATGTCTCATTCTTTTCATCTGTGTTTATAGCTATCCAGCTTGGAAAAGACACAGCTTTCCTGAGAAGAAGGCATCTTCAAGATAAACAAAAATTTCCTGGAATTTCATGAGAATCAACCTTGGACAGAATCAATTAGACATGAATAAGAGCTCTGACCTATATGCTGCTAATTCAAAATGAGTCTATTTCAAATGTTTTCAAAGTTTAATCTGCAATCCATTTCTTTGTTAGCCTTCTGGAGCAGGTTGTTTCAAATCTCAGAAAAGTACTTCCTCCAAAAGTGCAAATACACTTTCTTAAATGCTGTACTATTTCTTATGGTTTATCTGTGTTCAAGCCTTCAATGACAAGAGTCAAAAGCAGAAGCTCTGAAGGCCCACAATAACGTCCAGCAGAATTCTAACTTCAAAAACAAACAGACAAAAAAAAAAACCTACAGTGAAGACGAATATATTATTTATCACAAGGATAACTTATAAAAATTTTCCCCCTCTTACTATAACAAGCTTTAGTGCTGCAATTAACATATTCAAAGTATCACTATCCAGATCTTATTTGTGCTTGCTTTCCCTCCATGCTCTTCTGGCATTAGTGGCAACCCAATTTCTATAGCAATGACAGGACAGGAGAACATGAAAATGATTTTCCATCTCCTTTCAATGAACCATGAGTGACTATCATGACTGCAATCTTAGTGTGCTTTGACAAGACATTTCAACAGCAAACTAGGTCTTATTGTTTCATCATACTGAAACCCAGAGGGAGAAACATGTCCAAGCGGACCCACAAATGTATTAGAGTTTCTATTAAAGTCTTTGGGAGGGGGGGGGGTATTAATTTCTCCTCCTTTCTCCACCATTTTGAATCATTAAACTCAAAGCAAGTAAAATGTCCTCCTTTCCATTAGGCCTTCAGTTCTTCTGTGCAAGTTAAAGCCTCTAAATATTACAGAAATGAGCTTCCAAATCAAAAGATTCTCAGAAAGAAGACAGAGAAATTATATCACAAAGCAAATCTTTGAAGATTGTTAATTATCTATTTTAATTGCTTAATTGTTTTCAAGCAATAAGAGCACAGAGCAGTCAATTTATACTGCTAAACCACCAAAAAACACAAACAGCAAATTAACTGTAAAGGGAAGTACGCCAGAGCTCTTGAGGTTGGTAACCACACTGCATATCTATAAAGGATGCAACAATGAGGCTTCTGAAAGAAATATTCCTCATTAAACAAAGCATTCAACTAATCAAGACCTACAAACGATACAGCCATGGTCAGGCAAGTTCAAGGAATCTTTTATGTACCTACAAGTATTAATCCTGGTCTAGCTAAACACCAGTATAGGTAATTTCAACCAAACTATCTAATATCCCTGTGAATTTTCACTGGACATGGAGGCCTGAAGAGCCATGTGATGTTACTGTCTTACAGAGGTAGCTTCTTTCAGTGGTGGAGAACATGATCTATACAGTTTGTACAAAAGAAGATACATCACATTTCTCAGTACGGAACAAGGCTTAAAAGTATTTTGCTCTACTTTTAGTAATTACCGAAAGTCTTTCAATTTCATGACAAATAAGTACATGAGTCTAGTTCACATAGATGAAATGAGGAATGCAGTCTGTTAGGGCACATACCAGAGACAAAGAGCATCACCTAGAACGTTTGTTTTCTACGTTTGGAAAAGCAAAGCTACGTGTTTACACTCACCAACAATATGCACCCTGTACAAAATTTACAATAACAACATTGTTATTATTATGTAACAAAATGCCTCACAATAGATCCTTGTTAAAATAACCAATCCAACTGACAATTAAATCTCAAAATGACAGTACATAGCCTGTAATTAAAACACTCCTCTACTTCCACCCACATTATGTGGAGCCGCCTGAGTATCCTAGCATAGTCTTAAATTAGCCTTAAATTAGTAGTAACTGCCAAATGATGAATTTGAGAGAGAGTTGCATGTAATGACAGGTGACGTGCTCAGTTATTTGCAAAACCAACTGCCACTGCTCTACCATAAACCAAAATACTTCTCTAAAAATACTGTTACATCAATAGCCAAGACAATGCTTAAATACAGCGGAATAACATTTCTGCCTTATCACTCTGACTACAACTTGTACTAACTGCATTAGAAAATAAAAAATGAGATTTGTTTTCTCTTGATAGCCACTTTCCCATTGCTAGAAAGTTCTGGAACATTCCTTAAACCCCAATGACTGCAATTTCCTAAAGACTTAGGAGTGGTATTTTGTTAAGCTTTGCGTGACACCATCATCAGCCCCTCGGGGAGGGTAGACAACTGAAAACAGAAATTGAGCTGAGGAATAACTGCAAAACAAACTAAAAGTTCTCAGAGTGTTCAGTTCTTTGCAGAGGTTGAACGCAGAGCAGGCATTTTGTTGGAAGGGGATGTGTGCGAGAGACTTGGGCTCATTTACCACGCAGAAAACCCCCCTTGGCAAAGTAGACATTCACATCTGTGCTGTGGAGGCAGTGAAGGGCTCACACAGCACAGGCCTCAGCTACATGGTTAGGATAGCTCAAGAAAGCAACACAACGGCACTTACACCTTAAGTTATAGCCACCTAAGTGAGGCTTCCCCCCCCCACTCTTGCATCAGGAAACACAGAGAAAAATGAGGTCTATAATATGTTACTAAAAGGGTTACCCAAGAAGGATCCATTTTTGCAGCAAATGACTAACTGCTTAGACGCCAAAAGATTTTTGGGTTGGCAATGTAAAATGGAATAATTTATCATTTCCTCCTTGTTCTTCAGATCTGCAGGTTCCCTGGTCTAGTCTAATTTCCTTATCTCCTAGACCCTGTGAAAGCAAAAGCTAACAAAAGTATATCACAGAATTAGATACTTTAGATACATAGATTAGATGCATCATATATATTAAATTTTGATTAGACACATAACAGCTAATGACATATACAGTGCTAACTGGTATTTACCTGAAATCAGTGCTGGAGAAAGTAAACCATGAAAATAAAATGCAGAGGATATTCAATCCAATTAAAAGATTGATTCAAAGTCAAGTTATTCCCAAGTTTGGTGAAAATTGAGATGACCAAAATGTAGGCAAATGAAGAAAAAATACAATGTTATATTTAATGATTTTACACATGCTTAACTGAATTCTATAGGAGAATTTCTCTCAAAATTGAAATAGCATAATTTGATAAATAAATTAGCACAGAATTATGCAGGCTTATTCCATGTTTTTTAATATCTGGAGTTGTGAGTCTGTTTTTTTTTTTGTTTTTTAAACAAAGCAAAACCCATCTTCTAAACCACCTCATGTATTTCACAACTTTCATCTGATTTTAGTGCTTATGATAGCGCAGTAAGCATGCTTGAGTCTACCTTAAACAAGGCTTGTCTCATTTTTCTAGCTCAAGGAATGCTTAGTTCAAAACATAGTCAAACCATTGCTTATCTGAATACTTCTTGTGAAGCTTACATAGCTTGCAAATAGTGCAGTTTAGTTTTGCAATAGATCCAATACACTTAGCAAGTCTTAAGGACTAAATCATCTTACAGAGTGTTACAGTCTACTATAGAGAAAGCTGAAAAGTTTCATGGAAGTTGGTCATGAGATAATGATTACAAATTTCACACCAACAAAGGTCAAGAAGTCATCCCCTTATAGTTTCAGGAATCATTCCTAGATTTTACAACAATAATAAAAGATGATATAGTATTTGCTTTTGTTTAAATGAATTCTGAATGAATTCAGACTGTCTATAAAACCTGTAGATGCAGAAGTGCTCAGGCCTATCTCTGTGTGTAATATGTAGTAAGCTTCTGTCCAGAAGCTCAACTGGTGCACAAAAACATCATGCTTAGAAGGTAGTTAGAAGGCAAGAGAGAGAACTGGGATAGTGTAGAGGTGGGGGGCTAGGAAAACCTTAGGAAATGAAAATAAGGAAGAAGGGAAACCCTGGGGAAGACAGAATTCTTGTCATGAGTGCAGAAAAAGGCAACAACTTACAGCAAACTAAAGGCTTCATAAGTTCAATTTCCTTTGGAGCAAGTTGTTTACATTGAATTTCAATCCTAATGTTAATCTTAAAAATTAGAAACAAATTAAATCCACTAATTGAAGACACCAAGACAGTTATATTTCCCATGTTATGGCGCTATGGACCTTTATTCTGTTAGAAGTCCTCCCTAATCACAGCGAACAAAGATGGGAACCATGCATTTTGCAGTAATGGAAATTTGATTTTTCCTAGGCAGTTTGTTTTTCTGACATCCTTAAGCATCCAATTTTCATTTTATGATCCACAAAATCATTAGGATTCATAGCAGCCAAAGAGACTCCCCCCCCGCCAAACCCACAATATCGTTACTGGTGCTTCTTACAGAAATGTTACAGAACACTTTATGTCAAATACAATATTGATAGATCATTAAAAAAAATTAGAGCCTCCAAAGTCACAAATATGCACAGAAAAATTATATTTATATGAGAGTATTATAAAGCCTTGTCAGTATTAGTAAAAAAGTAGACAGAATTAAACTCTGAAGGTAGCATGAGCTAGAGGCCACGGCTCTCCTAACAACAGCAGCACACCCAAAAGCATTAGAATATTCCGACTGTAATCTCCTGTATCAAATTTAGTAGATGCAGGAATGCACAATTTTCATTCAGTTCTCTTATGCTCATGCATTATAACACAGTCTTTAATTACATCCTCCACATGGTATTCTCATTCAAGATGAATGTTTAAATGCAGGGGACTTTAAAGATTTTGCAAAATGGAGAGGGCTCACTTAATTAGCAGTTATTCAAAGGTTCATATGAATATGGTCATGCAAGTGTGGCCCCAAGATTTTGACTTGCGGTAACCTTTTGACCCACCTTGAAGACAGGAGTATCTTTATTATGTGCTTGAGTGCTGATCAGTTCTGTATATGCATGCCTCAAAAAATATTTATGAGCTTAGCTGAGAATGTGTCTGTAAGGTGTGCAACAACTATACCATTTTAAAGGTGGAGCTGAAAGAGAGGGATTAGGTTTAAAAACACCTACTAAGTTTGAGGTCCTGGGCATTATTACCATTTTCTAGGATATTTAGCACTTCAGAAAAGAAAAGCCTAGTTCCCATAGGCTTAATTTTCAACATGACCTCAAGCTACCCCTCAAACAGTTCTGTTGACCCAACGAGGCAGGGGAGGAAGAAGCAATAGGGAAGAACTTCAAGCCAGCACAGCTCCCAGGAAAATGCTTTGCATAACACACTTCTGGAGAAGGAGAAACATTTGTGTGAAGTTGGGTTTAAGCAATACGTTTAGCATCACAGAAAAACCCTGCAGCAGAAGTAGGGACAGAATACAACTCACCATGGCAGCTTCTACTTGCAGAAATATCCCTTCTCTCCTGCATGCCCTATCTCATTCTGGTGAAGCAAACATGGCAGGCATCCACACCAGTAATGCCGCTTTCTCCCTAAAGAAAGTACAAAGAATTCAGCTGCAAATGACAAGTTTATTACTACGGGGATCTTCCATGATACTCTCACAAAGGGTCAGGCTGTTTGTTATCACAGAATGAACTGCTGGGAAATATGAAAGCAAAGAACTAAGCCCAAAATAGAGCTGCTCCAGGGACAGATCAGCTGCTGCAGTAGTTTAGCATGGCGATGATATAGATGGTTTTAGGGTCTTATTTAGCATCCAAGCTTTAAGAAGCACAAATAAAGATTCATTTAATAAGTAACACTACATCAGCCACCAGCTCTATGTTGCCACAGGCAATGGGCATACTGTTAGTTGGTTTCTTTTGTTGGCTACACTTGATTGTTGTGAGGCACGCACTTATGCTTGGCACACCAAAACAACTAAGTGACAGATGCTAATTTGGGGAGGGGGGTTGTCTATAGGTATACACGGGTATGAGGTAGGTAAGCCCTTGTTTCTGTTTCTAATATTTTTACCTATTTATGAAAGCAGCAGGCAACTGTCCAGCTGATTTTACTTCCGATTTTGAAGCTCTGGAGTATCACTGTCCTGTAAGAAAGTAGAGAAGACCATAAAATATTTTACTGACTCAAAAAGCGACAGTGTAAGTACAACCGCCTATCCTGAACCCACTTATCATCCCTATTGCACACCCTGACTCTACAGATCTGTATGTAGCCTTATTTTAGAGGAATATTTTTTTCTTCTTCCAGCTTTGACTGTTCCCAAGATTGTTATTATCACTTCACTGTGTCACTTTTGAGGTCACAATTGTTTTTCCTACAAGAACCCCAGCCAGAGTCCAATCCTATTCAGATTAAACAAAAGAAACATTTATTAGCAAATGCAGAAACAGAAAGTTAAGTTTCTGGAGGAAAACACTGGCTGACAGATTAACCTAGATATAAGGTCTCTAACAGATAACTTGATAAACCCAATGGTATGCTGTAAGACTGAAATTGCTTTACCACTGCAGTGATGTGTACAGCACATGAGAGCTTCTCAGGAATGCAGCCTCTTTACTGCTCAGTTCAGAGAAACAAAGGCTATACACCTCAAAATCCAGTTCAGACATAACTAGTTTTCCTTCAGTTTGAAGGTGACATGAAATGTCAATGAACCCTGAAGTCTGATTGTACATTCCATGTCAGTGATAGAGCTTAGTAAATAATCCCAGCTGATTCAGTACATTTAGTCTCTTTGTACTCATGGAACATTTGTCTGCAGATTGGGACTTCACTAATTTTGTTTAACAGGTATTATGACTTTTTTAAAAAAAAAACTAAAGCATTGCAGATCTATTTAAAATGATCCTCAATATTCATTAAATTAACACTGATGTATAGACCTGAGTGGTCTAAGGAGCTACGTGGCTATGCTTTGCTACCTGACTGGATACGTAAGCATGCTGCACTCTATCCAACATTTTGCCTGGTTTACCTGTTCAGTAGTGCAAATGGCCAGCACATACTCAGCTTTTAAAACTTGTTTAGTGATACTCTGCACAAATATCATTCTTGCTGACCCTGACTAGAGTCGTCTGCTCTACTATGTAATCTAAGCATCACCAAACAGCTTTAACAAGGTTTTAAAACATTACATCCTGTGACGTTTTTATGGCTATCATTCTTACGCTCGTTTTCCCCATTCTTTCATTTTATTTTTGTTCTTTCCTCTCATTACAATGTACTACATTTTCTTCCCAATATTAGATTTACATTTTCTTAACAAGTTCTTTTTACACAGACACACACACAGATATATTTGTTAATCTCTCTTTTTCATCATTTTCTCTTCTTTCACGTATGTTTACCAGGCACTCGCTATCCCACAGATTCATTTCAGTATCACTCCCCCCTCACTTGTCATTTTAAAGCCAGAAGACACTGCCTGTTTTTCATATTCAGTTGTATTTGCACCTGGTTAGCTAGTGCCCCCACCACTGCCATCACCACTTCAAGTTCAAGTTTCAGTCAAATTCCACTGAAATGGGAAAACAGCTACAGTAACTTGACACTTAATTTGCGGAGGGAGGAGAAGAAAAAAAAGAAAAAGCATGAATCTGACTAGAAGAAAAAGTAAATATTCTCCACGGTCATATATAGAGTATTTAGAAGTACTGATGATCACAAAAATAACATGCAAACCCACAGTTAGGTGTGTAAAATGAACATTCAACTCCATGTATACAGGCACTTACATACACATTTTCACAAATGTCTATTGAAGTCCATACGCAAAAATGTACCTACATTTTGAATAAGACGACATTATACCTTTGGCTCCCAACATTGTAAGAAACAATCCAAAACGCCAAATTAAGTTAGGTTTTTCAGAAATTGTCCAGATAATTTTTTCACTCTTGCCAAGGTCTTTGTTTCAGACTTCTAGGCTATAAGACTACCAAAACTTCACTTCAGTTTCACTGTAGTGTTTATAACATTATGTGCAGATTGTACAAATACACATAATTTGCTAGAATTCTTGTAGCCAAAAAATGGTGCTCAAGATCTTTGAGTTCATCTGATTCCTTTCCACCAGCAACATTTCATTCATGACACACATTGCAGTCACACACAAAAATCATTGAGAACAAATGGTGCATCAGTAATGCTGTTGGTGGAGACAAAAAGAGAGCCCAAGCCCATCGTACCATTCAGATGCCCTCACATCCTGCTGATCTGCTTGACACTCAGAAAACTCAGTTAACACTTCTAGAACTACTCAGAGGATACCACTGCCCCCAGAGCCAAACTGTTTGTTGTCCAGAGTGCCATTAAAAAAAGCTGTTTTCATTGCAGAGGTTCTGAAATAGCCAGGAGAAAGCTCTCTTTGGATAGCAAAAGTGAGAGATTGAGGAGAAAAATCTCTTCTGCTTATTTTGCCTCCCTCTAAAACCACACCAGGACACTTGCATACATCCACTGGATAATAAGAGAGGTCAAAGGAATGAGAGGAAATAAATAGTCTCATGTTAACTGAGTGAAAATCATGCAACAGCACAAGTCACAGTTAAGCAGACATAAAACTTGCCCTTCAATGAAGAGGCCATAGCAAAAGCCATAGTTTCACTGTTTGTGAAAGACAGATTTAAATTAAATTGAAATTGCCAATACAAGCAATAAATTTGACCTTGTATTAAATTCCACATTCAGATATTTGATGATTAGTTAAAAGAGTTGCTAGGACAAATGAAGAAAAAGAAAAAATGAAATTTTGTTCTGGACTGCTCTGTCAAACATTTCAAACATTATGTAAGATTCAAACATTATGGAAGAAAAAACTTACTAAGTTCAAACTGAACCAAACACAAGAAAGTCTTTGTGGAAAGCACAGATCAAACATTTCCAGTAAGTTCTCATAAAGGTAATTAATGCTTTCAAAATTAAATCTGTGTCTTTTTTATACCATAACCAAGATGGGAAAATCCTCATTAATGATTCATGAAGGTTTTGGTATAGTAATACCTTCAAATGATCACACACTAGTAAGTACTGTGTTATGATCTCACATTCAATAATGATATTCCTGCTTAAGCTCAGATTTATATTCTGTCTCTGAAAAGAGAAATACTGAACCTTCTTCCAGAAATGCAGATGATAAAGTTACATGTCTTTTTTAATTAGCCCAAAAGAACATATATACTGAAGACTTCTAAGTCCTTGGGAGGGAGGAACTATTCTCTGCAGAAGAAATCCTCATCATTGAGACTAGATAGCCTGATCTGGCACGAGAGAAAACAGTCCTATGTAACCTCTTACAATTTCTAACATAGTTAAATCATCCAAGGTGATCCAGCAGCTCAGAGACATAGCTAGGCACAGAACTATAATCTTGGTTCCATGATATCTTCTTACTCTTTTACAGTCTTTCAAAGTTTGAAAACACATTCACACAAAATCTCTTTGGTGCATAAAAACTCCACACAGCTGTTTACCCTATTCACTAAAACACACCAGAAAAAGGAGTAGAGCACGTTGATGACAGTGAGAAAAGATACTCAAGTTTCATAAATACTTTCAGATGTGTACAACCTGTATGTGTGAATTGGTCAAAGCTGGTTTGGTGACACAGGTGCGGTGACACAGATGTATCACCCAGCTTTAGATATCTACAGTATAGACACTTGCATTGATGCTCTCTTTAAACTCAGGGGGAATAAATGTCTTCTGGAGCAGGATTCTCTTCATTCTAATGTAGATGTCTAAAGGAGATCATATGAATCATGACCTAAGAATGTCTATTTTACCTGACTGGTCAAAAGGTGGAACAGGTGAGCATCTAATACATAGAGGCCTTGAAGTCTAAGGAGGAGTAGGGAAGGCTCTGCTTCCCCTTTCACTCCACCTCAGAGCTTCTCATTTCACTTCTGCCAACATGTGCTGGGCTGGCGCTCATTTTCCCCTGTAGTGAAGGGATTCAACTTACAAAGAAAGGGAAAAAAAAAAAAAAGAAAAAAAAAATTCAACTTCCCCCAAAGTTCGACAAGAAACCCCTCCACACCCTTAGTATCCTGTATCTGTGCTTCTGTCATCCGCATCTAACTATTATAAGCAAATAGCAAAGTCACAGTGAGTATTGCTAGTCATCTACAAATACTTTTTAAATTTTACTTTGTGAAATGTATAGCAAAAACACACGGGCTTGCAAGCTACTTTTGTTTAACTAATTGCTATATCAACAAATTGGCAACTAAATTCAAAGAGTTAGGGATTATGCAGCTAGAGACAGCTGCAGAAAGGGTGAGTGCAGCAGGGAAAGCATCTAGAAAACATTTTAGTTTAACATTCCTTTAAAAAACTATAGACATTTAATTATTTACTACCACTTAGGTAGTTATCTGACAGCTCACAAATGCTGTAGAGATAGCGCCAGTCCTAGAAAGCAGGTGCAACAGCAGCGCATTAGAACACCTTTCTTTTCCTCAATAACTGAGGAACACTTTTCAGAGAGTAAGAAGGTAAAATCATTTGACTGTCTAGCTGCGCATCATGAATTAATCTGTCCAAAATGCAGCCAGATACTCTCACCAAGTTTATAAACAGGACTGAGAAATATAAAATCATAAAACTTGTTTTTATCTCCCCAATACTGTGAACATTGCAGTTTAAGATATTATTTTAAAAACAAACAAACAATTCACAAACCACACATGTCAAATAAGTAGCCCTTTTTTTCCCACAGCCACTGAAAGCTCAAAATTCTCAGGTAAATCTGTTCTAAGGGGTTTTTTGCAAGGTGAAAATGGCATGGATCTGAACTGAACTCCAGAAGTAGATCTTGGCTACATGACAATCTACATACATTTGCATTAAAACATCTTACAAAATAGAAACCAGAGGGCCTCCAATACTAGAAAAATATCTTAGGAAAAAGCCTTATATTGTATTTTCAGAGAGCCTAACCAGATGATCACATACCACTTCTGTTTAACTTTATGAAGAAAATACTTTTGTTGTTGTTGTTTTTTAAATTAATTTGTCTGATTTCAACTATTAGTTCAATAAAAGCTCATGCTGCACCTTGTTTTCATTAAAATAAGTCTCAGGGAATAAATACGATGCCACATTTCTACACATAAAAAACTTCCTCAGACATATAATCCAAATATTAGTTGTTTTTCCCCCTCTGTTAGCCAATTATAAGACATCCAATCTTTTTCTTCCTCTTATACTCTGAAAAACTGAAATAAAAATTATGTAACAAGATCAAATAAAGACTACCTGTAAATTAAAATATGAATCTTGTATAGAATATTTTAAGAACCAATATGACGTATCATGGGTTTTTGTTAGCATGTGAATTAAAAATTTTCTTACAAAGTATCAAGAATTGTACTATGCCGTAAATCATAAACATTACATTCCAATTCTAAGGTTTTTTTCTCCCACACATCACCATTGCCTTTAACATAAAACATTAAAGTACAGTTTTCTTTGTGAATAATAGAGAGACAGCAAATGCATCGACACAGATTTTGAAATAATTATCATTTGGTTTAAGAGATGAAATGAGAAAAGGTTACTTTTTGAAGTCAAGTTTTCATTTATTAGGTCCTGAATTTAGAAGAGCTTAAACCGAAATACATCTGCTCACATGAGTAGTTTTATTGACATCAATATACTGTTCACATGACTAAAGTCATCAACATGACAATGTGTTTTTAAGGTCTTTTAGAACACACAGGAAGAAATCCTAAATTAAGTGAGGTCAGAGAAAGTTTTCCATGAACTTCATCAATAATAATCCTTTAAATACTGTGACCTCTGTTACTAAGCAAATAGAAACAAAACTTCAGGGGAAGATCAGTCAGTAACTGTTTAGCTACCTCTCCTGCTTAAACAATGTTAAGAGTAACTGATTTTTACCTGTGGATTCTGATTTTGTTGTGGTTTGAAAACAGTATTCATAATAGAATGTTTCAGTTGCACAATCATTCTTTTTTTTTTTTTTTTTTAATGAATATTTTTCTGCCTTGCCTGTTGCTGATTATCTTTTCTCCTCAACCTCTCAGACTTTGGTACAAGATAGATCTTGGACTAGTGCCTAAACACTTGTTATTTTGACTAAACAAAGTTTCTAATCACAACTCTAACTCATTCCATTACCTGGATACAAAGTTATTCCTTTAACTAGTTTAGTTTAAAATCACCTCCTTCATTCATTTCTACGTGGTAAAAGATGAATGATTATTTGAAATATATCATCTTAATTTCTGATGATTTTTAATCAACTCATCTGCAATAAATTTCTAAGAAAAAGCTATTTCTGAATTTTATACTCATGCAAAAAATCACAATAGTAGCTAAGCATAAAGCTACATTATGAACTCTCTCTGAAAGCTCTCAGCATATCAGAATAATTTACAAGCATATATGCACTTCAGTGCTGAGTTACATTAGGAAAACCCATCGCTAAAGATTTGTACAAACTTTAGCAAATAAATGGAATATATTTTAAACTGAGGAGATGCTCTTCTAAAAGAATATAAAACACAAGCAATTCAAATTACTCCTTCACACTGCAGCAACCACTCAGTTTGCTGAATTCAAAGGAGAAAACTACAGCTACAGTTTTACCTTTCAAGACTTCTTTTCAGCATTCTATCAACTTCACTGGGACACCTTCATCTTAACAAATAAACGCAATTTCAGTTTTAAAAGGATCATACTACTAACTATAAAACACACCTCTAGATAAAAAAGCTGACAAGTTCCAAAGCCCACCAAGAAGAGTAGTATAGTGTGTACTTCAAAGCACATGATCAGGGCATGATAGGACCTTTCTGGTTATTACTACTGGATGAGAAAATGCAATGTGAAACTAGAGCACGCAGCACATTGAGATCGCTAAAGATTCAGAGCATAAAGCACAGTCTCCTATCAATTGTAGCTTTGTCTCTTGAGACCCATTTTTCTTTAAATCTTACTTCACTAAATAAAGCAGTTCTCCAGTTGCCACTCTCCTGACCAAAAAAAATAAAAATAAAAGAGAGAGAGACAGACAGACAGACTTGGGAAGTTTGAGAGAGCTTCCTATAAAAACTGGGAACCTGTTATTGTTTTAGAGAACCACAGAAGCATCATTTCTCCTCAGTCAGCTTCTTAGAACTCAGTATAGAGCCAGAAGAAGGGAGGTCTATGATCTGCCTCATCAACACTGTACGGCTGAGCCAGGGTAACTTCAGCTGACTGCCTTCAGTGAGCTGCTTGGTTTGTCGCCCATCTGCGCTTCTTACCAGCAACTTCTCAGGGTGAGCGGTGGGTGGGAAAAAGAATGGAGCACGTCAAAGATTCTGAAACACGCAGAAGCCTGTGCTTTGCTAGCTGATTATTTCTGCATCGTGAAATGCCAGCAGAGTAATCTGACCTCTGTAGAAGAAAAGATGATTAAGGAGAGGAAAAATGACTGAGGAAACTCTCTATATGATTTAAAGAGGTGGAAGGGAGTGAGGATATATTTTGCAACATAGACAATAACCTTTCTGTCACTCAAAAAATATATATCTATAACCTAGATGTCACCTAAAGTTTTTCAAAAAATAATTTCTCAAAATCTGCTTGTTAGATGAAGAAGAAAAAAAAATTAAACCATCTTTTTTTTCTTTTCTTTTTTTTTTCCCAGAGATGCTCTAAGTGGAAAAAGGGATGATTATATGATGAGCTGTCGCTCAGCTACAACCCACTCAGTTCTATTACTGCTCACTACAGCTGCTTTAACATTCAGTCAGCTCAGCTACCTTTCATATGCATTATATGCAGCCATTCTCAAATGTCCCTTATCATGTAGGGCAATCCCTCAGTCCCAACTGATTTGATCTTTTTTTGCTTTATTGGAATTTGGGATTGAATTTCAAGAGAGCAGGAGCCCTGTTTCCATGTCACTTGAATTCTCACACCACATATATTTTTCTCTGCCCTTCCTTTGCTCCCTAGAAGGCTGTGGTTATACAGTACAGTGCTACATTTGCATATCAAAAGCAACTGCACTTTATGCAAAAATGAAAAGTAACCACTTTTCCTTTTTTGCTTTTAGTGAACAGATGTAAGAGGTTAAGATAGGAAAAGCATTTCCTTCCTCTGAATTTGTGACTCCAGATTCAGGTGTAACTTAGTTCATCAAGACTGTTTCAGCTAAATATCTTAAAACTGAAAAAGCTCTGTTTGCCACTGTTATCGGATATTTATTTGCCAAAGATGGAGTTCATTTTCCTCCCAGATCCCTTTTTTCCCCCCTGAGTAGTTAGAGACTTTACCTTCTTACTTGGATGAGTGTAATTAAGAAAAAAACTTGCAAAGAAGTTCAGGGGTCATAAAGAGACCGTTTTATTTAAGTTATATATGACTTGTCTGAATGGCACCACTTCACTTACTGGATTATTTTGGTATGCTTTTTCAGGAGGCCACTATAGCCTCAGATGTGTCAGATTTGTTGCTATTAAAATGAGAAGGATGGCTCTCTGTTCTACCTTATACAACCTAACAGAAGAACATACACACAGAACATTTTACCAGGTTATTGTAACTCCATACTAAATTAGCAACTTTGCACTAAGCTTCTATATGGAAGTACCTCTTCTGAAGCAAAATGTCCTCATGCTGGCGCTAAAAACATCTTCACAAGCAGTAAGTGCAGAATAGCTAGTGCAGCATGAACTCTAAACTAACTTAATTTGTGATAATACCCTTCATCAAGGGACACAGCCTGGATGTGAGATTATCCAGTTCCCTTTTTCTAAACAGGAGTCAGGATGACAGAAATTGAAGCACAAGCTACATTACTTTCCAGAGGATAGATGCATGTTTTAGGTCAACAGAGGTTGATCTGATGCACTAAGGGCCTTAAGGTGTGAGGCACTACAGTAGGTAAATGAACACAGACCAAGACTTCCTTAATTCTGTTTAGCTGGAAAGACCCCTCCTACATTTGAACGTGGGTCCGTAGCTTAGCGTTTGACAGACTAACAGAAAGGTGAGACTAAGGACACCAGCTATTGTACCCTTGTGAGGCACCTCCGTGTTGCTTCCCATCCTGTTTACTGATGGCCATGTACATCATGTAGATGAGTGCACAAAGGCTTTAGAGGTAAGATAGGGATGCGACCACGTCCCCTCTCTGCTGTAACGTGGCTGCTATTTGTGCCACCACTGGTAACGACTGCCCTGCACAGAGAGGTACGTGGCCACGCACACACCAGCAGCAGAGCAGTGAGGCAGGGAAGAGCAGAACGAATGACTCAGAGCAAATGCCAGCTGCTTACCAAGTGTTTCACTGCTCGTAATACCAGCTGTAGTGGGCGGTGTTCAAGCTGTCCTTGGCCCTGCCAAATCCCTCTTCAACTATATCCTGCCATTAAAAATGATGCGTTTCCAGATCCTACCATGAAAATACAGTGACCAATTCATGCGTTGCCAACTTCATAAGGAAGATCTGTCCATTTCAAACGATGTAAAAGAAGAATAGCTAGCAGACAATTCTTATGCTCAAGAGAACTGTGCTATACTGTGAGTATAATGGATTACACGTTAATTTGAATTATACGAGCCAATCAAGCTAGCTTGTTGGTGGTGAATAAATCCTTGTTGAGTCACCTAAAATCTTTCTTAAATCCTCAGAGATATCTGAAATATTTCCACATGTCTTCAGCTAGAATCAGATCATCTGAACAAATGGCACTGGATCAGAAACAAGATCCAGGATTTAAAATCAGTCAGTCCAAGCAAACTGCCCTCCACTTTTCATCTATTTCATATTTAATAATAATCTAAAGCACACAGTACAAAGGCATGCCATTTAGCAAAACAAAAAAAGTGTTTAGAAGTATATTGTTATTTGCGTAGATATTTTACTGGTAATCCTTTTTCAATTTAAAAAGTTTCATCAAATTCACAAACACATTTCTATACTAATGCTCTTCCCTTTTTCATATGAAACCAACAGTCATGCCACTACCACATTTTCACTCAAAAGCAACAGGATAGTGGATCCAGAAAAGACTGAGATTTCAAATACAAAAAGAATACTGTTGCCACCAAACCCTGTAACCCGTGTAGGGTAACAACCCATCTGGGAGGCTCTATCCCTCTACTGCAGTTTAGCTGATAAAGGGAGAACCGTCTAATAGCGTTAACTGGACTTTATTCACCATAAAATGTCCAAGTTCAGCAGCAGAGTTCTCTCCTTAATGGCTGCCACAGTAGACAATCAATTTCTTGAGAATTATTTGGAGAAAACTACACCTGTTTTACACCTCCACCTAGGAGAATCTACTCCTGTGGAATCTGGAACTATGTTGATTCTTCCAAGAGGCTAAAGAGAACATACATCCTATCCACTCAGAAAAAGCTGAGGTGTTAAAATGCCTGGCATCCCTGATAGTTAAGTCTGACTGAACTTGTTTGGAAATCAGCATGAGAAAAGTAGCCATGTTTCAGCACACAAGTCCTACTCTTTGGCGGTCTGCACAAAATACAAACGAAAGAACAGGAGTTAGCTATAAAACTTCATAAACTGATAGCAGAGAAGATACACGGAAAATACAATTGACAGTTGGCAAAGACCTATGTGATCTAAAGCAGCCAACCAGGTTCACAGGACTAGTCAAACCTGTGTTAGAACTGAGCATTTTTCACTGCTCTAGTTTTCATGAAATGTTGGAGGAGAAACTTAAATTTCCCAATTCCATCAGTATATACAAACGAGTTCAAAAAGTTCACATATCAGCTGTCAAAGTTTTTTTTTTTTTTTAAATATGTCCTGCATCATCCTCCGTCCAATTCTGCCTTTCTGTCTGCCTGCCTGATGTATTCAAAGGTTGTTGCTGGAGTCACTTCCTCTTGACTGTCCTATTTAACTAATGTAATTCAACTGAATAAAATAAACTATTTCTGCAATAACAGGAAGGCACGTAGTGAACTGTGGAATACCAAATATACCAATTCACTTTATTCAGTGGATACAAATTTTACCCAGAATACCTCACTGTAACTGACTGACACTAAAACAGAACAAATAATTCAGTAATCACACCTGCACCCTGAACAGTCTGTCTTGTTCAGGACTGAGGTCATCCAGAGAGGGGAGTTTGCAGTGCAGCTGCTGTACTTTACATAAACACAGAGCTTCCATGGAAGTTCTAATGCCTGCTTTTTTCCCCCTCTTTCTTTGCCCCCCCCCCTTTTTTTAAAAAAAAATTTTCCTACATACTTTGGACAACCAGATATTTCTATCCCCCACTGCCTTCTATGGTTAGCTGGGTTTTTTTCTAATTTGAGAATAAACTACACCACAAAATTATTTCATATGGTAAATGACAGAATTGTCTGATGATTTTTAGTGTTATGTTAACATAAGGTTCTTACCTATTTTTATACCATAAGAAATAAAATCTTAAAACATTTAACTCAGCTATCACCCAGACACAGAGTTTTAAAGGAGAAATGCCTAACAATTCAGATAAAAGTCTGACACAGGCTGACGTTTTATGCTTACATGGTTATTCCCTTTTGGTGGCAAAATGACCCATCCTGCTCTCACTCCTTCATAATGCTAGGTCCCTGTTCAAGTCTGACCCTCATCCTCCACTCTTGTCCTTATGCTAAACAAACAGTTTACAATAATGGAGAATAGTTATCACAACTTCTCATGTGCTAGATGTATATTTTCTTCACAATGTCAATGTTCACAATGGTTCACTTTGATTACAAACATTACTCAATACAACGCAGAACCTTCTCAACTGTTTGCCAAAACCACGTTTTGAACATTTCCCAAGCTATGCTGGTGAGGTATGAAATTCAGGTTTAATATACAGGATAATTAAACTTACCTTGATAGCTGCCCTTTAATGGAGATAGTCTAAAAATATTGCAACATATATAAATGTTTAGTAAACCCCATGACAGCTTCACTGTATATTCATGTACCACTAACCTCCATCAAACCAGGTTCAAGCTCTCATGTTGTCAGCAGCTCTGTAAGCATGCATCTTTCTGTTACCCATGTTTCTGTGAACAAGTAGCAAAAGATAAATAGCAGATGCTTCAATATTAGCCAGTCTAGGTACCCTAACAGATCCAAGCTCCTCACTGAAGCAAGCTGAGAATCCTGCTTCAATAAGCACATTTAACGGGACCAATTCAAATTCTCATATAAGCTGGCAGAATAAGCAGGAAGTTCAACAAAAAAGCAAATGTATCTGCACATTTCAATGCATTAAAATAATATGGGACTTCCACTCTTCTCTAAGCAAGTTCTTATGTATATGCAAAAGAGGATGAAGAAGTAAAATTTCCAGTTTCAACTACAGGCTGTGTTAGAAGCATCAAAGGATAGAAATGCTTCTCTGCCATTCCAGCTGTCATATACCCAACTGCTATTCAAGGTACTTACTGAGATGAATGGCAAAATCACCATTGCCCTCAAAAAATAAAGAAACCTCTCTGAAGCTATTAAAATATAAGAAAGTTGTTTTACATTTCAACTAAATGAGCCTATGTTACATCAGCTTTTGGATCAAAGCAGATAGAGAAGAGAGGAAAGCAAAGCCAATTATTTTATGAAGTCATATAATCGAGCTTAGCATCTCCAAGGCATTTCTTTCTTCCTGTGGTCACAATGACATCAGACTGTTTCTTTGCCTGTTTGGTAGGGGAGGGCAGTGACAGTTGCTATCCTCTGATCACACGCTTCTGCATGCCCTTCCCCCTGCTTCCATGCCCTGGCATGTTAGGAGTCAACATGCATTTCATAGGGATGCCAAACACCTGTCTCAAATCTCTCTCTCTCTCCCTCTTTCTCACAGTGTTTCCAGACATTGCAGGCAAAGTCAAAACTGAACTCAAGAAAGGAAGGAAAGGGGCGAGTCACAAGAATTTAACAGAGTACACCCAAACATTGAACACACATTGGAACACACACTGTTAAAAGAATAGCTGTATTTAAAATGTAACAGACATTTTGGGGCACACAGACCTCTCCTGGAAAGAGTATGACTGAAGCTGTCTGTCTGCAACCAGTTCAGGTGACTGCCCACATGGGGAGATGCTAGATCAGGGCCGCAGTCCCTGCCCCGAGACCCACACTCCAGCTGAACTGTCGGGCTGGTGCTCCTTCTTAGCTTTCTAGTCTGTATGGGTACATATGTGTATTTCAAAAGGCTCCTACAAAGTAACTTCATTTCTCAGTACCAGTTTCCTAATCCGTAAAATGGAAATAATAATACAAATCTTCATAAAGAACTTGGACATCTATTGAAGATAAATTGATTCACTTTCTGTTCATAAAACCCAGCTCTGGAAGCCCCCCTCAATGAAATCTTTTGGTTTTAATCCTCTCATTAAAGACTTAACATTTATACCAGATACATCAACAGTCCATCACTGCAACCCACCAGTATACACATCATGGATTTTGTAAGTTTTCGTGCTAGAAGAATCCTTGAATCTGCCCTGCAAGTATAGCACACAAACACAGAGTACTTGAGAGCTAACTGTAGAGTACTTGATAGCCAACACAGTAACTGGCATCACAACTCACCTAAACCAAAACAAAACAGTTCCATTTTCTATTTTCTTTCTCCACGGCTTAAACTACTGGGAGAAATTAATAAAGAGAAAATAGCAATGTGTTAGATTCTGCAATTTCCATAAATTTTTGCCTCCTTCAGTGAATTTGATCTTTTGCAATGTTTAATATAAAGACAACATTATGAAACATCTAATCTACAATAAAAGTACCTCATCAAATACTGAAAAAAATGAAATGCCATGCCAGAAGTTTTTGTGTATCAGATTATTGCATATTTCTTTCACGTTCTTCAACTGCAGACAGATAAATATTTTTCCATGGATACAATTTTTTAATAAACTGTAGAAAATAAGAAAAATATGGTTCCATATAGCAGAACTGCCTAGTTTAATTCCTAAAACTGTTGATTTATATTTGCCAACTGTTCTTCCCAATAGCGGAAAAAAACCTCTCAGTCCCCCCATCTGCTATTATTTTTGAGCAGCTTACCAAAGGACAAGCAAAAAAAATAAGCAAACAAACATTTTATTAACTAGAACTCATACGCATTAGAAAAGAGATATGACAAATACCAAAAATAGTGTGTTTTTATGGAGTGAAAAAAATGTCTTGTACATGTTAAAATATCTGTATTTATTTTAAATATATATATATACACACACGCACATATTTTTTCAAGGTGTTACACAGTACATAACTCTACAATCACTTTATGTTCTTTTTTTGTCTGGGATAAATGATCAGTTCAAAATACAGGACTTGGTATATGTTACAGCCATTAATACTACTGAAAGTCATGCAGGAAGAGCTCAGAGATTTTATTTAATAATATTGTCTTTACTAGCAGAAGACAGACATCTGACAATGCAGAAATGTAACATTTCATTTACCTTATCCATAGGTTCATACCATTCAGATGAAGCTGTTTTAGGAAAAGAAAGAGGATCCCCAGTTTCAGGTGGGAATTAAAAACAGATCACAGAAAAGGCATTATAATGTACATACTATAAAGGCCCACATATTGTGAAAAATATGGTGTAAAACACTTGTTTATATAACAAATGCTCCTTGTTTTATTAATTTCTACCAAAAATTAACAGGCATTAATTTAAAAGCAAGCAAACAAGACAACAATAAATTCTCCTAAGCAGTAAACCATTCCTGGTTCATTAGCTTTATTGACTTTTTTAAGGTATCATATGTTGCAGAAAGCTGCAAGGAGTAAATTTTCTAAAAGCCATTCCATATTATCCATCAAGTAAATGTAACAACTGTCCTTCAGTGTAGACCCTCTGGCAGAAAGCAGTCAAATTAAAACAAAAGAAATGCATTTCTTTCTAATTCTACGTCACAAGTATTAAGCAGTATACAAAAAATGCAACTAGAATAGATTACAATAATCCATAAAATATATTGTAGTGTAATTATGTTCCATTTCCTTTCAAAAGCCTTCCAGCACCATTGATTTTCATGCCTTTATTTAAGCAGTAAGCTCTTAAGAGATTATTAATATTTTTTTAAAGGACAAAAAGACAAAGCATACTGTGACAGAAGTGGAGACGGCCCAAGGCAAGAGTTTCTACTGTTCTTATTTAAAGTTCCACCTTCCCCAACTATTCCTGGTGGTTCAAATGAATCTGCTGCTCGTCGCATTGGCAGCGTGGAGCATGGCAACACACTCCACCAGATATCTTGAACCTGATCCCGAACAGGTTTGTTCCATTGCCAGCTGCACTCAAAACATGTAATTACCATCAGGTGAACCGGTTGTTTACAGAAGCACTTTTTAAGTACCTGAGATTGCATCACTCAAGTCTTTCAAGTAACAAGGTACAATATTTCAATAACCCGCTCTATTGCTCGACAAAGTAACAAACAACTGCTTTGTAAGAGTCACAGTAACAAACAAGAGACCACTGAAAACTTGCAGAAAATCTTTTCAAATGACCGAAGTGTTTCAAAAACATCGAGAAGATATAATTACAATGTAATTTAAGTAAGCTGAACTTTTCAATTTAATAACTCTGCCAATAGCAGGAATCTATCAGAAACTGAGTATGACAGTATGTATTAAAGACAGGTATATGAGTTTCTTTTGCATTTTGGTTTGCTAAGGATTTCATTTTGTTTATCCTTTCTTTCTGAAATGCATAGTGTAAGCAAGAGAGTCAGAGAGTGATGAGTTATGAGCTGTTTAGAAAGAACAAAGTGTGATATAAAAACAGTTTCCTTATAACAGAAATATTATCATAATCTAGAGCAAGAAAATGTAGTTATCTTTGCTGTGACTATGAGTGACTGAATTATGCTTAAGGATAAAATATTCCCAAAGTTTACTTAGCAAAATTTCATTAACCCTACCTTTTCATTGGGAGAAAATTAAATCTGGTGAGCTATCATTTGATTAACCAAGAGTCACATATACAACAGCTTGACTATTATTTGTAAACCCAATCAAATACCTAATCCTTCCAGAGAAGGCAAAGGTGTTCCATGATGACACCAGCAGAGTGTCTTTACACGCAAAGAAAATGAAAAGATTTTCATCCAGAGCCCACACAGCCTAACATTCAATACAGAGACTATCATCCTGTGGAAATTCAAACGAGTTCTAGTCACAAATAGATGGGCCTAAAACCCCCAACCAAGCAACTGTGTTACTGAGTAGGACAACACTAGGCAGCACAGTGAAAACCAGACCAAATTTTTAGCAATCAGAGAACATATTAGGGCCAGTTACTGAAGATTAAGATATAGGTTACAGTCAAAACGGTGTAATTGAATTTAGAGTTTCAAGTATTACAGAATTCATAAAAGCAAAATAGCACAAAAGAGTCTGCAATCATGTTTTAAAATAATCTACCACATAACAAAACAATTACAGCATCTTGCAAAATGAGGTCTGATCTTCAAGTAGGTCCATCTATGAAACAAGATTATTATAACAATTCCTGCTGAAATACAAAGCAAAACAAAAACAAAAAAGATTATAAGAAGAGGATGAGATCTCTAATATGGAAGACAGGAAAACAAAAACTATTTCTTCTCTTTCACTCTCTTTTATCAATTTTTCATCTATCAAAGGTGTCAAACACAGACAGAATCCCAGAACAATAATATAGCAGAAAGGGGATACCACATCCTAACCTCCTACTTGTACCCCACTTTACAGGCAAGACACATCTTAAGGATCAAGTTATGGTTCACAAAGCTTTAAAGTGAGCAGAAAAGGTTTTAATACACTATATGAAGTAACAAAGCAATTAACTCGTGAGCAGCCTTCAGAGGCTGCTGTAGAAGATCAGCAGGACAGCATTTAGGAAAGTCATAAACAGCTTCAGCCAGGTGCTAACAAAAGTGTGCTTTGTGTAGGATTGCCAGGTTCTCCCAGTGGCTGGAGCTGCTCAGTGCAGAGGAAGTGCCTGAGAATAAAAATAATAGGAGGAGGAATCCCTGAGTGTAGGAAATTTGTGCCACGCTTCTCAAAAGTCTGCACAAGTTTTTCAGGGAAAGGAGATCTCTAGATTAATGTGTAATTTCAGAGATGGAAAAATACAATTCAATTACTTGTGTAACAGGGTGAAGTTTAGGAGGGGTTGGTGGTTTTTTATCAAATGAGTTCCTAGTCAATTATTTTTACAGAATACTGTCACGCTTACAAATCCCAAATGGATGCATCCTACAAGTGAAATACTCTGAGTTTACAAAGCAACTAGTAAAGAACAAGAATCATTACAAAACCTCAAGGCAGTGAATTAGGGTGGCCAAATTTAACCTCAGCCAACAGAGCATTCCAAAGCCTAAACAGCCATAAAACAAACAGAACCTGACAGACAAAAGAGCAAGCATCTCTCTGAAGAGAAACGCTCATCCAAGGCTGGATGCGGGGACAGCCACCAATAATCATTTGCCTCTACAAGCAAATCCAGCCTCACTGTTGCCTTGCACATCCACAAGTCTGTCTGCTTATGTCCCTAATGTTTGTTGTCCTATTCCTACTGTCACCAAGGAGAAGACTGACTTGATTCACATGCTGCCTACTGCAATATGGTCCCTTCCTCAACCCCCATATTTCCAGTCAGACTCTCTAGAAGCTACTGCAATGTAAACTGAATATGGGAAGAAATTTTTACAAGAGGGTCTTACATTGCCATTTAGGATTTTCCCTGACAGAAAAACATACACTAGGTAGGTCAGATGAGACACAAAGTTCTCCATCTCATGCAAGCTGAATTTACCACCCATGTGCAAATGACTGCTGTGGCACATACATGGTACCTCTGATCTGAATACATGCCATCAAAACGTCTAGGATTTCTGGGCATCTGTAGCTTCAGGGGAACTATGACTCCAACTGCATGTCCCACGGCCTGATTACAGTTACTACAAGAATTCCTAGGCAACCATCCAAAGGCCTCACAAAGCACCCAGACAGGATTTCTGGACAACACACACAAAAAAACAAACCCCTACACCACAAAACCATGGAGTAAACACCACTGAAACATGAATAAAGACTACAGTAGCCCTTTTAGGGGAAACTCGAACTTCATGAGAGTTGGTCATTGTGACATTAGCTTCAAGGATACGAGATTTGTGTTCTCTGCTTTATAGTCAGAGGGTTGTGAAAAAGCTTACTTGTATACATGTGGAGAACAGAAGATTGTATCTCTCCAGGGACTTTAAAATCTTTGTAATGCAGATGACAAAATTTGATACATTATAATATTGCTTTTACTGGGTTTTATTTTACTTAAAACTCTACAGAATTTTAAAATTCTTTAAATTATTGTGTGTGTTTCACAGAATCATTGAGGTTAGAAGGGACCTCTGGAGAGCATCTGGTCCAAACCCCCTCCCCCACCCTGCTCAAGCAGGGTCACCTACAGCAGGTTGCCCAGGACTGTGTCCAGTCGGGTTTTGAATATCTCCAAGGACGGAGATTCCACAACCTCTCTGGGCAACCTGTTCCAGAATTCAACCATCCTCACAGGGAACAAGTGTTTTCTTACATTCAGGTGGAATTTCCTGTTTTTGAATTTGTGCCCAATTGTGTTTACCAATTAGTAGAAAATAAAATAGCTTTTCCTACAAGGCTAGTCACTAAAAACACCACTTTAACAACAGGCATAAAGCATGGAACTGGTGATGTGATCTGAATCAGTTACATGGTTATACATGCTGTGATACGGCAGAGACAGTATCCCCATATTCCTGTTGCTGCTAGCCCCAGTGCAAGGATTATTAAGCTTTTTTTTTTTTTTTTTTGGAAGGAAACTATTTTTATGGCTTTTTAATGCCCAGTATTGAAAAAAGTTCTTAAACTCAGTCTGATTCAAACCATAAAAATGATGAGCTTACCAAAAAAAATAAAATATGTATATATATATGGAATCCACCTGAAGATCTCTGTCCTTTACGTGATTGTGTTTTCTTGATGTCACATAACTGCAGTTATTTATAAAACACTGGACTTTTATACAATCCTGGTTCAGAGTTCAACCAGACAAGTGCAAGAAACAGCAGACTAACATACCGCTCATCAGCAGAATAGCAGACATATGGCTAACAGAACTCCAAGGCACTTGGGATAGTTTTGATCTTTCACTGCAGAAAGCAGTAAATAAAAAAAGAAAAAAGAAAAAAAGGACCAAGATACAAAATGCCTGAGCATCAAAGTATGATAAGAACGGTAAAAATTGTACTAATTTTATTGTCAACAATTGTATTTGGGAACAGAATATAATACTCAACTTCCTGAGTTGATGTACTGTGTTAGGCTACTTTTTAAAAATCAAAGTACAATTGGTCAAATTCATCCTTGGTATAACCTATTGAGCTCACCCAGGCTTCATCAGGGATAAGTATAGCTTGGTAGGCTGAGCTAACTATTACTATTTACTTTTCAAATAAGCTAAAAAGCTAGGATTGATACTCAAAGTTCAGCGTGAATTCTTACAGGCTTCCACTAGAGCAGCTGACTAAGAAATGAAATCTCACATTGTTAAAATCTAGCCTAGCACACACAGCTTCATCATTTTATGTATATTTAGGATCTCAATTTGCTTTCATAACAAGTAAATGTTTAAAAATGCTTACCAAATACGAAACAGCAGAGAACTGTCTGGCAGCTGCATCAAGGTGTTTGCTCCTGAGCGAATATAGATAGCAAATACTTAATAACACAAGTATTTATACTCTCAGGAAAGGCCTGAATTTTTACTCCAACTGTAATCTCGTCCCCCACAGACTATTCCAAATGCACAGACAATTGGAGCCAAGTAGAACAGCTTGTGGACTGAGAATCTACCTAAGCAATGCTTCTTGACCTTGGAAACAGTTGTCAGGCCCAGCTGAGGGCTGTAAGCACTCATTATTTTAAAATACTGCAATGCTATCTGACTTGGATAGGTTATCTAAAACAACTTCCTGAAAACTGGTGATCAGTCACTAAGTGGTTAAGCTAAAGCCACTATTAAAGAAATTTAATATACTG
Source organism: Apteryx rowi (assembly GCF_003343035.1). Lineage (NCBI taxonomy): Eukaryota > Metazoa > Chordata > Aves > Apterygiformes > Apterygidae > Apteryx > Apteryx rowi. Next base: position 608,816 of record NW_020447819.1, read on the forward strand.
CAACTAAGGAAAACAAGTCATCTTCAGCAATCAAGCAGAAAAGAATAGAAATTAAAAAAATTTTTTGAATAGAATTTCTCTCAACCCTGCATTTCCTTCCTTCTATTGGCTTAGGCGAATAAAAGCATAAAAAAGGATGGAGTTTCCACCTACGCAGATAGAGTCAAGTTCCTCAAGTCAGATAATACTAAACTGAGCAGACTGCTTGTGAGCACAGTAAAATTTCATATAAGAAAGTCCTGTTGAAGTGACTTTTCTCAGTGATGATCTGAGCTGAATCTTTGAACTATTGTTAAAACCACATAATTAGCATACATAGTCTCTACTTTTTTACTATTAAATTTCTCAAATTGGCTTTAAAACAACAAAAGCCATAGTCCTGTAATAGGCTTCCAGTGGTTTCCATACAGAAGGACTGGCTTGAAAGATAGTACCTTATGACTCATATATAAACATGTACAAATTCATAGTGCAAAGACTTCTGAAAAAAAGTCCACAAATTTCCTTATTTATCCAGTTAGTCACACTGAATTTGATGTGACTGCTGAGAACGCATTTGTTCTTAACTTGGAAAAATCATTGTTTTTTCCCCTGAACTGATACTGAACCGTTATTCTGAAATTTTGTTGAAATTGTACCAGAACAACTTAAGGTACACTTGAACTCACATCAAAAATGAACTTAAATATTTACTGTTTCTTCAGCTCCCCAGACTGTTAAAATTTGGAGGACAGTAGGGGGCACTCTGATCATCTAGCTCCGATGTAAGACAAGCCAAAGAAATTTAACCTGTTGTCATCAAGCTCATGACTTACATTAGAGCTACATAATTAATTTTGGGAAGGAAATCAGCCCTGATTTAAAGACTTCAACTGATGGATAACCCATCAGATTCCATTAACCATTCCATGGCTAATTTGACCTGCCAATAAAAATTTGAGGGACTTGCTTCCAGTCTATCTAGCTTCAGCTTCCAAGTTATGGATCTCATTACACAGTCCTCCCCTAGACTTAACAGCATTCTCCTATTATCAGAAGTCTTCTTCTCTGTTCTGATCGTTGTAGACTATAATCAAATCTTTTTCTACCCTCCTTTTACACAAAAGTAAACAGATTATTCTGAGTTTTGGAAAACTCATCTTGTAAGGGTGGATTAAAGAATCTTATTGTTTCTGCTCTCTTCTCATATATTTGCAGATCACTGCTTCTACAGCACTAAAAACTGAATCTCAGAAATAAATAGTAAAACATTTACGTTTTAAAAATACACTTTTACATCCTCATATAGTCACACCTCGCAAGCAGTTAGCAAGATTATGCATGACAGGACAGAACATTTGGGCATTCAGGACAATGACCCCCATAAGTCATATCTGGCAACCATTCTCTTTGCTTCTGAAGTGTTCAGAGGCAATTTGCACACTGACAGTTGAAGGCACCATTAAATAAAGTTACATGTTGACCTTGCCTATTTTAACCAGTGGACTGACCATCAGGCACAGTACCAGGTTTTTATTTTAAGACTTATCTGGAAGTGGTACATTCATCTGACCAAGACGACACAATTTTTTTCACTTATAAAGGGTAGCCCAAGGCTGATGTGAAACATTTCAATTATAAATACAAAAAGGACCTGTCCAAAACAGCATAATATTGTTCCACATATCTGCATGGTTCTTGAGGTGGTGGGTGTCACCCTTCACAGATCTCAGTGAATCAGCGCACATAACTTTCTAAGACAGAAATCTCACAGGTTAAGGTACTAGTGTTTTTTTATTTAAGCCAGTAAAACAAGCAAAACTTTCAAATAGTATCTGCAAAATACAAACAAGTGGAGGTACGGAAGTGGAAAAGGAACTGACAAACAGGAAGTTGATTAATCTTCAAGAACACACCGAGAGGGAAAAATCTTCTGTGGAAGTGCTTTTCTGAGATATTAGAAATGCTCAAGTTATAACCTTGAAATTTGGACCTAGTAAGTCACTTTATTAGAAAAGACTGGATTGCAATAAGTATACACAAGGGATTGAGCTATGAAACTACAGGCACATTTTCTTTTATCACTTCCTGACTTCTCAGTCCTTGAATTTCCAGTAATATTCTGCTAATGTAGTTTTAGAAGTACACATTTTTGTACTGTTTGCTTACTTTAAAAATAAATAAATTGCACCCTTTCATCTTTATGCTATAAAACAATAGAACCGTCTGTACTGTGTTGTGTATATAACTGTGAATGCCTTTTTCAGCCAAACCTTTGATAATCATAGTGTCCCAATCTGGAAAATCTTCCTAAACCTGGCTATATTACTATTCATGGTAGCACAGATCTAATTACTTCCAACTATGGCAAATAACAAGCTTTTGTTAAAAAAGTCACGGAAACAACAATAAATACTGTTATTTTAGAGCTGGTCTGGATATGTAGTAAGAGTATTAAAGAAAATGGTTGTAAAAAGTTTTCTTGAATTTGGCTAGTTGTAAAGAACAGAGTTTTAATCAAATGGAAAGATAAATAAAAGTGGACCTATAAACTTTTAGAATATAAGCGAACTAGTTAATAAGCACAACTGAACAGAGTGCCACATAAGGTAGTTTGAATTTTATCTCACAGTGCTAAACCATCCACAGTTTATGTTCAAACTGTGGGGCCGGAATGGCAGCGGAAACTGGGAAAGAGAAGTGAGGTTCTGCAACAGCATTTCAATAAGGGTACAGAGAGGAGAAAAACTCACTGGTTTTCAGGAGTAGTTGAAAGTCCATGAAACATATTACATGATGCTTGTCTATGACAGCAGGGGAGGGAACTCGATGATCTTTGGTATCCCCCCTTCATACATTATAGCACAGTAATACTAGAGCACAGAGTCACGCTGCAATACACAGGATGCTTGTGCAAATGACTGGCAATACCTCACAAACCAGAAAGAACGTGAAATTATAAACTACTACCAACAATGCAATGTATTCTATTAAAAACATGGTATCAAAATTGGATATAAAGCATAAATGTTTCCCAGTACATTCACAGTTTCTAAAACGATTTAAACACCTTTGCTTTGAATTTACAAAATAAACTCACTAACAAGAATAATCTGACAACTTTTAAGACAATATACACATCAAATAAGCCAGTTTCTCATTTCCTTCAGAGATCCTCTTTGAAAAAAAAGAAAGATAGTATTTAAAACATTAAAATGGGATTGTGCTTCATGATTACACAGGCCTTCTTTAGCAGATGCTCACAGAAAATACTGCTTAAAGACAGGGAGGCAACTGTTATGACTTCCAGCTTCACCACCTTATGCTGTCATCATCCAATTTTGAAGGCTCCACAGAGCTGGAACAGATCAGAACGTGCATGGACACAAGGGCCAGCCTTTGCCAAGGACTGGCATTCATTTCAGCAGGAAACAGGCTGAGTTAACGGTCAAGATATGCTTCAGCATGGTTCTGTAAGGGAGTCAGGACTGCCCCGTGATACTATTTATTGACATAAAATAAAATTAGCTCTCCAAGTTGGCTCTGTAGTTTTATTAAGCTAATGTATTTTTACTCATTTTCTGTGATAAGTTCTTAAAATGTTTTATTCCATGCTCATAAATCTGCACAAGAGCATATCGTGGAGAACTGGCTGCACTGCATCTGGATTATGTTACATAACTTGTAACAGAGCACTTTATTAAATGCGGAGATCAGCAGAACTCACCACATTTCTTTTACTAGGAGAAATACATATTTCCAAAGTAGTAACAATTTACTTTCAGTAATACTGGAATCATTAACACATGAAATTCCAGTAGAACTATGGAAAAAGTAATCAGGGAGCTTAATTTGTTCTGCCTGTAATTTAACTGTGCAGGCACCTGCCCGGTGTCTTCATTTTCTGATTGTCCAAAGAATTAGTGCTACTTCAAAACAGGCCTGTCTTGCAACTTCAGGAGCAGCAAGCAGCAGAACCTGACTCAAAAAATTCCAAACTGCCTTGGAAATACGCACCAATTTTTTCATTATCAAGTATGATCTGAAACCAGATAAACTTGTTCTCATTGTTTTCATTGCAGTAAAAAGAACAAGATTTCACAAAAATTCATATCCTAATACTTAGGCCTCAAAAAGGATTCTACCAAGGCTCTAGAAAGTTTGCCTTATTTAGAATATAGGAACTATATTGATAATGGCAGGTAACCCAATAGTGGGTTGCAATTAACGGGTTTTGAAGCCAAAAAGGCTCCATACATTCAGTAGTGTGGTGGCCAGCAAAGAAGGTAATGGATCCCAGGATGTTTTTTTCTCTCTAAAATGGCAGTGATAAAACCCTGGTATATTCTAGTTGTTTCTGTAGTCCTATCCTAGCAGACATGCATCTTCACGTCTTACAGAATCAACCTAGATATTTTGCCCACCACTTTCCACAAAGGAGAAAAGGGTCACTGATTTTTTTATACGGAATCTAGCATCTCTTGGCCACTTCAAGAACGTGAGAGGTCATTAGAAGAGCTACACCAATGTCAGAGACAAAGGTCTTTCGATGACTGCATCACTGTTGCAATCCCGAACTTGCAAAGAAAAGCTTTGGCATCCAGAAGGCATAAGTAAGATACCATGGCTCTGCAAACTACTTGGCTTTCAAAAATTGAGAGATGACAACAACATAAGGAGAATTCCACTCACTGAAGAAGCTGACACTGCATACACAGCTAATGGCAAGTCCCTAACCCAGCCAGTCTGACTTCACTCCGAAACACTAGTTGTAGGCTGCAGCTATCCTTTACAGTGTATTTTCACCCTCTTCAAAAGGGAAAAGAAAATTGAAAGTCTCAGCAGCTCTCATCAGCTAGAGCACTGCAACAGATATTATGCTGAATACAGATAAGTTCTTTATACCTTAAAGTAACTAGTGAAAGCAGTATTTCACCTTCAGATAGAAATACTTTGATCTCCCTTACTGATTTTCAAGTCCCTTTCAAGGATAGGTAGGAGGAAACCTGGCTGAACAGAATGAGGAGCTCGAGTGCTAGCAAGAAGAAACAAGCACAGAGAGGCAGTTAGACCAGAGGTGGGAGAGGAAAGAAACAGCTGTGCCCTGGGTATCAGCAAAATGGAAGGCATAGTAGCTTCTGCCTCTTTTGCAGAGGTCTTTCTTACTGAATGACTTTTGATGGGGCAAACAGCTGCTACTCTAAGTGATACCACAGACACTGTATAAGCTATAAGATTTGCCAAGTAGGTGGCCTTTCAGTAAACTGAGCACTTAAGTTCAAAAGGACATTTCCAATGCATAAATACTATCAAAACAGTTAGTGTACTGTGCTGTATCTGAAAGAATCAGGTATTTCTCTAGCAGTAGACATGGATCCCTGAAGAGGCTGTGAAGTCAGCTGTCACTCAGCCTGGAGGAAAACTTGTATTTTACTATTCCAAGTTAAGTTTAATGATCATAGCTCATAGAAGGGATGGTTTAAGTTCTTCTTCTTTAAATGATAATTGGGCCATGTGATAAATCTTTTACAAATATGAATATGTTAATGACTGCAAGGTGCAAATGTGGCCTCCACAGCTCTGATACACCTTGCATAAGTAATTCTTTACTGTTCTTTACTCTCCCCAGTAAAGAACAAATGCTCTGTACCCCAAGAAGGCTGTGTGTGTATACACATAGGAGGGTGCAAAGGGAATTAACAAGGAGACCTTTAACTACTCAAATACTTAAATTTATCCTTTGTTCAAAAACCTTGGAAACACACAGCAGTGGTTATTTAATCCTTCAACACAAGCCCTCTCTTCCTTAACTTCAGGAAGCCAGCATGTCAAAAGTTGTCTTGACTTTGATATTCCACAAAACATCGCACCATGCTACAGCAATGTTATTCATCATGTTTTAAGTTTTTGTCTGTTTTCTCTTTTAGAGAGATTTTAACTGCCCAAATATGTTCCAAGCTTGAAGATCTAAGAAAACACCTTCTAAAATTAACATCAAAATAGCTAGAGAAATAAACAAAAAGCACACTTGTCTTGTCGAGCTAGTGCTTCCTGTAGAACCAGTTGGTAATATACTGTCAGAGATGTAAAAAAAATTAGTGAAGGAAAAGCTGACAAACCAAATTATCAGTAGATAGTCCTAAAAGCTTCTTGACCTCTGTCCAAAGAATCCAATTATTGAGAAGATATTCTTTCTGGAACATAGAAAACAAGAGCAGGGAAGGCTCTTTTATTAATTTTTTAATTTGAATAACTAAATTAACATAATAGTTACTGCATTCATATAAATTCTTAATTCCATCCAGGCAAAAAAGGGAATACAATAGTTAACTCAAAAATATACTTAGGATAAACCTAATGCATAATCTTTTTTGGTGTAATTTCAGAATTTTGCAGAGTATTGGCAATAATGTATGTAATAAAATATTTTTAATTTTCATTACTCATGTTCTTTCGAATACAACAATCTCTACATCTTACTTCTATCAGACATTCAAATTCCCTTCAGTAACATCAAGCTTGATACATACCTAGTAAATTGCCCCATCTAAACAGATGCATCAGTTCAGTTTTAGAACTGTTACAAAGATTTTTAAAGACTAAAACAGATTTTATACAGTTCCCTCAGACTCAGTTGCTCTCAGTTCAGACTGTTACCCAGTATTAGAAGAAATTCAGTGATCACACAAGTCTGTTAATCATGATTTAAATTTCATAAGAGTTCCAAAATTTTCTGTATATATCATTTTGACACATAACTCCCCCCCCCAAGAAAAAGATAAAAAAAGATTTCCTGATTTGAAACATCTTTCCATTTGGAAATGTAACTTTTTAAAATACAATACTCAAAACAAATTGTTTTAATTTGTTAGCACTAAAAGAAAGAATTCTAATGGATTTTCAGTTATGCCCAAAATCTCACATTCATGTTTTCCCTTTCTTATATTCCCCCTGAGCTTTACCTATTTTATCGCTGAAAATTTTGGCACAGCTAAACAACAGATCCACAGTTAGTTTCATTGTCAAAGGCCAGGTGTAAATTTCTGATTACAAGACAGTAAACTCTCCACATTCTGCATTTGATTTAGATTTTACTTTTGATTCCTGAAGCTGCAACATACACACTTTCTGAAGTAAACCAAGTGAAAAATAAAAAGTGTTTAGACAACTTCTAATAAGACAAGCTCATAAGACACGACAGTAATGTAAGCAGGGACAGAGCTAAACTCTTGGGTTCCAGTACAAATTTTTCAAACCCAGAGGTCTAAATGGGGTCCAAAGTCTAAATTTAGGTGTCTAAAATTAAAATGGACTATCTAAGCGGTCAACCATCTGTATCTTCCAGTTAATTTAAGAGGATGCATAGGTATTCAGCTGTGTGGAAAAAACAGATCGCTTTACATGTTAACATACAGAACTCAGATCCTTACTTTAAGGGCATGGGATTTACATTCAGCCATGTTCTGGACTCCATGCACTAAATTTCTCAAAGTTGAAAATTTTGCCTCAAGACGCAGCAGTCGCCTTATTCATAATATTCTCAATATCAAATACCTTATTCCAGAAATAAGAGGGCAGGTCTATTGAGGCTTATCAAGTAAGAGTCTTCATTTACCATGAACAGTAACACAACTGATTAATACATCTGTCAAGCAGCTATTCTCTTCCATTTTTTAAAAGTTTGTCAATTATCCCTTATCCATTCCCTCCTCCACTCCCTAATTATGTGATCTATCAAGGAAAGAACAAGGTTGGATTCAGAATCTAAGCGTTAATCTTCCAAATTTTCAGTAAATTACATTTGAGAATGATTATAAGTTGTAGAACTGTCATTGTTGGAAAATGTAAAGACAGGTTAATAGGATGAAGATATTTAGAAAAGTATCCCATTCCAAAGGGTAGAAAGGCATTCTATTTTAAAGCAAAATTGCTTTTTTTTTTTTTTTTTTTTTTTTTTAAACTCTCCTCTCTTCTTTTCTCAGTCCTTTGGGAAAATTTTAATAGAAACACAAAATAGAAAGCATCTTGTTGCCTTCCTCCATTGACAAAGAAACAGTCTCAGAGACAGATTAGAAAGAAGAGATCCATGATTAGGCGAGAAATCTATCAGGAAATTTTATTTCTATCCCCTGTTTCTGCTGCTCACATAAAATACAATCCCCCGGCCCACCAGTGGATTATAGCCTGTTATACCTGCCTGTAGAAGATGTGGACCTTTTACATATCCTGACTACAGAACCTGCCTCTACAGCTGAAGCTGATGAGAGATGTGCTGTTAGCAATGCATGTCTGCACTTCAGCACCTGATGTATCAGTCAAAATGGCGATTATAGTATCATTTTACAAATATTTTTTATGAAGCAGGAAACATTTTAATAGTAATGAGGCGGATCTTAGATGATAAGTCAATAACCACATTGCAACTCAGCAGGAAACCTGAGAACAGAATTTTCACTCCAGTGCAAGGTTCACTACAGTTATATGCCATTCTTAGCCTTCATTTCTGCAAGACAGTCTGTGATAAATCAATCACATCTTGCAACTGTGGGTTGTTTTTTGTTTTTTTTCCCATTCCAGATTGTCCATATGAAAAAAAAAAGGGGGGGGGAAGGATTTTTTTGGCCAATTAAATTGCCAGTCCTTGCTGCTAAAAATCCCTTTAAACAGCATATTTTCCTATTTAAAAGGATGGAAAAACTCATCTTTATCAGAATATAGGTTTAATAACTTCAACAGTTTTCTTACTTCTCAAGGAATTTTTTTCCCCCAAAAAAGGTAAAATGCAAGGAAAAAAAGGGGGGGGGAATACAAACAATTTTTCCCCCTATAAAAGAAACTTCAGTGCTCTATGCTTGTATTATGCAAAGGTCACTCCCCATCACCTTACAAAAAAGCAAAATAGTTTTATAGGAGAGTAATTAGTTGTAGTTTAGTTTCTTAGCCTTTTCAGCATTACAGAAAGCAGCTTTCATTGAAAATGTAAAATTATGGGGCTTGATTTTCATTTAGTATTGTGTTTAATGTACTAAATTATGTAAATAATCTAAAAAGCACTCAGCTCACCAGTAGTAAGTAGCTACTGTAAATATATTCTCTCATTTTAACCAAAGTAGTAGTCTAGACAAGCTATTACTATACCCCACAATTTTCAGATTTCCCTTGATTGAACAGCAAATCAATAAAACATTTTGGTACAGCTGTAGCTTTCAGCTGGATGCTGACTACTTCTTCATGTCTAAGACCATATGTGAATCCTAAGCAGAGAGTCATTGGCACCAAAAGATTTATAAAAACCTAGGCATTTAGATGTTTCACCACAACCACGACAAACTACGTATGATAACTGCTAAAGCTGTCTTGTGCTAACAGTAATGAGGCTGTTCATTTGTGACAATCAATGGACTGTTTGTGGCTTGACTGTCTGATATTCCACACTGAAAATATTCCATATGAGAATAGCTTGAGATTTTGGGGAGAAACTGAAATGTGATTATGGCACTCACATACCAGAACACTATGGTGGTTCTATACATACATTATGTTTTTTGAAAAAAATAATAATAATAAAAATAAAAAAATACAGTACTAGAACAAAACCAGACAAAACTCACAGTGAAGGGCATAAAGAAGGCCCAGCATCATTCATTCCCTAAAAACTCATTGCTGCCGTTAAATTCTCTCTGAAATGCCTTCTCCCAAATCTCTTCTTCCTCAGGAAGTCCCATCTCCAGTAGGGCCAGAATGAGGCCTTAACCATGCACTACATTCCCACAGCATTCCCTGCTGCAAGCTTAGGACAGACAGCTGGGCATCATCTCACATAATTGCTTTCGTGCCTTGAAAGGCAAAGGAAGGTCCTATGGAAAAAACTTATGATGAACACCACAGAAAGCAAAGCTATCCTGTTTGTATGCGCATGCGCACATGCACACATACGTGTACATCCTTTTGCATATAAATTCAGAAACTTATTTGTATGTGCATATACTTATTCTGTCCTAATTGAGTATAAACTCTGTGGCCAATATCCTTCTCCACCACAGAGAAAGCTTATTCTTTGCCTAAAGAGTGACATTTTACTTCTCTTAGGGTTCCCTCTCCATTTCTCTAATGGATTACATTCTTTTCTTAAAAATAAATATCCAAAGGGCATCCCTCTTGGTTCTGCCACAGAAATAGAGCATACTGCCTGAAAAGTACTTTAGAAATTTCCTTCAAAATCAAGCAACAGAGGCCCTTTCGATCAGCACTGTGGAAAGCATAAATTTTTGCCAGACAGCAAAACAGTACTTGGGGTTGAAAAGTTCTCAATACAATTAGATACTCAGAAGCACAAAGAATGTTAAAGCAACAGAAGAAACAGGATACATATGGTTGTCTCTTGGAGACTCTGGAGGAACAGACAAACCACTGGTTCAAGTAAATCAGCAGAAACAAAAGCTGCAGAAAGTGCAAGAAAAGACTACTGTAAGTGAGAGATGAGTATCTGCTCCTTGGAGGACCTGTGGCATAAAGAAAAGAAGCAGCTTTCTCATCTCTGAAGCTATTTTTCATATTCCAAAAGTTTTCTCCTTTACGTACACTGAAATGCAGAAATATTAACAGGAAAAAGCACTGTGCTGCTTCTACAACATAAGCTACGAAAATGCATTAATATTTATTTCAAATATACAAGCTCTTTATTCACAGAAATAAGCCTCTGAATGACAACACCAAGATGCATGTGAGGAACGCTTTTGGACCTTGGGCCCCTAATTAGAGTAATGCTTTCTGCTTTGGAGGTCACTCACCTCCAATCATTTCTTCTAGACTGCTGAATCCAAAAATTCAGGGAAAAATTGACCCTCCCCCAATGCAGCAAAAGGGGCATCCTCACATTAACAACCTACGAAACACTAAGGAAAAAGGTCATCAACAGAAAGGTAGATGAACTGTTTATAAAATTTTTTTTTTTAACCCCAACGAGAACAAAGACATTTTCTTGCAAGTATTCTTGCAAGTCCACCTACCTTTTTTAAATTTCATTTGTATGTTTCTGACCATATAAAGGACTCCCTAATTGACTAAAGGACTGTACTGCTGCCTGAAATTTCTTGTGTGAAAGTTTGCACATTATATAAAACCTCCAAATAAAATAAACACCGAAACTGTTGTCATTACTGTATGAGCTGTAAACTGACAGTTGCATGCTATCTCTCCTGTATCAGCACCAATGCATATTCAGTCGTTCCCTTTAAAGTATTCTTACACATTCAGTTCCTATAAGAAAAACACAAAGGCTATATCTACATGTTACTCATGATTAGAGAGTATTACAAGGTGAGTGAAGATGACATTTTCCAAATGGCACCAAGCATAGCTTTCATTAGTTGTTGTAGACAAAAGAATAGCTTAAACTGTGAATGCTAACAGGCAGCAGATAATTGAGTGCCTGTGTCTGTGTGGGTGAATGTCCAAGAGTAAACTTCTGAACTCTCAAGCACAAACCTACTACTTGACAGCTGCAATCTGTACAGGCTGGTTTTAAATTTTGTTAACACCTGGACTAAACAGAAGTGGCATGTCCTGAATCCTCCAACCAATAAAGAGACATGAGACAACCACAGAATCAGTTAGGAGGCTGATCACATGTTGTGTGTTGACTATTTAGATTGGGAAAACCAGAGGCTTGGGAGCTTGGAAAGAAGATGAGGCTGAAAAGAAGTGTTCCCAGAAAGCAGTAGTAGTCTTGGAAAGAAGAAGGGGACTTAGAAAGAAAAATATGAAGATCCTGGCTGGAGAAAATATCATGGAAAGGGGGTGGGGAGAAGATCTGGAGGTCAGAGAGATGCATGGAGATGACTGTCAGGGGATGCCCAGGGACCTTGGCTGGTAACATGCAAGACTATGAGTAGCTGCACAGCACAAATTGACACGACTTTCTGCCCGGCCTTCTCACACAAGCAGCGATCTCCCTGCTGGGAGGGGAAGCTGAGACCTAGTGAACACGGTGCTGATGGCACAGCAAGTGAGTGAGTGTGCGAAATAATCAAGGAGGGTAAAAGCTCTAAAGTCATTGGTTCTTAAATAAATCCCAGTATGCAGATCCACTACAGACTGCCGTTTGCTCTGTCTCGCCTGTGACACTTGTAACACTCAGCTTCTTGTTAGAACTCTGCAGCATGCTGTAGGAAATCAACTACCTGCTTACAAAGTTTAAGCATGCTTTTTTCATTACCTACAACACAAAAACATTAAAAAAAAAAACAGAAAACATTTACACAATTAAGTTTTGTAACTGCAGGTTCCAAATAATTAGGGTTGCAATCACAAAAGCACATTGATAGAAGGAAAAAACAGTCTTTCAAAGGAAAAATGAATTTCATAGTGCTAGTTGCTACCTCACACAAAATGCAGCCTACTAAAATTGAAGCTGAAACACTAATCTAAAATAAAAATTCATAATTAATACCAAAAAGATTATGAAACCATGAAAGGGCATCCCAGAATATTATTTTATCTCATGATTTCCATTTCACATATCATGAACAGAAGCAGGCAGAAGTATAAAAGCTCAGGCAAAAAAGAACACCTTAGCGTCTTGGGAGTTCATTTTATGCTGTAATTGGTGAAAAGCCTCCCTAAAAAGGTTATAAATGCAATATTAATTTCATTATGAAAGCTCCCACGCCATATTAATTTAGTTCCTAGCACCTTTACTGCATCTTTTCAGATGCACAAAACCTTAGGAGGTAATTTCATTAAGAGTAAAAATCTGAGAATGGCAACTTTTTTAAATAGATTGGTGACAACTCAACTTGGAAGCTCGCGTATTTATTACTATATTATCATTTGCTTTCTATTAACAACCCACTGACACAGCATAAAGCTACCAGGCTCTGCTGTTGAAATTATGTCAACCTCAAGGCACTTGTGTATTTGCAAAGATTGCATGAACAGCTTGCAAAAGATCAATGACATACTTCTTTATTTAAGGGAGATACTCAGCTTTAGTGATCTCACATAAACGCTGAAGCCAAGCATGAAATTTAACAACAGTCCTATCCTATGATGCTACAAAAGAAGATTTTTATTCCAAACACTTGCTACATTGGGCACTGTATGTAGTTCTAGACATATAAAATAGTTCAAGTGCCAGTTTGTACAACAGCACTAGCAGCTTCCCCATCCTGGCCTTGATTCTGTAATATGAGTTACACATGCAGGCCTCGGAAGCCACCTATGGTCTCATTAGTCAGTAGGTTCCATCAGGAGCTTTCTTTCATATAATAAATTTATAAAATACAAATATATGTAAAGTGAGTTCTTTCAAAATGAGTATGCAGATGTTTATAAATCTGATAGTTACTATATTATCAAGTTTACAAATATAGTATGTATTTTGGATGTTCCAGTTCATTATGAATTCTGAAGCCTGCATATACTTACCACTTAATTAAGATGCCCTTAGTGCAGCTATCATATACAAGCAAATTGTTTTCTTTTGACCATGTTTTAACAGGGGCTGTTCATTTCTACCTCACTCTTATTCAAGAAAGAGAATAACAAAAGAGCTTCTTTAAACCGCAAAGATACAAGGTATATGACAAAAGCTGCTACTTTGTATGCATTAGTGACAGACATCTAGGTAATGAATTATGAGTCTATAAATCATGACTGAGTGTCTTTATGAAAGGGTATGTTGTAGTTCAACTAGAGCTCAATTTTTTTAAGCAGAAACCCCACAAAAAAAATTGTATAGCTTGAGTGATAACAGGAGATCAGATCATAAAGTTCTATAAAGGTCCGGCCTGACTCGAAAAACTGATGAGTCACATTCTAGGCATCTCCTCATCAAAACACCAAATCCCCACTGCAGTCAACAAGTGATGTAAATTCTCTTAAGAATTTACTCGTTAATATACAGAAACTATATTCTGGAATAAGAACAATTAAAGAAGGTAAACTACTTTTTGGACATTCAGCCTAACTCTTTTGAACACTAAAGCAAATTTTATTCTCACTAGCATTTTCTCATTCTATGTTCAGTCTCATTTCAAATATCTGTGGAGAGGGGCTCAAAATAAATACTTTAGAAAAGCTTTCTTCTAGGAGTGACCATTATTCATAATTGAAAGTAAACTCAGTGACTAGCAGGCATGGGATCTGTAAGACAACATAAATTTATAATAGTTCTGTAATAGGTTTAGAATCACAGTGTTAAGAATCAAGTGTGACTGGCTGCCAGGCCAATACTACTGTTAGATAACAACTATCAGATAAATAAATTATCTGAAATGTAATTAACCTAGAATGGAAATTGGAAACAAATTTACAAAACAAGCTAGGTATTATTAAACAAAACATTTTTAAACCCCAAAGGGTAGGAACACACAGAAAAGATAGATGCTCTTAATATTTCTGAGTACACTGGATTCTTGGACAAGCATGGATGGAAATTGGATGATTGGTGCCTTTCAACAGAATTTCTCCTGCATGAAATTAAAAGGAGGGACAACACAGAATATCACATACGATCAACTAGCCCACCCAGACTAGGGAACCCAGCCAACTGACTAGTACTCATAAATGGTTATTATTCTTATCAAAATGTAATAGATACTGAATTACATGCTGTTTATTTTAGATTACACATCCAATTTGTCAAGACAATGCATCACTATTTCCACTCTGAAGTTTTTGCAGTATCTCCTACCTAGTTTCACGGGCACGAAATACAGGTACTCTCAGTCCAAGTCATTGGAAAAAAAAAAAAAATACTAATACCAGACTAGAAACATTTTTGGATTTCTGCAGAACCCAGTTGTTTCTTCAAAGCTAGTGAAGACATGCAGAACCACAGAAAGAAAAAGCACAAATAGCATGTGAGCTTTCAGCTAAAAATGTTTGTCATTTTAGCATTTTATATTGCTCAGATGGCAGCCTATCTTGCATTTTATTAATTCTTTCCCCAAAAAAACATATTTATGAACAGCAGTTTTTGGTCAAATGCCCTAAAGTTAAACTTTTTCTCCCATATTCAGTTCCTACTGCAACAGCAAAAAGCATTAGAAAGAATTCCTAACAGAGACATGAGGGCAAAATGATTTTACCATAGCTTATGAAGGATGACACAACTGCAGGTTTGGATTTAAATAGACATGTCTAAAGGTAGGGAACTGCCTCCCCCCACCAAAGTACAGAAGAACAAGGGTTTGGGGGCTGATCTTCAGCTCCACTTTTTCAGTTACAGAAGCAATCTTTTCAATTGGGGTTTCACAGCTTAACTGTTAATGAAGTTAAAACTTTCTTTGGCACTTTAATCATCAGGACAAGAGTAAACTTTTTAAAAAATACTTCATATGACCCAGAAGTCTAAATCCCATTCTGAGAAGTTACTCAGTCTCTTAAGTACCTGTAGCCAGCTTTTCTAGGGAGTCAAGGAGCTATGGAAACTTTCAAAACAATTCTATCTGCATGGGCTACTCATACCACCAAATAATTCACTAGAGTCTCTTTCTTTCTCTCCCTCTCCAAAGAGGTAGAATTATCCCAAGTATTAATACAAAAGATTTAAGTGTTCTGTTACAAAGCACTAATCAAAGACGTATCAGACCACTGAACCTTTAGGGGTGCATTCTGCTTTCTGTTTCATTTGGTCAGCTTTATCAGATCCTGTGATATTTACAAACATACAAAAACACTTTACATCCATGAAGATTGCAGTACTTTATGAGCTACTAGCAATGTATTTAAAATAATTGTGCTTATACTTAACTGTAATATGTTTCCCATAATACAGTGAAATCCTGCCACTAACTTTTTCTGTAAATACCACAAAGCCTCTTGTCTTATTTAACATGCATTATATGCAGTGACCCAATTTAACAGTGTAAGGCTTGAAGAAAAGAACTGTTAGATCTACAAATATATAATATCACTTCATTCCAGCCACACATACAGTGGGAAAGTGCAGAATCAACACAGAAGAAACTTGTCTTATTAGCACCTCTTTGCATCTAGTTATTTTATTAATCAGATCATAAGCTTTTATGTTATCTGGCTGCTCAGGAATTTAAAAAAAAAAAAAAAAAAAGCCAACCTTCTCTTGCAAACTATTGTAGAATTAGTAAAAGGGGGTTCAAAAAAACTCCTCAAACATTTTTTAAAAGGCTCTGGTCATTCTCAAAACAAAGGTATACGAGTAGTTTTTCCATGACAGGACAGAGTTCATACTCCATTAAAGAACATTAACCATTACACAATGGACTTCACTTGACTTCTCTGTTCCTCTGTTTGCAAGAGAGCAATGAATGGTCCATCCCGGCTTCAAACAATTGTATGAGGTTTAACAAATTGTACAGCTTTTTTGAATAAGTGTTTTTGCTATTTGTCAATAACCCATTCTTCTGGAACATGTGCCTGTAAATCCTCAATTATATTTTCAACAATCTCTTCCCGTTCTTTCAAAAACATGGTAAGCTGCTTACTAAAAATAAACATACATACAGTTATTGTATTTCACTTTGTTATTTAAGCTGGAAGAGCAAAGAAAGGTCATATTTTGCATGAACATCTGTACAGAAAATAGGTTTTGTGTTGGTGTTTTTACCTTCCTAACACCAGCAAAACCCGTTCTTACTGTTGCATTTAAAGAAGAAAAAAAGTGTAAGAAACTGTGTACAATGTTTCTTATTTCAAATTATACAATTATAATGAACACCACATTGAATTTCTCATGGTGTGATGATTAAAACAAATAAGATAACCACAAGTTACCATAATTTGAGTTTCACTTATTGGAGCATTCTTCTTCTAGATCTCAGGACTTTACTGTACATCATTGAATCAGCTATAAGATTACCCCCTCTTAAGGCTATGAAATATACTGTACAACATTGGGAGGGGTACAGGTTCAAGGAAAATCTATTCATTTATTTTCTCCCTTTAAACAAAGTGTATTTTCCATAGCCATATCCAAGAAAGAATAAAACATTCCCAAAATGGCAAACCATTTTGCACAATTATACTTTGCTCCATTAAAAAAAAAAAAAAAAAAAAGAGCAAACTGATAGTGCATCATTTGAAGCAGCACAAATAATTTTTTACATAGACATCTGTCATGAAGTGTTTTAAAACACCTGGGACTTAATCTGAAGCTTTCTGACAACAAAACATTTTGCTGTTCTATACGTGAATAGAGCTAAACTCACTTCTTGGCCATTCACTGCTTCAGCATTTCAGCTTAAACTTCTGCAGTACTAATGTCAAGAAAATGTAGTTTATCAGCACAACCATTCCCTTTGAGGATATCTTCTGCCAAAGACTCAGAACTCCACAACTCAATAAAGGATATTTCTTGGCATCACTTTACTATAAAAGGAGGTCAACTTCTGTTCCACAAATGGGACAGGTATTGAGATCTGTGGGGTTTTGTTTGTTTTAAGCTTCAGACCTCTTGTTCTCTTGTTCCCCAGGACTATGATTCTCAAACACCATCAATTACTTCTCAGGTAAATTTAAATTATAGACCGAATCTTTTTCTCCTTCATGGCTTAGTCTCAGATTTTGTAGAGGAAAAACAGTTCACAGAAAAAACATAAAAAAACCCTTCTCATTTTATATGTCACTATAACATCCGTAAAATAATAATTGAGGCAAGGACAGTCACAGTGTCATTTCTATACAGAATGGCATACAACATGCAGAATAAAAGTATGTGATCTTCAAACCTTCCCTCACAAAAATAAAGACCTTTTTAGGGAATTAAACTTCATTATAAAAAGAAAGGTATTCCATATTTTTCTTTGATAGCTGTAAATATACATTTAGTGACAACTGGCCTCAGAGATATCTTCTTTCATGAGGACATTTCCCTGTTTTACAATGAATAGGAAAATATTTTTATATTAAATATGAGAGGCATGTGGAATGAAAGCTAACAACTGAACAGTTCTTGAAGGAAACTTGCACCATTTTCACCAAAACTATAATTTTAAGAGACAAAACTGGAGGAAGGAAAATTATAGTGGCTCTGTTTCTCAAATTCTATATCAAAGAGAGTCAAGAGATGATAAGCTAGACGCAACCATCTCATCAACTACAGATACTTACAAGTGAGCTGTTCAGGCATGAATATTCATCTCCTGTGGTAGCAGAAGTCAATGATTTATATTTCCATGTTAATTGAGGTCTGCACTTCACTAGTACAACATTTTGTGTTCATAATAGCATAGCCCAGTCACCCAATCTGCTTTAGCACTGAGGGAGACGAGCCAATCTAGCAATACTTCAACTGCATGCACATTGAACAGGTTTTCCAGTATGACTCCATATTGCTTATCTTCTGAAATGAGTATATCACCTTTTTGCGGTCATAGTGCTACCAGCCCTGCAGATAAATAATGCATTATATCAGCAAGGCACATGCACCAGTAACTCAAGGCCTTCAGAGCACACAAGGACAGCTTGCTTAAAAGAAGATTCCCCCATGTGCAATGAGTAAAGAGTTTATGGTATGTGTTCATAATCACAAAAAAAGCTAGTTCAAACAGACTTAGACCCCACTACAAAAATATTCTGTTAGTTCTCCCAGTCACAAGTCCTGAGATTCATTTCCCAACTTACTAGCCTCTGTCTGACCCATCCTCCTTTGACAGTTAAACAGGTTCTCCCTTTGAAGGGTAAAGCAATGGAGAAAAGTGTGGATGGATAAGGTGACAGAAAGAGGACCTGTTACAAAGGTGATGTAGCCCAGCCAGAGACAACACAATAATGATTCTTGTTACAAACAGCATAACTCTAGGCTTTACGGTGCTCCTTTTTCTTCTCTACATGCTTTTACGTATCAATGTTGGAAGAAATTTTTAACAATGAAGAATGAGAAAAATGTAAACTATGTTAACCAGGAAGCATTACAGAACTCTATGTGGGACTTCATCAGGACCCTCTTTAATGAAGGAGAAAAAAAAACCTGTGTAGCCTACAAAGAACATCTTTTTTCACAATATTCAGTTTCCTCCTCCTCCTTGCCAAAAATAGATAACCTTTTATTAATCCTGATTAAATTCTGTTTTGGGCATTTAGAGTCTGCCTATGCACTAAGGAATATCTGTCTTTATATTTCCTGCCCCAAACTGTTGTACAATCCTTATCTATTAAACAACCTCAGTTTGGCATCTTAGAACAGAGAGATGCAAGTATGATTACAGACATAAGAACATGAGAGAAAAAGAAAATCAGTAAAGCACTTATGAAGGGGATCTATATGAGCACAAACAACTTTTCCTAACCTATTTGAAAATCTGCCTCCAAATATTTAGCAATGAACAGAAAAAAACTCTACCATAGCACAAACATACAGGAAAATTTCAATTAGAAACAGGTACATGTGAGTTCTATATATCTGTGGCCCTAACATAATACATTGATATGAAGAAGCCTGAAGGAACAAACTGTCTATTGCTAAGAAACACAGCTTCTAAAGGACCCGACATTTACTGGATGAGAGGCATTTGAAAAGTCATCCACAAATACATGACTCAAAAATGCATTTCTTCATGCAGGTCTTTCAACAGAAGAGACATTATACAAAGCCAAGTATTAGAATATCCAATTTGTTTTTTCTTGTGACATCAAAACAATATACGATAAGAAGCTGTGAGAATAACTCATAGGACCTGGGATCCTTGTGGCAAACTGTCATCCAGACCTGGACCTTCCTCTAAATAACTTGGCATTGACAGGCCCTCCCATGCTTTTGTTTGAAGTCCCACTTTTACGGTTTTGAAAAAACAAATAATATGAAACAGAAAAATAGCATATCATATACAGCATCTCAGCTGTTATTTTTGTTTTAAATTCCAAATTTTCAAGTTAACCTCCCAATCTCGGAATTTAATTCTCAGCTCATAAATGCTCAGGCATCCTGGTACTCATGGCTCATGAAAAAGTTACTACTTGTCAGTGGCACCTTTTTTTTTTTTTTTAAACCAGCAAACAGTGTCAACTTCTCAACCTGCAGATACTTTATCAACCTGAATTTATTCCATGTTATCCTCATGGACTTCTGTTTTGTGAACCACTACATCATATATTACTTCTGTCAATTTGTGCTGAAGGGAAGTTTCTCTGCAACTCTAACGCAGCTGTACTTGTAGAACAGGTGAATGCTTGATCCTGCCTGAGTCTTTCCCACATTTTAACTTTACCTACGTGGTGCCTATTCTGTTATTACACTTGCTGGAATTATTTTCATTTGTCTTCCTTTTTTGCTGTACCTTTCCTTTAATTCACCTGCACCCTTACTGAGACAAAGATGGAAAGACTTCTTCAGAGATTCATGCAAGGCAATTAGGTCATTTCATGGCTTCATGCTTGACTATGATTTGCTAAATCAATGCTTTCTTTACACTAAAATTTCCCTTCCCATTACCACAATGTTATTTAATACAGCTGTATATCCTTCTTTTCTGTAGAATTGACAATGTAACAGCTCTAAGACCTAAAATATAAGCTACTGGGATACTAAGTATTCTCAAATGAGAGGCAAGTTTTCGGTAAGGTATGGTAGGTCCGAGAGTAAATTCACAGTATATCCATTTGCAACAATTTGTCCTGGATTCTATTCTAAGTATGTTATTCTGATTAGAGCGTGCTGTCATATTTGTATCTAAATGCAGAGACTGATCGTATATATTTGCTTCTACTATTTCTTGCTTTCTACAGACTGAACCTAACTAATAAGCTCAGTTTTCCACTGTTAAGAAGCTGTCCTCTACACAGATCTCAGTGCTAACAAGGAGAACTCTTTAATACAGGATAAAAGCTCCTTGCAATGATCTCAGCAACTCTGAGGATGATACAAGTATTTCCACAGAAACTTAACGAATATGTATCTACAGAGATGCATCTTGCATCAATCACTCCACATCCTTGCTTGGCAATGTCCAGTAGTGTATAAGCACCTGATATAGTCACCCATGGATGACAGAGAAATGATTCATTTGAACCAGGAGACAGGACAATTCAAGTCAGGGACTACTTCTGGTACTTTGTTGTCACAACAGACCTCAAAAGAGAGGATAGAAGCTGATCCAGTAAAGATATTACTTGCTATATGATCTTAGTTGGCATTCCTCAATTTAATACAAGGATACAGTAAATGCATATTACTCATTTATAGCTGGATGAGGCTTTCAAACTACATGTATAATTTAGATGTGGCTGACTATTCACATCAAATCTGCTTGCCATGTCTGTGACTTAAAGCAAAAGATATGTCTTAACATTTTTAGAAATTATCTCACATAAAGATTTAGGTTTTAGAGAGCTGCACCTTTTCGCAAGCTACAACTCAGAATTAGCATTTACCAGCAATCCCCTGCCTTGCTAGGCAATTCTGAAAGTTATGCAGTCTTGGGCCTTGATACATGTTTAATCAGGAAAACCTCCAAGTACTAGGCCTTCCAGCGCAGCTTCCTGTGACATCCTAGCCTTTTTATGGACTGAAGAGAGATTAAGTTCAAAATTTGCATAATTCAAGGCAGACAATCCCTTCACAATGTCAGGCTCCCCAATTAAAGTTCTGTTATTACTCTGAATGCTGTAACAGACTCTGCCTAATGGACATACTCATTGCACTTCTTTGCTAAAACAGTGTTTTCAAAATAAAAAAATACTGCATTATTTTGAAAGAAACTACAGTTAAGCAATTTAACAATCTTGCAGTGATCAGTGCTGCAAGAAAGGCCTCTAATCCAGTGACCTGAGACTAGAAGTAGCCCATGGAATGACTGAATTCTCAGTTACTCAAGTGCTTCATATTTAGACAGGACCAATATAATAACCTTGGCTTGGTCTGCCATGTAACACATAGCAAAGTAACTCATTAAATAATTTGTACATCAGGAATACAACATAAGCAGAATTTCATTCCTGCTAAGGTGTTGAAAAATAAAAGAGAGAAAAATAGAAAATAATTTTTCTTTCTGACTTTCTAATTATTTTACTAGTTTCTATGGTACTATCACCATGGCAGCTAGCCATTTTAATCACAGGCATTAGAACATGTTTCTGATAACATCATAGCAAGGACTTAGAAATATATTACATCTCCTGGTTATATACAGAAGTAACAACTTTGTTATATGACAGAGGTCACTAATGGCATCAGCAGTCACAGTTAGAAATGTGGTATTTCAAGCATCTAATTAAAGGAGATAAAATAATGCAGTGTTCCTTACTTTAAATTCTGATAACAATAGTGGAAATACAACCAGTGTAACCAAAAATGAGAATCAACATTTTTTTTCACAGCTTGCTCACTTTCTGCACAGATTTTGTCTCTTTTTTGGTTAATCAGTCAATACATATTATTACTCAGTTGAATAGTACTGGAGCTTGACTATATCGTAATCCCAAAAGAATACACATGGGAAAAAAATTCATTGTAGAGCACTGAGTATCTGCAAAATACTAAGATTAAAAAAAAAAAAAAAAAAAAAGACAAGACATGACATTCTCCATTCTCTGTACAGGCCAAATGGTTTTGAAGCATCACATATAATATTGAAATCATGATCAGAGAGCATAACTCAGTATTCTGAATGATGAAATTTTAAACACATACTGTGAAACGTAATAACTTTGCTAAACATATCATGAATTACTTGCAGATACGCTCGTTCTTAAAGAGTCCCCTGAAAGTATTCAAAAATACTTTCAGCAATCAAATTTTTGCATTTTCTATCTTAAGCAGTTAGAGCTACACTTCAACTCTTTAAAACAACTGTTTGCCAGTTTCTTACAGGCACAGTGCAACAGCAATAATTGATGATTTGAGGAAAGCTGAAAAACAACTTTAATTGATTTAAACTAAGAAAGAGGAATTGCTATCTTTGGATGTAATTTTTAAAGCAACAAAACCTAAGTGAGGCACATGGTACGTAACCTAGTTCACCAAGCTTACTGTATCCAGAAGATCTGAGTCAAATACATTGTATTTAAAAATAACCAATCCTAAAAATCAAGATATACTGCAGAAAGACTTAAATGTCATGAAGCACAAGCTATAGGAAAGCATGTCAATATTTAATGCTGTACACAATAGTGAAGGCTAAAGGTAAACTTCAATGTGTATTTAACAATGACACAGTTTAAGTAGCTAGTTTAAAATACAGGAATAAAAACAAGGAGAGAGAAAAAAAACTAACTAATTTTAGATTAAAAAGCAAAGTGAACCATTCCTAATTCCATCAGGATGAAATGACAGCATGTCCAGAGCCAATATTTGCCACTTTGACCAGTCAGGTAGATTTACTGGACTTCATATATGGGGACTGATAACATTCTTCTAGCAAAAAGTGGGAAAACACAAACGCATCCCTTGTGAAAGAAGGGGGAACCCTCCATTTCTTCTGTAAATTACATTAGAAGTTTGATTTTTTTAACTATCTTAAAGTCATACTCTTGTACTGGGATGTGTGATTTTTTTCAAATTAAAATGCATTTCAAAATTCTGAGAGACTATAACATATCACATAAATTTATAAACCTTTAATGAAAGTTAATAAGATAGTCCAGCAATGAATTGCTTACTTCAAAAATAAACCTTGAATTTAAAACAATGAAAAGAGACTGAACTGACACACTATTTAAAGATAAAGCATTTATAAACTGAATTCAACATGCAAGAATTCCTCTACTTCAGCCAAAAAGAGTTGCCAAGGGTCCATCCAAGAAATATTTAAAAAGATAAGCAAAGATATTATCAACACTATTCTGCAGTAAAACAGTACAGCAAAGCACTATGACTAAAAATCTCTGGTACAACCATAACCTAAAATAGACAGTATTTACCTCAAATAAACGAAAAGCCAGAACCTAAAGGAAACTGAGAATAAGACTTGAAACACATCACAATTAGCTTTGTCTCTTCAAAATTCTTAAAAATCAATCAAAAATACTCATCAGGGACACAATGATGCTATAAGAACAATGGAAAACAGCACTGTAAGTCACAACTTCTATATCTCCAGTCTCTGCATGCTCATTAGGTTTCCAATCTTATTCCCTTGGGTCAGCATTTGGGGAAGGAGAGCTAAATAAAGAGACTAGAAAATGTCTGATGGTGAAATAGGTGTATTGTTATACTTACAAGCATATACTAATTAATCTACTACCTTTAAAATAAAAAAATTAATTACTAGCAAAGAACAGAGAACAATTCTGCCATTTTAGGTGGGGACATCTGACTTCCTCAGTTTTGTGCCATGTACTGTTTTAGCAAACCAACAACAAGGAAATACAGAAAGATGTAGTATAAGACCTATGTAACATTTACTTCCCTCTTAAACTGATAAACTCCTACTCTTACAGGATAGATATCTAACTATGCAGACTATCTAGATAGCCAGGTTAATTGCCTAGTTTTCCTGTTAGAGCAACACTGATTCGTTTGTCCAGAAGGTTCATATACCATCTAGCTCTATGCTTTGGTGCAGATATCTATGAATGCATTTGCATGGCTGTGCAGTGCATACTGGGAGCATATCAACTACAAATGAACTAGCAGACTACAAAACCTTCCAAAAAAGCCTTTTCTATTTCTTTCTGTCCTCAGTTTAACGACAGTTGCATTTGATATTTTAAGAGCTTGCCATTTCCTTAATTAAAAGGTCATGTTTAATTTTTGCTTAATATATGCCCAAGGATATTGTATGAAATTCAAATCAAAGACTCAGATTTCATGGTATGTTTTGGGGAATGCTGAATATATTAAATGGAAGAAGACATTATCAAACACAGTAAGACTTGTAGTCTGAGTGTCGGGTGACAAATACGCTGCAAGTTCTCTTTTGATCCTTTCCCTCTTCCAGCTTCAACTTTCTCTTCAGGAACACATATGCCTCACTAGAAATAGTGTCCTCCTCCTGTTAAGGCTACAGAAGTTACTACGTCTTAAGGCAATAAAAAGCTAAAATACAATATGGGACAACACAGTGATATACATGTTTTTAAAGTTCTTATGTGTCTTTGAGGTAAATAAAATATAATGAAATACCCTTAAATTTTTTTTTTTTTTTTTTTTTTTTTTTTACTCTAAACCAATAGAGATATGATACCAAAGGACTCTAACCAGACTAAATGAGATGAAAACATCACAGTGATTAGATTTAAAACAAACAGCTCAGTGAGGAACACGATCAATTATAACATAATTCTACTCCCAAAATCCAAAAATCAAGCCTTCAGTATGCTCTTCAGGCGTTATATGTTTTCTACACATAATACTTTGGCTATGTAAAACATAGACTCTCTAATTTTTATAATATAATTGCAACAAGGGAAACTATGGCAATGATTAGCACACTGATTGCATTGGTAAGATTCAAGTGAACGTTCATACACCTGCATATATACGGCTCTGCAAAAATCCTGACCCGGAGGCCCACTGAAAGTCTGTTCAGTCCCTGCCTTTTTGCTGAGTCTGCCAACGTGACTACAAGGGAGATCTACCAGGGATGATGAAAGATGCAGGGGCAGGCTTACTAAGAAAGGACTAAGACCCTTTCTACCTGCTCATTCCACACTTGCTCAAAGTCTTTAACATCCAGCCATTATCATCCTTATCTGAATTTGCACTGGTAAACCAAGACCAAAATCTTCTAGATTCCATCTCCAAAAAAATATCTTTTTTGAAAATGGATGCTGCATTATGAGTTAGTGAATGATCAGTTATTTTTTGCTATATACATAGCAAATTATTAGTCTATTACACCTGATCCTTACCCAGTCTGATATTCTTTACAGTTATTATACTATATACAAATTAAGCTGTCATGAAGATGATTGAGCTTCTTGTAAACTACAAACACAGAAATGTAGTATCATGAAAGAGGGAGATTCAGGAAAATGTCATTTCTATTCCGCATCATCTGAAGGTTTTATATCATCATTTCATTTCTATATTCCACCCCACGACCAATGTTACAGTCTTATCAAAAGGATATGGGCTTGTAATAGAAGGTATCCCAGAAAAGGGTAGCCAGTGATATTCAACTATACTCACATGGGGAAACTCCAGATTGTCCCTAAGAAAGCAGCACATGCATGCCTGGGCAAAATCCGGCCTTTATCCATAGAAGCAGAGAGACTGTTTAGTCAGTTCACACCAACAGCAGAAAATGGAGCCAGATACAACCTCAACTGTCATCACGCTTGTATTTTAATAACACATCATAAAAACCAAAACAACACTTTGCCCACTGGTAGCACTTCCAATTCCGGAAGCTCCATATATATACACACTTTGCTTTAAATCTGTGCCCTACCAACCTTTTCTAGATTCAATATCATCTATAAAGATTGAATTAAAAGAAAAATGTGGGCCAAATTTATCAGACATTAGTTTCCTTTGGATATGGAGTTTAGAACGCTGACTATGTTTCATCCTAGATGTGATTCAAGTCATATACGTTCTGTTGAGCAACATATTTTCCACCAGCCCAGTCCAAAATACTTGCTCTGATCATCCATTTCAAATACTTGTCTGAGGAGCTGAAGGTCAAATGAGAAGTGGGAAAGGCTTCCTTCCATTCATATTAAAGCAATTTATGTCTGTACAGCACACTAGAAATTGTAGCACTATCCAGGCCTTGGGAGAGGAGGCTCAAGAGTTTGTTAAATTATGACATCATTATAGGTAGCTAATTTAAAGACACATCCAAGGGGCAACATAAGAGACCGTTCCCCTCTGTCAGCGTGGAGCTGTGTATGCCCACACAGCCGGAAGAATGGTGTGTGCATGACACTGACCAGTGATGAGGAACTTATTGTGAAAGAACTACAGCAGAAGTAGCCAACATTTTATTCTCTTATTTTCAGCACTCTATCATAAGAGGCTCTGGATCTTTATTTCATAGAGATATTTAACAAAGCTCCAGAAGGGGCTTAAAAAAAACATTCCTACCTCCAGGGTAACCATAAGGGTAGTGAGCTTTTTAAATTTAGATTATGTAAGGTAGTGTGCTTCTCTGCATTATGTTTTATACGCACAATTATATCTCGCTGCACAATCTTTCACACTGTAAACTCCAAAGGATGCTTATTCACACAAATTCCTTTTTGTAGCTCTTCCAGAGAGAAAACAAGTATTACACATATATCTAATATCAGCCTGAACGAGGTCGATCCCCCAGATATCTGACTGGGTCCAGGAACCGCAGGAGGAAACAATCATCTGCCCAAACCGGCCTCCTGCCCGCGAGGACCGGACCACCCGGCCAGGGAGCAGGCTCCTTTCATCAGATAAAGCCGCGAACGCCGGAGCGAAGCTGGGCCGAGAGTCTGCAATGCAGAAGCCCTTCCCGGAGCTCATCAATGAGCTGGGGGAGACGGGGCGGGGGCAGAGCCGAGAGAGCTGCCCGCATCCCTGCCACAAAAACCCGGGACACGCAGGCTCCTAAACGCCCGGCTTTGCCTTTACCGGCTAGAGCCGAGGGCTTTGCTCCCGGGCTGCCCGCAGCCCCGCACAGCGGGAACCGCTGCAGCCGGGGCGGAGCGGAGAGCCCGGAGGCAAGGGCAGCTGGAGGCAAGGGCAGCGCTGCGGGCCGGGCCGGCGCACCTGTGCCACCTCCCGCTCAATGACACCGGCCCACCGGCCGCACCGACCCGCCCCTGCCATGCACCCAGCCGGGGGGGAAGAAGCAGCTCTTACCTGCTCCCGCTGCACCTCCCGCAAGCCCTTGCTAACCGAGCTCCATCTTCCTCCGACCGGGGGGAGGAAGTCAACCCAGCCGCTGCCGTCGCCTTCAGCTGCTGCTTTCCGTCACCGCGGTCCCCCCGCCCGCGCTGCCCGGCGGAGCGGCCGCCTCTCGCCCGCCCTGCAGACGGCTCCGGGAGACGGAAAGCGAGACCCACCTCCCGCCGCCGCCTCCTTCCCATGAAGTCACCGGCCGCAGGGCCCTCCCCTCGGCTGCCCGCAGCGGCCCGGAGCGCCGCGCCGCGCTCC